>NW_027397084.1:26072827-26325327 GCF_003265705.2 Callorhinus ursinus
CACACACACACACACACACACACACACACACACACACACACACACACAGAGTCCCAAAAGTCTTAGTGAAGTTTTAGGCTTAACTAACTTAGAAATATAAATGCTGCAATCCTGCACACTTACAGAAAACATCATTTGAAAGTTTAATTAGATTTCTTTCTCATTTACTTATTTTTCAAATTTCAAATAATAAAATTTTAGTTTTGATTTTTGTTTTGTTTTGTTTTAGATGTTTGACACCTTCATTCAGAGGGACTAATATGTACTTATGGAAATGGGAAACCTAGAGTCCTAAGAATTATGCAGAACTTTTCACATCTGAGTTGATATTTTAACATGGTTTTAATTAGCAGCTAATAAAGTTTCTGCCATTTGGAAAACCACCCCATGAGCAATATTTCATGTCTTTGATCCAGGAAACACTTGTTGAGAACCCTCTACCTTTAGAATCTACATTACATTACTTATAGTCCTTCACTTAATCCTTACAGCATCTTTGGAGGTAGACATCATAATTCTTACTTTGTAGATGAGGACCTGAAGTCTAAGGTAGTGGAGTGACTTTATCATGATACTTAAATGTTGTAATGTGAAAACCGAGACCTGAATCCCAAATCATCTAGAACTGAATCTCAAGTTCTTTTCATGCCATTGTGTTGCCATTCTCCTTTTCGATGTTCTTCATACAGACTCTGTTGTCATTCAGCTGTGGATGTGTCTGAAAGTCATTATGAAAATGTATACTGAAAGACAGTCTTGGTCAAAATATAAAAATTAATAGACAAACTGTCTCATAGATATAATCTGCTTCATCCACCATCATTAAAGGAACTAAGTGGAATTAGTGAATCCACTACAAGATACTGAACCTGACTCAGGGTCATGTCACAAACCTACTCTCTGTAAGATTCAGTGCATTACCTCTTTGACAGGATAATCCCATGCTGAGTTCTTTTGATCATAAGAGATCCTGAACAGGATGTTTTGCCATCCAGAAAACCAGCACTACTAGGATGCCAGCTGGAGAAACGTCAGGAAAACTTGGCCCCATTTCCAAAGCCAATAGTGTGTTGAAATTAGGACATATCATTTACTTAGTTCCTGGCTACATACTCTGCAACTGACAACTGGAGATTATTAATAATGTCTTCTATGCATATGTGCCCTCATCCAGGAGCATTCTAAGTCATCATATCAATGTGTTGCAGTCATTTAACCCTCTGACTATGGGGAGATTTTACATCCCCAGAATCTTTAATATGGGACAATGGGAAGAGAAATACTGTTTTTCTGCAGATGAGGGCTGGTGTACACAGCTACTCTGTCAGTGGAGACTGTGAAGAACATCCATTTAAAGTGAAAAAATGCAAACTGATGTTTCTAACCAGCATTGGAACCAAATAAAAATTACAAATTAAAGACCTAAACCCAGCTATCTACTGCTTTAGTCACCCTCGGTACCATATTGCCTGTGTCAACTTTACTGATAGATAATAACAAATATTTTATTGAACACATACTGTATATATCCAGAGAGCTTTACATAATATAATCTTAATGCTTCCAACAATACTTCAAAATAGCTATTAGCAACCCCATTTCACATGGAGGAATACTAAGAGTCAGGTAAATTGGGTAATTTGGCCAGATGTCACATAGTATAAAATGACAGAATCAAGACTGAAACCATGTCTGTCTGGAGTCTCTGTGCTTACCACTTTATTATGCCACCTCCAATCATCATGCTGATTCTTGTTCCCTCGCTCTTAATTTCAGCCATCTCCCTCTTGTTTCTCCTCTATGAGGATCTTAGTCTGATCTACAAAAAAAAAAAAGGCCAAAAAAGATGACACTGATATGTGTTAATAGACACATAGTTTGTCTCCAAACCACGTTTTAGTCAGACTCAGTTCAATTCAGTACTTGCCATGCATCTAAATCATCAAACGGTTGATTAATTTAAAAGCACAGAAACAATTTTTCAGAATTCAATCTAACCACCCTGCCTAAGGACCTTGAAGTTCATGACCTCTATCACCAACATTTTCAATACCACTCAAAGCATAATTAGAAGATTCTTCCTTAATATGAAAAACTGCATAAGCTAAGCCTCTTCATTTTTACCATCTCTCCTTTGTCTGCATGAGCTCAAATTATCTGCGCCCAAAATATATTTGAATGTTTTTCTGTCTAGCCTTTATGAAATTATTCTAACCTATTAAGCTCTGACACTGCTACAACTGATACAAGGCACAGATTGCATATTATTTTAATAATTGAAAGATAAATATATGTGTGTACATAGACTTGAAGGAAGATAGTTTGAAAATATGCATGTAAATCAGCATCTGCTTTATGGAAGAAAATAAGTTACTGAACCTTAATCTAATTAGATTTATTGCACAAAATCAGCTTAGCTTTTGCCTTCTCAGAGTAACTCACAACTTTCTCCATAGTCCTCTTAAAAAAATGATCTTAAGAAAATATAGCTTTGGTTTTGTTCTGTTTGATAGTCATTTAACTTAGAATACTTGCTATTTAAAGCTCAGAGTCTCTCCTGACAGCCTGTTCCAACTCTTTGCAGTCTTAGATTAATTTAAAAGAAGCACAGAATGTTGTGGAACAAGGGGAATTAGAACCCCACTCCACTCCACCTTGGTAAAACCAACCCGGAGTATTGTTGGCTTTGGGTTAGAGTGTGCTGAAGGAAAAATATAGAGAAATGGAAGCATGTTCCAGACAGTCACCAAGGAGGGGAAGGGATTTGAAAACATTTGTGAAGAGGAATAATTGAAGGAACCTGGATGTTTAACCCAAAGAAAAGAAACTGCAGAGGGAATAGAGTAGCTGTTACCAAGTAATTGGAGAATTCTTTTGTGAAAGAGCCATTTTGACCTGTTTTTTGAAACTCAGTAGAGCAGAACCAGGCATAAGATCACCGTGTGTTATGTAGGCCCCGATGTCAAATTCTTACAATAAAAATATTTCTATTAGCCACTAGTTTTCATGGATAAAATGGACTTCCTCAAAAACTAGTGGGTCCTTGGACCTCTAAGGCTCAAGCAATTGGATGACCACTTAATAGAAATTGCATCCTAATCATGATAGAGAGAGGCATATTAACCAGAGGTAGTCTGGGAAGGAGGACCTGAGCCTCTACTCCAACACTGGCAGAGGTTTTTGGAGAGAGTAGAACTGGAGAAAATGGATTCAGGCAGGTGCCACGTTGCATTCAGTGAGTATTGAAACAGGCCGCAGTTGCATCTAGTATCAAGAAGGATCAGCATTGCATGGTGACTAACATAACATAATAAAATAAAATTTTTAAAAAAAGGATTAGCAAAAAGTAACAAGACAGCTGGAGCACGGTCATGAGAAAGACTGGAACCAGGAAAGCCTAGAGACACAGCCAAATGGATGGTAGTCTATATCAGAAAGATAACATCTGGAAGTAACAGAGCTCCCATGAAAAAGGGATATTCTGATGCTGGCAAAGATGTGGAGAAAAGGAAACCCTTGTGTACTGTTGGCGGTAATGTAATAGAGTTTCCTCAAGAAATTAAAAATAGAGCAACCATATGATCCAGCAATCCCACTTCTGGGCATATATCCAAAGGAAATGAAGTCAGGATCTCAAAGCAATATCTAAACTCCCATGTTCATTGCAGCATTATTCACAATAACCAAGAAATGGAAACAAACTAAGTGTCCATTGACAGATGAATGGATAAAGAAGGTATATATATCATACCTGACATTTGAAACAACATGGATGAACCTTGACGGCATTATACTAAGTGAAGTAAGTCAGACAGAGAAAGACAAATACTGTATAATAACACTTATATTTGGAATCTGAAAAAAGCTGAGTTCTTAAAGGCCGAGTAGAACTGTGGTTGCCAGGGGCTAGGGTTTGGGGAAATTGGGACAATGTTGGTCAAATGGCACAAACTTCCAGTTATGAGAGGAATAAGTTCTGGGATCCCCCTAATGTGTAGCACTGTGACTATGGTTAATGATACCATATGGTATATTTGGAAGTTGCTGAGAGAGTAAATCACCATAACAACAACAAAATATTAATTACGTCAGGCAAATAATGTGTTAATTAAATAAATAAAATAGAAAAATTAAAATAAAAATACTTTTTTGAAAAAGGTGGTGTTCTGAAGGACCTGAGGAGAGTGAGGTAGCCCCCATTTCCTAAGGAGGATCATGAAAACAGAGATGCATGCACAAGAAACAATTTTAGAGCCAGGATCTGGTCAAGACTGGTCTCAGATATAAGAAAAATACCCACTTCAAAGTAATGCTCACCTCTAGAGCAGGATTTGTGATGAGGCCAAGTCTTCTTGAGTGTTGAGCCAGGATTCCTTTTATCCTCACCACCATCTGGGAAGCTCGGCTCCGACATGGCAGGGGAGGGTCAAGTGAGTTGGCTGGAGAGCGTCCTAGCAAGAGCACAGCACCAGGCAACGTGCGGGTAATTCGAGTGTCTGGTCAGTGTTTAGACTACAGACTGTTTTAGGTATTTTCCAGGCCTTAAACACTCCGGTACTGTAATAATATATGGACTTCTTTGCACTTAGTTTTTCCATTTTTACATGTACTTGAGGTAAATGCCTTTTCGTCTGTAGGTTTCCTTGCTCATCTTTTACAAGCATAGTACTTGTAAAGAACAGAACATTTTGACACAGGCTTGTTGAAGTTCAGTCACTTAAAGATGTAAATTTTTTTTTTAAGTATATCGATGGGGATGGTGTTCTCAAGTAATGAGCTTAAGAGATGTTCCCCATTCCATGCCATCCTTCATGATATTCTCCACAAAGTGAAGCCCAGCATCAAGTCAAGGCCAGACATGGGTTCCAGCATGACTCCAGGACCGTTCATGCACAGGGTGTGGTGAATGTCCAGGAGAAGATGTGGATGGTTTTTGTGCAAAGAACTTGGCATTTTAATAAGTTAAGAATTTAATGGTTTGCTCTTTAGGTCATTATCAAAATATTCCTTTGCCAAAATTTCTGCACTGGAAAAGTCCACAGCATCAAAATGGCCATATCAAAATTCCACCTGCTTGTGCTCATACCGTAAAGTACAACTATTTCTCAGTTGCTGACATTCTGATTATAATATTATTTGACTACTTTTTTTAAATATTAAAATTTGGAATCATGGTATAATTATTACATATAGTAATCAGATAACTGGATTTTTTGCTGTGATTACAGTGACATCAGGATACTCATGTTACTGACATGTTTTGTGACTCTTAATATTCCATGCTGATACGCCCTATAAGCTTGACAAAAAATACAATTAATTCCTCATCTTTGCAGTAATACATCCAAATATTTAAAGACATCACTCACTTAACTCATGTTAAAGTTATCTAACATGCAACCAGGTAGAAATTTTACACCCAAAGGAAAAAAATCATGCAATGTACAAATAATCCAGCGATTCAGCGGAGCCTGGGTGACTCAGTCATTCGAGCATCGGACTCTTGATTTCAGCTCGGGTCATGATCTCAGGGTTGTGGGATCCAGCCCCGCGTCTGGCTCCACACTCAGAGGGGCGTCTGCTTGGGATTCTCTCCCTTTTCCTCTCTCTCTGCCTCTCCCCCTGCTGGCTCACTCTCCCTCTTTCTCAGATAAATAAATAAATATTTTAAAATAATAATCCAGTGATGCAGATTTCTTGTGTATATCATCATATGACTATAATTTATTCTATGTATAATATATAGATTTTTAAGTCAAATACTCAGAAGATGGTTGCTATTTTTCTGCTCCTTCAGTTTTTTCTTTTTAATTTTTCCTCTGATGTTTTACCTATTTGAGAGCAACACTCTTGAAAAGAACAGGTTTAGTAGCTTCCAAGTAGATGCCCAGAGGATTCACATACATTGGCCCAGGGTTGGTCAGACTAATGTTTTACATATAGTAGTAGGCACTGTTGGTGAGTGTCCCCTGTACTAACTGCAGAGTCCTAATTTCTCTACTAATTGTATGCTTAATTATCAATGTACATTTTTGAGAAAAGAACTAGCATCCTCATTTAGAAGAAAACTACAGCACCAAAAAGAGAACTTCTTAATTAAATTATTTCTTTAATTTGGAACAAGAAGTAATTTAACTATATATTACTTCTATAGTTTGACTTTTAATTTTTTATTTGACCATGTAACGTACTGTTACTGATTATGTAAAACCTAGCAGGCAATTCTGGGAAACAAATAGAAGTAGATTGCTAGCTTTTCCATTTTCTGTTATATCTCCCTTATGTAATAGATTTACATATTTATATAGTAAATACTATGATGGCTGCCAATTCCTTCATCATTTAATCTGCGAAATAAACAAACGTGTGCTAAAATGATTAAAATTAAAGGTTTATTTTACTTTGAGTATAGTAACTCCCCTATAGCAGGAACAAGCAAAATTAAAAATATTCTAAGTTATACTTGCCATATTAACCCAAAAAGACCAATATTTAACCAAAATTTAATCTAGAAGCCACATTGCTGATTCACTAAATACAGAATCATAAAAGCCAGAGAAAAATCAAAGAAACTTCCCCAGGTTCCATGAAACATACTCTGATTCTGTACTTAAAGATGTGTCTCCCTCTTTCTCCCACTTCTCTGGATATTGGTCCAAGGATATTTTCCGTCTAGCAGAATCTGGCATTGGGCAGGCATTCATCTGCAACCTCATATTTTTTCTCAAACAGCATTGAAGAGATGAATGTTCATTTTGAGAGTATTAAGAGAAATTTTACTTTCTCCTCCCTTCTGCTAGGATGAGAAGTTCCCCTAAAGAACAAAAACCAAAGCCAAAAATAGACAACAATAGCAAAACAAACAAACCTGGCACTCCAGGGAAGTATTTCAGTATTGCCAGCCATAAATAGACTTTCTATAATATTTGATGGATAAAAAGATGGTTGGATAGATAAGTGGATGGTCTGATGAACAGACAGATGGGTGGATGATGAATGGAAAAGGAACTGATTTTAATTTAATAGCCTTATCCAAAACTCTCACCTCTATTTCACCATGTATCTCTCTCCCTTCCCTTTACTTCCTAAAAGAACTGTTCTCAGCACGACTATGTCATAATATACTGTGACATGTGTTGTTATCAACCTGCTACTAAAATTAAGTACTGAGGTTTTTAATTATTTCTTATTTTAAGTTAGAACAGACTCAGAGTTATCTTTATAATAATGTCACTCTTGCTTATTTGCATTCCAATATATTTGTCATGAAAGAGTATAGAAGGCTGCTCTGTAGAAGATGGACCAACAGGATATATTGCCCCTGTGGACATTTTCTTTCTTGTGAGTCTCAGCAAAAATAAAATGTTGGGGACTATTGCTCTGAAATAGCAATAATCGTTGATATTTAATGACCAATTTCTATGTGCCAGCCATTTTTCCAAGAACTTCACATATATTCTTTCACTTAATACTCTCAAGAATGCTTTTAGGTAGTTATCGTTAGCCCGTTTTACAGCCTAGTGTGGTTAAGTTACTAGGCCAAGGTCACACAATTAGTAAATGATAGATTCAGGATTTGAACCCAGGCTGTTTAGCACCAAAGCCTTTGCTTTGCTGCTTTACAAAGGGACAGTTTTCTTTTTCCAGTTTGTACAAACATGGGGGGAGAGGGCCCTACATTCAAAGCTGCCCTAATGAAATACTCTTTATTATTGCCATTTGTGAGCAGTATTCAAATTGTGTATCTGATGACTAAAATTGGAAAAAAGAATCTTGAGAGAAATTTAAATAGTGCTGAGTCTTCAGAGGTGTCATGTGTGAAAATATATAATAGCCACAACTCACAAGACAGTTCTTTGGCTCAAATTTATTGGATATTTGACTACATAATCTGTTATAGTATTTTTTAAAGCAGTTGCATGGCTGGAGGAATAGAAATTTATGTGAATTTTCACTCTATTTTATTGTTTTCTCAAAAAATCTTGAAATTGGTGTTTATATTTTACAATTATTTTTATATAGAATCATTCATTTATACCAGTATTGGAGAACCTGTATAATCCTTGTAGACCTAACAAATGGCTTTTCTGCTAGAACCATTCCAAAAGATATGTGTAATTTTTCTACTCTAAAATTCTCCAGAAATGAGAGTACTCACGTTTTTCTTAGAGACCCTCACATGCTTCGAGAAAGGATCTCCTTTCCTTTTAATCTAAACTCTTCTAGAATTAATATAGCTTTCAATTTATTTTCAATCAATGAGACCAAATTTTCATTCTCTATAGATTGTTTGTATTTAGATAATTTTCGTATCCATCTTTTCTCTCTGGCCTTAATTTTACTAAAGCTAAAATAAATTGTACCAATTGAAGGTAATATTCATGTTTATGGGGGGGGTTGTAAGGAACGGAATTTGTTAGATATGCTCAGTTTGGGTAATTTAAGAACAATCATTGAAGTTTATGGCTCCGTGTTATATCCACTGCAAACATGGTAATGCTCTTCTTGAAGTACACCACTAATTTTGCAGAACAACCTCAAACCCCACTAAAAAAGCAGTTCAGCAGGTACTTGCAGTCTGAGTGAGACTTCATTTGACCCTATGAGAAATCCTATTCTAATACAATCCTCCAAACTTTTATGGATGGGAAAAGGGGGGGAAAAAAACCATGCTTACATGGTATTTCTGCTTCCAGATACTAGATGTAATTTATTACTGAGTGCGGCAGCTATAGCACAACGGCTTCATCTGGCTTAGAAAATCCTAGCTGTACTTTCTCCTTAATGCTATTAGTAGCCATCTTAGTATTTAACTATATTTCCAAAGCCTCACAATAGCAGTAGTGTGTACTACATGAAAAATAATCCAGAAAAATGCCCGTTTTACTTCCTAGGCTGAGATGAGCCAAGGTTCATTGACCAGAAACATTCTAAGGTAGTTGTTTTTTTTGTTTTGTTTTGTTTTTTATTAATTATGTTATGTAAATCACTATACATTACATCATTAGTTTTTGATGTAGTGTTCCATGATTCATTGTTTGCATATAACACCCAGTGCTCCATGCAGAACGTGCCCTCTATAATACCCATCACCAGGCTAACCCATCCCCCCACCCCCCTCCCCTCTAGAACCCTCAGTTTGTTTCTCAGAGTCCATAGTTTGTCATGGTTCGTCTCCCCCTCCAATTTCCCCCCCTTCATTCTTCCCCTCCTGCTATCTTCTTCTTCTTTTTTTTTAATATATAATGTGTTATTTGTTTCAGAGGTACAGGTCTGTGATTCAACAGTCTTGCACAATTCACAGCGCTCACCATAGCACACACCCTCCCCAATGTCTACCACCCAGCCACCCCATCCCTAAAGGTAGTCATTTTAATAAGCACACGTGTATATTTTGAAGTGTTTTCCCAATATACCTATGTGTATATCCTTTACAAAACTTTAATGACAGTCAGCAAGTATATTGATAGTATGATTTCAGAAAAGACTGTATAAACCATGACACTCAGTAATATATAGACTCTGAAAATGTGTCTTTGGATTAAAGCTTCTCATTTTACATGTGAGTAAACCTAAATCTAGCTGGTATTATATTTAATGTCTTCATTATGATATCATTTAAGCATTGTAAATCAGTTATTTAACCCAAATGAGAATACTTCTCCCAACCTAAAAGGACAGGCATTTTAATAATATAACATAAATCATCCTTGCTATATTCAAAGTGGAAAAATAAAAAAATATCTTAGTTTTCATTTTCTGGAAAACACCCTATCAATAATTTTATCAACTTAGTTAGGTAAGTTAAATACAGGCTTGCAAGATGCCCATCGACAGATGAATGGATAAAGAAGATGTGGTATATATACACAATGGAATATTATGCAGCCATCAAAAGGAATGAGATCTTGCCATTTGCAACGACGTGGCTGGAACTGGAGGGTGTTATGCTGAGTGAAATAAGTCAATCAGAGAAAGAGGTATCACATGACCTCACTGATATGAGGAATTCTTAATCTCAGGAAACAAACTGAGTGTTACTGGAGTGGTTGGGGGTGGGAGGGATGGGGTGGCTGGGTGATAGACATTGGGGAGGGTATGTGCTACGGTGAGCGCTGTGAATTGTGCAAGACTGTTGAATCACAGATCTGTACTTCTGAAACAAATAACGCAACATATTTTAAGAAAAAAGAAAAAGAAGAAGATAACAGGAGAGGAAGAAAAGGGGAGTATGTCAGAGGGGGAGACGAACCATGAGAGATGATGGACTCTGAAAAACAAACTGAGGGTTCTAGAGGGTAGGGGGGTGGGGGGATGGGTTAGCCTGGTGATGGGTATTGAGGAGGGCACGTTCTGCATGGAGCACTGGGTGTTATGAACAAACAATGAATCATGGAACACTGCACCAAAAACTAATGATGTGATATATGGTGATTAACATAACAATAAAATTAAAAATAAATAAATAAATAAATACAGGCTTGATGGTGGTGGTTTTTAGGAAAAAAATTTTTAAAGTGGACACATTCATTCACCTGGAAGAGATAAATATAATCATCATACTGAATATCTTAGAGTAAATAAGGTGGAGAAGTTATAGAAGTGGTGGGAAATACAGCTCTGACACCTAACTGGTCTGTCAATGTAATCATTTATTACAAATGATTCAAATTATACAATGAGATTTTTCACTGACATTTCTTTTCACTTCACTCACTGAAATAACTAAAACCAAAACGGAAACACTTTATTTCTCAAGTCCAAGGGAGTAATTTAATGAGAATAAAAAAAAGTTCACATGCCTTTTGTCAAATCAATAATAATATCATTAAAAAATAACAGTCATAATCACAATAGCTACCTGTTGTTGAGTATCTGGCATGAACACTATGCTAGGTACTTCACATCATGTCCTGCCTCCCAGCCCACTGAAGCCCTCTCATCCCCATTTTATAGATAAAGAAACTCTAGTTTCCTATACTACTTACAGGCAAGACATGGATTCAATCCTTAGCTGAATCTATAGCCCATGTACTTCATTAAATTATATGCTCCCCTGACATACTTGTCTTTAAAAGTTCACAAAAAAACATAAAATCAATTTGTACAAAAGAGACAAATTCTTCACAAAAGCATAGCAGTTTTGGAATTGCCTGCAAACCTTGCAGCACGTTCCCTTTGACTGTCTTCGCCAATGGAAAATTTTTGCCCATTAGAGGTGATTTTGTTTTTAGAAGCAGCCTGAAAGTATTTAGAACCTTGTTTTATGCATTAGGTGGGTGTTTAAGGCAATTAATACAATATCTGCTCAAAAACTCTTTGACAGCAAGTTCATTGTGACATCATCATCCTAGTGACATCATCCATAGCTCCTCAATTCCTTGGCTTTGTTTTATGTGGAATTTCCCAAATGCATCATGACTTCTTCATCACAATAAATTTGAGTATTTTACCCATTAATATGAATTTTCAGTGAATAGTGTCATTGTGATATCACAGAACTAAATCGTCCTTTATTTCACTTAGATTTTAGCAAATAAACTTTTCTCCATGTTGGAGTATCCATTGAAGACTTTTATGATTTACTTCCAGGTTTTATTGGAAAGAACATATTTCATCACCAGTTACTATGTTCCTCAAATACACATTATTTTGTCCACTTGAGAGAACACAGCAAATCTCAGATTGTCACTGTGTTGGTTCATCAGTCATAATGTGTGAGACATCTTGACATCTTCTTTCATTTTTTTTCTTCCAGTTTTCCTTCATTCTTAAGTTGTTTTGTTTTAAATGAAAATGTTTTGTTATATACTTTTAATTATTCAGCTATTATCCTCACATTTAATCCATTTAAAAAGCCTAAGTCTATGTCCAGTTCACCATTTTTACTGGTCCCTTGGGTTCTTTCTGTATTATTATTTGAGTCTTCACATTACAGATATCTTAATTGAGAAAAATTGAGAATACAATAAATAATATAATAATCGACAATGTACCTGCCACCAATAAACAAATATTTTGTTATGATTATTTCAGATTTATTGGCAAATTAAATATTCCATATAAAATTTGATGTCTGCTATATTGCCCTCTCAGTTCGCATTTTTATATTTTTATTGCTATCTATATGATAGTCCATCTATAATATATGGAGTTGTTTGTGTTGTTTTTGATAGAGATTTAATTTTAAAGCTCGTCTTTCATAAGATTTCAAAGTAAATTTGTAAATCTTATTTTTTTTTTTTAAGAGAGAGCATGAGCACAAGAAAGGGGGTGGGGGACAGGCAGAGGGAGAGGGAGAGAGAGAGAATCCTAAGCAGGCTCCATGCCCAGTGCAGAGCCCAACGCGGGGCTCTGTCTAATGACCCTGAGATCATGACCTGAGCCGAAATCAAGAGTTGGATGCTTAACAGAGTGAGCCACCCAGGAGCCCCAAATCTTATTTTCTAAAACAGTAATTTTGTGAATACATTAAAATATTAATTTGTATTTGTCCTTGAATTAATATTCAATTCATTTATGCATTTGGTAGATTAAAATCCTCCAAATACTTAAAAATATTTAAAGAAAAGTTAAGCACACTGTCTTAAACATTTTTAAATAAAACAACAAATTTAATGTCTGATTCTTTCAAGCACTTCAAACATCCAGGAAAGCAGACTTTCAAATGCAAGAAAAAAAAAATCTTACTAAGCATTCAAACACTACTTATACATTCAATAAATCTAAATGTATGGTTCTAAGAAATGCAAGAAAAAAAATCTTACTAAGCATTCAAACACTGCTTATATTCAATAAATCTAAATGTATGGTTCTAAGAAATCAGATTGCCTTGAGCATCTAAACATTGACCATAAAGTTAAGTTAAATCTTTCTAAATATTTCTATTAGAATCTCAAGTCCTTTATGTCAGATTTCTTTGAACGCTTCTCTTTAAAAAGCAGATAGCACAAATACAAATTAGCAAAGTAATTACAAATCATTACTATACTTGCACTTAACACAAAAGTATTAATACTATGAAGGTGGTATGTTTCTCCACCAGTTCCATCATTTGTCAGACCATCCCATGTCAAAATTATTTGTCATGGAAATAAAATAACCATCTCAAGATGACTGTGTAATTAGAGATCAAGTCTACATATGATAGCATTTGGACTTGGATATGTTTATAGATATAGACTATTAGCCAGAGATTTGAGACCAAAACATAGGACCTTGGTGTGCTTTCCTATATGGTCCCACAGAGCCAGTGATAATTGGGATGGGATTCTTGTTATAATATACCTGCTACTAGATGTCAATTGGTGTATTGCTGAGAAATGGTTTCTCACATCCTGTCCTGTGAGCATCCCTTAATTGTCTCCCTTACCCATTTTCCTTTTAGCATCTCATACATAACTTTTTAGCATAGCTTCCTCCTTAGATTTTTGCCTTCTGAATTTTCCTAAGGGGACTGAGGAAAATAAAATACGGTATACTTACATAGTTCAGTTGATATATGTACTTTCTATAGACAGTACTGGAAATCAATAGATGCTGTTGCTTCTTGATAGTCATATGATTTACCTATTTTAAGTAATATTATAAACTCATGGCTTTTGACAGGATTGTTATTTTCTTTTATGGTGCTCTGATTGTCACAACCCCTGGAGGCATGTTTTTCCCTATAGAAATTGCCCTCAGACATCTTTGAAAGCATTCTAACTTTCAGTGTTTTGAAAACATTTCTCTCTATGCATTTCAAGTACAACTTTATTTTCCCTACTCTGTAAGAGGGAATCAACTACTTTTCAGGGAGTCCTGACTCCTTTTATGGAGCAAAGAGACCAAAATCTAGGTACCAGGGGTGCATGTCACATTGTGACTTTTGAGAATGGAAGATAGACATGGTGGCATTTTCCAAGACTACTTAATAACGGAACTAGGAGAGACATTTTTTTAAATGTATGTGAACTTCATGAAGTTTATTATATCTTTAAATTCAATTTTATTAAGTTCTGCTAAAAAATATTGTTCTAATATAAATGTTTTCATGTCACTTTTTCAGACTATCATTTTTTCACCAGTCTAAATATGTCATGTAATAAATTATCATATCAAATTATATGTTAAATTATGAGAATGCCTAACCTTTATGTAATTAGATGTGGTTTACTTAGATCCTATATTCACTTCAGATGCAACTGAGTATTCTCTTCATGTAAATCATCATTTTACATATATTTTTAGATATATATAATGTTTTCAAGATCTTTCCATGGTTATGTGTATAGTCCCTCATGACTATACTATTATTGACCCATGAGATTTAGAGGGTTTATAACTTCTTGACTATTAAAAACATGCTATAAACAAATATCCTTAAATATATCTGTCACCAGGTATGAGAGTGTCTTTGGGGTGTATATTTAGAAGTATAATTGTTGGATTATAGGTTCTGTTCACTTTTAACTTTACTAAATATTGATAAATTGTGCTTCAAACTGGGTTGACAATTTTCATTTCCACCAAGAGCATATAAGACTTCCAATTTCTCCTAAATTCTTACCAATATTTGACATTGTCAGACAACTTTGCTACTTCTGATAACATGGAATGGCTTCTCTTTATTGTTTTACTTTTCACTGCCTTGGTTACAAATGAGAGTGAGCATCTTTTCGTACATTTATTTACCATTTGGGATTCCTGTTTAGTGAATTTCCTGCCTCTTCCTTGCCCGTTTCTCTCTTTTGTCTTTTTCTAAATGATATTATATATTCTAATTACTTACCAGTTGTTTTATATGTTAACATATATATCTTTCAGGCATTTTACTTTTTAGCATTATGGTGTCTTTCACTGTAGAGAAGTTTTGTATTTTGATGTATTGAATTTATCAATTTTTTTATCATCTTGTGTGCTATATAATAAATTTTTTCTTGCCCTGTTGTAATAAGGATATTTCAAGATTTTTTTAAAGTTCTTTTTTCACATTTGGGTCTTTAAATCATTTGGAGTTTGTTTTTATATATGGTATAAAAAAGCAAACCTTGTTTCATTTTGTTTTCATTTCCAAAGGCAGTTGTCCCAATATCACCATTAGTCCATTTTCCTATTTCCTCTGCTGATTTGTAATGCCTCCTCATGACACACCAAGATCCATGTATACTTAAATAAGCTATGAGCTCTTGATTTTTTTTGCACGGATCTACTTTTTGTCTGTCTCTGTGCCCATCGATATTCTTAGTTATGATATATTTAAAACATCTGGTAAGGCATCTTTCCCTCCTTATTTTCTTTTCTCTAGTTGTCTTGTCCAGTTTTGGACATTTAGTCTTCCATATGATAATAAAATCACTTTGTTACAAGTTTGTCCTCTCCCAAAAACACCCCTGTAGGGTTTGCTTGGAAGTTCCCAGAATTTACCAAAAATTTTGAAAGAAGTGATATCTGAATAATACTATGTCTTCCTATGCATTCATTTGTCCTAGCTTGCAATTCATTCTGGTATTCTGTGAATAACAATAAACAGAAACATACATGTCTTTGTTATATTTGTGCCTAGGAACCTTAAAGGTGTTGTCACCAATATGAATAGTATCTTTTTTCTATTTCATTTTCTGTTTTGCTCTTGCTGTTGTATAGAAACAATACTGGTTGGTCTTATATCTTTCTACCTTGCTGAATTGCCTAACTAGTTTTGATAGATATTTTTTATTATATCAGATTTTGTATGTAGATTATCAAGTCCATCAATTATGACTGTTCTTCCTACCTTCTCAACTCAGCTTTTTGTCTTACTGCATTGGCTAGCATCTCTAGTGCAATATTAAGTAGTAGGACTGAGGGGGGTTGGGTGGTTCAGTTGATTAAGCGTCTGACTCTTGGTTTTGGCTCAGGTCATGATCTTGCACCCATGAGATGGAGCCCCACATTGGGTTCTGCACTCAGCATGGAGTCTGCTTCAGATTCTCTCTCCCTCTCCCTCCCACTCTCTCTCTCTCTCTAATTAAAGAAATAAAGAAAATCTTTTTAAAAAATAGTAGGACCAGTAACATTCAAAGGGCAAATGGCAAGAGCAAAAAAAAAAAAATGGACAGTTGGATTTTTTCAAAGTTTATGGACTAGAAAGGAATTAAGGAATTAAAGATTACATTTTAAACTATTGACTATGGTAATCCAGCTAGGTGATGTGGATAATGGTAATGATGATAGCCAACATTTAATGAGTGAGTGTTACTACATATCATAAATTACACTAAATATTTTATGTTTGTATCATATTTAATCCTTAGGAAAACCATCTGAGGAAGGTAACTGTTAAACTGTTACTATCACTATCCTAGGAATGAGAAAATGAGTCCTAGAGTAGTTTCGTGACTTGCTCATGGTCATACGGCTGAGGATTGATGAATACAGGACACAAATCCAGGCTTTCTCCCTGAGAACCCTCAACATTAGACCATTAGCTAATTTCTTTAGTTCTGTGAAGGACAGAAATAGAAGTAATGAACTTTAACTCCAGCATGAATCATTTTAAGCTCATGTTCACTTTTTTCTGAAATATATCTCTGATTATTTTCTCTGGAGGTTTTTAAAAACAGGATAAAAACTCACGGGCTTAGGTTCCACTTAAACTATTATCGGAACACTTATTATGTGATAAGCATGATGATGTATTGAAAGGTAGCTAAAATGTCTTTAAAGAGATTTCAGTGTACTAAAGCAGACAAATGAAGATATGACCAGCTATAATTTCAGGCAGAATAAAAGAAATGTTATAAGTAAAGTATAAGCAAAATGCTACTTGGGATAAAAACCAAGGAACAGATAGATTACCTTTGAGACTCTTCCCAACTGGTAATTCTGAAAGTCAGTCTTTACTTTTCAGCTTTTCGACTGTTCACTCAGCAATAAAAGAAATAAAAGGACAGAGATAGGTGGATTTCTATGGAGCCTTGTTCATGCTCATGAGTATTTTAATGAACAGAATAGAGAAAAAGAAAAACCAATATGCCATCCCACTAAGTAATAATTTTATAAAATATATGATTGCCACTTCAAAAGCCAAAACATCCCAGTTTAAATTTTAAAAGTTCAACACTATTACAGACATATTTAATCTCTGAATTTTAGTCCTACTGTACAGAGGGAGCTTCATGTTACAAGTGGACGTGGGTGGTTCTAAGATTCATTTGCATAATTGTTAGTAATGCAGAACAGGGTACAGGCATCAACCGGGAAATACTCTTTTTTAAAAAGCCTGAATTTGCACAAGCACATCTTGGTAAACTTCTAAATACATAAGATGTCATAAAAATAAAGGAAAATGCCACCAAATGTGTGGAGTGAAATGAGAGAATCCGTCAGTAATGTCTTTAGGAAAAGCAGACGGCACTGACATTGTATAAAGTTGTTAAGAGAACCAGAGAACATCAAAAATGTTGATACTTTTACTTGGCTTGTCTTTAACTTTCAGAAATTCATTTTTCTAAAAATCATTACTTTTTAAATTTACTATTGAGAATTTTGAAGTAATTACAAATATCAGGTATTTTACTATTATTCTTCTCTCCTTATCAGCACACTTCACAGACATTCTAGGGATGGTTTAACTAATTTATCTGCATTCTGTTGGGTTTGTGTTGATTGTGAGATGTTTTTCTGAAGAACTGAGGGAAGTTTGGCAACAGTGTATGCATCATTGTAAGAGCTTTATGGTCTTTAAGGTTGGGAGCCGCTTTTTTTTATGTAGGAAAAATAGATCTATATTTTATTTTCAACTTGATTTAGGTAGAGTTTTAATGTGACTAACAAGTTATGACTCATGCAGTTGTTGGTCTGTAATTAATCACAGGCCTAAGATCCATCAAAAACCCACACTTCTGTGAGATTTCTAGCACTTGAGTCTTAGACTCACCAATTTTCCTTCTCTACCTTAAGGTGTACCAGGTAGTCATTGTCTGATTCGAGCTGCTAAAAATAAGAACAGCACCGATGCTCTCTGCGCTTTTCAAAATGTTAAACAGATGATTTTTCCCTCTGACAATGTTTTCATCAATTTACTTCTGCCACCATTCCTCCTAGAGCAGTTGATGCTTCCCATACTCAAATGAACAATGTGGTTTTTTTCTGGGTATACTGTCTTTGTAAAACAAAGTGTGAAATTATAATGTGAAAAATTCTGATAAGACTTCTTTTCCTGCTGATCTCATGCTCTATTAAAAATACCTGAAGCACCCATTGTTGGATTTTATAGACTCCCTTTGAAAATTCAGAGCCAAAACCTTTTAAAGGATTTAGAAAAAGAAAAAAGAAGGAAGAATCCAATATGAAACAAACACACTTGGGATGGAGCTGAGGGGGGGGGGGCGGGGAAGCCATCAAAATAGAGCATTTGCAAACAAGGGTGAGAGATAACATCAAAAAGAGAGCATTGTGTATGCATAGAGGCCACGGGTACAGGAGAACTGAACAGAAAAGTTCCCATTGCTACCTGCAGAAAATCTCATGCTACAACTCATCACACAGCAGGCGATGAGTGAGAGAAGAGGAGATCAGGCAGCTGCCTGAGCCGCCACAGAAGACAGGGAAAAGGAGAGAACAAAGAATGCAAGAGACTAGAACCTAAATAAGGCAGATTAAAATGACGGGGCGGGGGCAGGGGGTTGGGGGGTGAAGAGTGGACTTCAAACGTCAAGTACAAGTGAGGCTGAATAAAGTACAAGTTGCCATGGAAAGGATGTCATTAATGAAATAAAATGCAACTATATATTACATAGGAAATGACTGTTGTCATAGCTTGAAACATTTTAAGAATCCATAACTTTAAGGGCATATATAATATGTCTTCTTCGTTTGCTTAGAATTTACATGATGAGTTAAATCTCTGCCACATCAAGTAGGTGTTCAAAGATATGACTCAGTTAAAAATTCTGATACATGTAAAATAACCAAGGTTTGAATTCTTTTAGCAAAATGTTTCATGCTGTGATTCGAATAGTGTTCTTGCCTGAAGATACTCTTTGATCCTGGATATAACCTGGAGCATATGACTGGGTCCATTCTTAGGGCTATTGCCCTGCTTTCTTTTATATATGTTCAGTGTATCTCTGAAACTATGTATAATGTTGAGCCTATAGCAATAAGCAACATTAAGAAAATTCAGTAGAAAGAGATTATATTTTTTTAAATTAGGTCATGTCTAGCTTACCATAATAATTGTCACACTCTTCTCTTGTCACGTATAAGTCACTTCTCCCAGCCTCTATCTCGTCATCTTTAAAATGAAATAATAACAATGGCAAACTCATAGGGGATTGTGAAAACTAATATAGGACAATAAATATGAAGCATTATCAGAACAGCTGGCCATTTAGTAACTAGAAATGATTCAACAAATGTAAGCTTTTATTATTTTTAATTGTCAGCATGTTAAGTTCAGAGACCATTTCAATTTAGACCACCTTTGTATACACAACTAACTCAGTGTATCAGTGCATAGTAAATAATAGAAACTGAATATTTCTTAAACCAGTATTTTTTAATATTCTTAAATTAGTACATATTAAGAAATAGTTACTGCCCCCATGATGAACACAATCAACTGGGGAAAATAGAAAATCTAATTGACAATTACAAAAGAATGCATTAAATGCTATTAAATGGTTAATTCAGAATACTGAAAGAAGGACTTACCTTTCTAACTATATGATGGGACAGATATCCTGAAAATTCGTCTTAAAACATCACCTAAAAAAATGCACAGCTGAATTGGCAGGAAAGTAAGGTAGCTCCTCAAAGGTCAAAATTAAGAAGAAATCATGAACCCAAAAAGAAGGCAGTTGGCATCTATCATGTGCCTCTGCCAATGCCTAGTGGCCCTAGTGCTTGATCACACATACACAGGGGAAAGGAGGAAAAGCCTAGGGGGTGCTGCAGAAGTGTCTCAAGTAAAGCAAAAACTGCTTAAGGGTAGCTACCACAGAGAAATAGTAAAATAGGGTAGGAAAACTACTCTGCAAGGCAAGAAACTAATGAAATTAATTTGTCTCAATAGTAGCTCCTGGGGCGCCTGGGTGGCTCAGTCGTTAAGTGTCTGCCTTCGGCTTAGGTCATGATCCCGGGGTCTTGGGATCGAGCCCCGCATTGGGCTCCCTGTTCATCGGGAAACCTGCTTCTCCCTCTCCCACTCCCCCTGCTTGTGTTCCTTCTCTCGCTGTGTCTCTCTCTGTCAAATAAATAAATAAAATCTTTAAAAAAAATAATAGCTCTTGCTAGAGGGAAGAAAAGGTCTCCACTGAGAACTACAAACCAACTCTTACATGAAGTGTGTACTTGAGTTTAAATGACTTGTGTGTTCTCCCAAAATCTAAGTTTACACCAGACATAAATAAAAGAAAATCCTCTCTGGAGGAATACATCTTAACCCAGGACCTTAAGAATTCTCACATTATATACCCATGAGCTACCATGAGTAAGGGTCAGCAAAAGAAACAAATGCCAGGATCAGACCCTCAAAGGTTGCACATACTGTCTTTTGCCATTTCAGAATATAAAATAGACATGTTAGATCTGTTTAAAGAAATAAAAAAGGATCCCACAAGTGTGACTAAGGAACAAAGGAACGTTAGAGATAACTAGGCACTATAGTTGAAAAAAGAATGAACAAAACTTCTAGATATATATGGGATGTGTGTGTATGTGTGTAATAAATGTGAGAAGCATTGTAGATACAGCTGAAAAGAGAATTTGTGAAGTAGAATATAAACGTGAAGAAATTACCTTAAGAATGCAATATAAAGAAGAAAAATATGAACATTTTTGAAAGAGGTACATTTAATCAGAATCCAGAGAGCATAAAGAATATGGGGAAGAGGCAATATTCCAGAACATAACTGTTAAGAAATTTCTAGAATTGAAGAAAGATGCCAATTATCAGTCAAGCAGCCAAATTTATCGTAAGTGGATTAATGCAAAGAAATCCGTACACATCATATACAAACCGTAGAACACAGAAGATTCCTACAAGAAGCCAAAGGGAAAAGTAAGTAACCTAAGAAGGGGTGGCAATTATGACTACAACTGATTTCTCAACAGCAACAATGGAATAAAGATGATAGTGGGATGATTTATAAAGTTCCAACAGATAAATTATTGGCAAGCATAATTGTATGTCTTTCCAGAACAAAGACAAAACACTTATTTTTAGTCATTTAAAAAAATATATAAAAACCTAAAACTAAAAAATTTATTACCAAGAAACCCTCACACACGTATTTTTCTAAAAGGTGTATTTAAATTAAAAAATCAAATTATCCCAGAAAGGATATCTTGTCTGAAAGATAAGAAAGAATGGTGAGCATAATTATATAAATATAAGCAAATAATTTTAAAAACTAATTGTCATAGTGTTTAAAAAAACTACTGAAAAACAACAGCAAATAAATTTGGAAGAGATTATTAGAATAAAAGTGTTCTAAGAAAGAAGGAAAATTTTCCTCAAAGGAAAATCTGAGATGCAAGAAGGAATGGTGGGCAAAGAAAAGAGTAAACACATAGATAAATCTAAATAAACACTGACAATAAATGATTGAAAAATAGTATTTAATTTTCACAATAAACACAACTAAAAACCTGAGCAACAGCATATAGTTGGTGGTGGTGGTAGTAATCAGGGTTAAAATATTTGAAGGCCCTTGTATTATTCCAAAGGAGGGTAAATATATTGATTAAATGTAAACTTTAAGTTAAATATGCATAAGAGAAATTAGAGTATGCATTAAAATAATAGAATTCAAGCGTACAATTCCAAAACTAGTAAACAGGAAAACTAAGAAAAATAAACCAACTAATTCAAAAAGCCTAAAAGGAAAAAAAAATTAGAAAAAGCTTAAATATACTGCTAACCTAATAAGTGAAAATAAACTAAATACTCTAAAAGACAAAGATTGAGAGTTTTTTTAAAAAAACTAACTATATTGTGATTATAAAAAGCCCACTTAAAAATACAACACAAAAATACTAAAAATAAAATCATGAGAAAATATGTACCAAGAAAACTAACCAGGAGGAAGTCAGTATAGCTATATTAAAAGCAGAAAAACAAATGTTAAAACAAAAAAAATATGAGAGATAAAGAGGGCTGATACATTAAATAAAACATTAAAAATTGGCAGAACTTCAAGAAGAATGGACAGATCCAGTATGCTGAGAAGCAGCGGGTAACAGTACATCCTGGGCAATCCAGGGTAGGTTTTGGGGGAGGAAGTTGATACTTGTGTTGAGACTCAAAGGATCCCAGGTGTTGGCCAGATTAAATAGGATAGAAGTGCTAAAGGAAAACAAGTGCATGGACACAGAGAACATAGCACTTCTGGAAAACTGCAAGTACTTTGATAGGACTTGGTGCACAGAGGGCAGGCAATAATGAGGAAAAAATGACCAACTACAAGTAGGAGTTTTATACATTTTGTTAGACTTTATCTTGAAGAAGTGGAAAGTCAGTGAAGACTGTTAAGCAGATGAAAGTCATGATCAAATTTTGACTTGAGATCAAGAATTCTGGTGGTGTTGGGCAGAGTGGCTTAAATGGGGTCCAGACGGGGTCTGTGAGGAATCACGTTCTGGTCTCAGGGTCAGGGGATGATGCAGTTGTGACAGCAACTCCAAAACCAAGCATGTCAGTCCACATTTTGTGGGTCTTCACTTCTCGCTGGAGTGCCCAGATGATGAGTTTCCTGCTTCACCTAGCCTTGGTGCATATTGATCTTTTGGCCATATGTAGGGATGTCCTACTTTCCTGCCACATCGCCTTACTGGATACTCCTTCATTCACCCACCTATTTATTCATTTATTCATTCAATATTTTTTGACCAAATTACTACTGCAAAGTGCCCTTTCCTAGGCATTAAGGATAGAGCAGCAAGCAAAAGGAAAAAAATCCCTGCCTTCATGGAGCCCACATCCTGAGTATCTGTGAGTATGTGTAGGAAGATAGAGATGATAAATATATAAGTAAATTATAAGGGGCATTAGAAAGTGACAAGTATTATGGAAAAATAAAAGAGGGTAAGGAGACAGTGCCTGAGCAAACAAGGGATTCTAATTTTAAGTAAGTGCTCACAGGGAGACCTTGCTAAGAAGGAAATATCTGAACTAAGACTCAAAGGTGGTGAGGAAGTAAGCTGTGGAAACAGCTGAAGGAAGAATGTTCCAGGCAGAAGCAGGGTCGCTTTAACATTTGTCATATCTATTGACTCAAATGAGTTAAAGCAATTATTCTGACACTTGAAATGTTACCTTTGATGCTTCCTTATATACATCCCTACCTCTCCCATGGGATCAGAACATTACATTTAAAGGGGAAGTGATTTAGAAACAGCCATGAATACACAGAATTACCCAGTACCTTGAAGTTTTTCTTTTTCTTTTCTGCATTCAACCCAACAGCTCTCACTGTTACCTCTGTGGTAATTTGGCTTTTGTATAGCAACTTGAGTGGCATTGAGCTTTGACAGATGGTCATAACATCTTTGTTAGAAATGATATATAAATTGTTCCAGAAGATTATGCTGCAAGTTCTTATTCTGAAAGCAAGAAAGGCTAAAAAAAAAACAAATTTCTTTGTAAATCAAGTATTAAGAGATGGTGAAAATGAATTTCCCTCTAGCTTTGTCTCAGTTGACAATTCTTTGGGATAAGGTTGATTATTTTTATGATTCCTCATCGAGACTGTCAGAGCTGTCTGATCAAGTGAAAACTAGCAGAAGGAGATTGTATAAAGAACATTATTCACATAAAATCATTTCATTTCGAGGCTAAAGAAGAAAATTTGTCTTACATAGATGGAAATTCAGGTCCTTTACATTGGTTGTCTTATTTTAACTATCAAAAATAGCATTTTTAATTTGGTATGATAACTTCAGAGGAGCAATTAATCTCAGAGAAAGTAAATAACATGGTCACACAACTATCATGTACTCAGACGAGGATTTTAATTAGATCCTCCCCCTGGAAACTGAAGCCCTGGACACAGACTCTTAGCCATCAGTGGTTTCCTTCCTAATGAAAGACATGCACTGGCTGTCACTAGGGATGTCCATGAGAACACACACACTTATGCCTCAGGTCCATACATTCTTCTACAAGTTCAAGGTGGGGTCTGGGAGTTTGTATTTTTTTTAAAAAGCTCCACAATGATAGAGATGCTCATCCCCGGTTGATAGCCACCACACTAAGCTACTTCTAATTTCAGCTGAGGTGCCAAAGGACAAGATTGCTGGCCATACATATGATGAACAATTCAGAAGCATGCCATTGAGAATGTGATTTTTTTTTTTTTGGGGAATAAGACCTTTTGAAGAGAAAAAAAATGCATGCAGTTTTAAAGGATTCTTTAAGAGAATACAGGACCAAAGAGAATCAGGGTTAGGAGGAACATTAACTGATACTTTGAATTATTCATTACCATGTACAGTATAATGTGGTCAATTTACATGTTATTCAACCACTGATGATATATCCATAACCTACCTGTAATAGGCCTAAATATTGATTTAATGTTTAGCTAGATATATATTGAAACTTTTTAAAGAATGGAAAAAGGACCTTAGAAGCTTTTTTCTGACATTCAAAATATCCGATATTAATTCCCAAAGATTTATGAAGGGGTACAGCTCAGAAGGTTTTTGTATCCACTCCAGAGGATATAATTATTTACTAGAAAATTCAGTGAGATCCTTACTAGGTTAACTAGACAAATTCTAAATTCCAGAAGTTGGACATTGCAGTAAATTTTCTTTCATTTTAAAACAATGTGCTTGAGTCACAAAACTTAATAGTATCAATATAAACATGACTTGAGTTCCAAAAGTTCCTTTCTTAGCAAGTCTATTAAATTATAATGAAATTATTTGTAAGTTACAATAAAATGCCCAATAAGAGTTTGTAAAGGAGGTCACATTGTAATTGAAATGTTATATAATTGCCCTGAAAAAATAGTAGAAAACAGTACTTCTATAATTACAGTATTTAAATCAAGTCTTTAAACTGATTTCTATAGTGCGTATAAATGCATCATTGGAAATGTCATACAGAAAGCAAATTTTAACTTTGTATGTGTACTGTGCCCAGAAGTCACCCTCTACAATTGTTTACTAAATAAAATGTGTTGATGATGATCTCCATTCTATGTTAGGGGAAGATTATAGAAGAAAGTCACATATACCTAGATGTTTAAAAAAACATTTTAGAGTAATAGTTCCCAAACTTCAATTAATAAGCAACTAAGGAGCCTGTTTAAAATGCAGATTTAGGCTCGAATTGCAGAAATTCATATTCAGAAGGTCAGAAATCTAGGAGTCTGTATTTTTAACAAATACAAGGTAAAATGCTGTAAAAGTTTGTCAATAACTGTTTTGCTTTTCACTCGTTGTTCTGGTATAATTTTTAATAACACCCACTTCTATTCTCAGTGTACTCATTTGAATGATAAATTATGGTCAGCTGAAGTTTAGAGGGCCTGATATTTCCCAAAGTCTCTGAAGTGGTAAAAGGTATGTTCCTAGAATTCCTAGACAACCCCTCTCCCCACCATAGTCACTGGTGCCTTCAGCTGTATGATGCTCACTGAGCCATCTCTTAAAAATTCACAGACAACTGAAGTACTGTAGAAGCTACTCCAAAGGAAGTCTCCTTAGGTATTCTCTTGCTGGGGAATCCTCAGAAACCTTTTCTTTCTAGTAAGTTCTTAACTTCGACATTCTAGTATTATAGTTATTCTATGTAAAATGGAAAACAAGAATAAAAAACCAAACATAAATATGTAGAAAGCAGAGCATATTTGGGTGATGGTGAGAACCGAATACTCCAGGAATAGAAGAGGCTGGAACTGTAGACTGGCCCACTTTGGGGGGGATGTGATGAGAATTATTGAAGATTTTTTTATAAGAAAATGAGGGCCAAGGGGCGCCTGTGTGGCACAGCCAGTTAAGCGGCCAACTCTTGGTTTCTGCTCAGGTCTTGAGATCCAGCCCTGTGATGGGCTCCATGCTCAGCACTGAGTCGGCTTGGGATTCTCTCTTGATCTCTCTCTCTCTCTCTCTCTCAAGTAAATAAATAAATCTTAAAAAAAAAGAAGACCAATGAGCTGAAACTGTTTCTTTTTTCTTGGTACATATGAAAATACTTGGTAAACAGTAAAGGCTATGAACCATTATCAGGGTCATTGGGGGTTCAACAAAAATAGAACCAAAGGAATAGATAGAGAAAGAAAAGGAAAAAAAAAGAAAGAGGAAATACGAAATGGTTGAGAGCAAGCCAGGGCTACATGAGGACATCCTGGAAGTGTGAGGAAGTAGAAGACCACAAACTAAAATTCATGGGTTTGTTGGTGGGGTGGAGGGGAATGGAATGGAAACTTTTCTAAAACTAATTTTTAAGATTAAAGAACCTTCTAGGAAATAGTTTTACCTGACAATTGACAATGCCTTTATAAAAAAACAAGGCTGTGTCTCTCTTGTCTACCAAAAACCTGTCTCTCCTATCCCTACTACCAGTATAGACCAAGGAATATTTTCCTTGAATATTTTATCTTCAGTGATAAATTTAAAAGTACTAACAATTTGCAACTTAGCTTCATATGTGTGCAAAGCATTTCTTGTTTATTAATGATTAATGAATGACACATGAGGGAAAATGTCTGTCTACTTAGGTATATATTATCAAGCAAATAATTTTGTGTCCCAATTTTTCAGTAAACATTTTAACAAAAGCATTTTCTCCTGATACTACATGTTCTTCTCAAAAGTCATTTTTAATAATCGTATGCTATTCCAACTTGTACCAGAATTTTTCAGCAACCATTATCCTTCTTTTAAGTTTCTTTTTCTTGGGGCACCTGGATGGCTCAGTTGGTTAAGAGTCTGCCTTCAGTTGGGGTCATGATCTCAGGGTTCTGGGATGGAGCCCCACATGCGGCTCCCTGCTCAGCGGGTAGTCTCCCCACCCCCCCCGTCACTGTTCCCCCCTCCCCGCTTGTGTACTCTCTCTCTCTCAAATAAATAAATAAAATCTTTTTTAAAAAAAGACCCTTTGTCTTGTACATATAATATTGAAATGAATCTCTCTAGGCATAATGTTTTTCCTTATCTCCTCTTATTTGCTGAGGATACATTCATAACAGTAAAATTATTGGGTCAAGCGGTATGAGTATTTTTGAGACATATGATACATATTTCCAAATTACTTTGAAAATAGAGTTGTACTCTATACATATTCTGCAGTATGTTAAATTTATCAAGGTTTATTATTTTGCTTATAAATTATTTTTCTTATTTTACATCACTTTGATTGCTAGTTGAGTCAAACCTATTTACCCATAATTTTTTTTTATTTTATTTTATTGTGTTATGTTAGTCACCATACAGTACATCATTAGTTTTTGATGTGGTGATCCACGACTCATTGTTTTCGTATAACACCCAATGCTCCATGCAATACGTGCCCTCCTTGATACCCATCACAGGGGGGTGGGAGGCTAACCCATCCACCTCCCCCCTTCCCTCTAAAACCCTCAGTTTGTTTCTCAGAGTCCATAGTCTCTCATGGTTCATCTCTCCCTCCGATTTCCCTCCCTTCATTTTTCCCTTCCTTCTCCTAATGTCCTCCACGCTGTTCCTTACGTTCCACAAAGTGAAACCATATGATAATTGACTTTCTCTGCTTGACTTATTTCACGTAGCGTACTCTCCTCCAGTCCCATCCATGTTGATGTAAAAGTTGGGTATCCATCCTTTCTGATGGCTGAGTAATATTCCACTGTATACATGGACCACATCTTCTTTACCCATTCATCTGTTGAAGGGCATCTTGGCTCTTTCCACAGTTTGGCTATTGTGGACATTGCTGCTATGAACATTGGGGTGCATATGGCCCTTCTTTTCACTGCATCTGTGTCTTTGGGGTAAATATCCAGGAGTGCAATTGCTGGGTCATAGGGTAGCTCTATTTTTAATTTTTTGAGGCACCTTCACACTGTTTTCCAAAGTGGCTGTACCCATAAATTTTCCTTTGTTGTAAGTTTTATATTTGTACTACTGCTTACTTATTAATTGCAATCATAATGTTTTTCTTAAAGATTTTGAAGAAATTTTTAGTCTTTGGCTGTCATCATATTGTTGATCATACTATATTTTTCCCCAACCAGATTGTGATCTACGTTTTAAAGATTTCAGTGTATTCTTTTTGATCACATAGACATTTAAATTTTTTTATTACTTTTACCATGTTATTTTGTACATGCTTTTAAAAGTACACCCGTATATTGATTTTCTATAATTATATTTTTATTTAGAATAAATTTATTTTGGGATTTATTATTTACAGCTATCCCCAATATATATGGAATTTCTTCTTGTTCATGAATGGTATAAAAAAAGACTCCAAACTTTTTTTCATAAATAGCCAGACACTTGTCTTACAACAATTTATTAATCCTTTCCTTCTCCACTAACTGTGACATTTCTTTCATTATAAGTAAAGTGAACTTTGTGTATACTTCATTCTAGGCTATCTCTTTTACTTCTTTGATATGTCTATTCTTATGCTATTGCATACCATCTTAACTATTATACTTTATATTTTTGATAAAAAGGAAACTATCAAAACAGTTTATAGCCAATCAGAATAATTTTACTTCATCTAGACTAGAAATTCTGAGCTTCAATCTTCATGTGTGAAATAGGTTAGTTCAGGATTCAACTTAATCAAGTAAAGACTTCTCATAAAAAGTGAGTTTTAGGTATTTTTTTTCAAGAGCAGGAGGTCACTTAAAAGATAGAATGTTCCAAACCCACATCATTAAGAGAATAAAGGATTAGTAGTGTCATTTTCTGTTAATTATTTCTAACCACCTTTCACACTGTGACACCAAAGGAGATGTAGGCTTTTTCTTTTCCTAAGTGATCAGTACACATAATGAACCATGACAAGTAATTATCATGACCCTTGAAATTTTATATAGGAACATCGCCACAGTGTTATTTTTAAACAGATCTCCTAAATTGTTTTCTACTTAACCTTTTTAATAACATAGCCTGAAAATCCTTAGCCTTCAAATTAATTCTAAACCTGTCTGAGTGCCAGCATTTTATCTTACCGCTGTGGGATGAGGTCCTCTGCTCTACCACCTCCATCTTCACAGAGAAGAATCCTAGGAGAGATGGGCTCAAATGTACAACGCCAGTACTGGCTAAGCTAGAGCTTGTGTCCACACCTCCTGAACACCATTTTATTACTCTTTCAACCTTGCCCTCACCACTTTCATATCTTCCCATGCTGTTGTTCCATTGCCTCATTGAGTCAGTGTCATAGTATAGTTCATTCTCATCCAGGAGAGGTATGTATATTTTCTGGTATTAGAAAACTAACATACAACATAGGCCAGTCTGAACCAGTAATATTAATAGAAATGTGTTGACAAGCAAAGACATTTTCTTCCTCAAATGCCTTTACCTACTATGTACATTTGTTCAACATATCTATCATCAAGAATTCAGATGTTTTATCTGTATTTTCCTCTAGACATTTAAAAATATGTGAAAGAATATACTTTATCCACAGGCAGATTTTCCATATCCATTTAACTATGGCTCCAGAGAGCATTTATCAACAGAAGCTAAACATATGGACTTTCTAAAATTAAGAAAACCTTTTTGGAACTTTAAGAGACTTTTGAATAGTGTTGGATGCAACAAGCTGTAGTGAATTATTCAAAAACAGGAGATCAAAGGACTAGAGAAAACTATTTTGTGCTATAGAACCAAAACTCCGTAAATTAATATATAATTATATTCAGGATTGTTTAATTTGGTGGCATGGAAGAGAATCAAATGAATTGAAGAAACTTTTATAAATCTTTCTTTTTTTAATTAAAGATGTCTGCTAATTTGAATATGCCACCTCTGCTTTACTCCAATGTTCAACAGTTTCTTTATATAAATTGAGAAAAATGCATTTAATTTCACAAATGTTCCTCATTCTCTGCAATGAAAAATATATACACATGGTTTAATATTCCTATGAAATTAAATCTATAAGAAAGAAAAATCCCCAATAGACCTTTCTATATTAGCATCCTTGTGATATTTTAAATTTTCAGATATTTCAAAAGTGGAACAATAACACTTCAATGGGAAAGTTTTCAAATAAAAGATAAAGCTATAGAGGCATACTCAGATCTTAAATCACTTGAAAGAAAAATGTAAGTGTAAGGGAAAAAGTTACAGGTAATAAGATTTAATAGTTGTGAGAAATATCAGACAAAAACCGTTAGTGTTCTCTAGAGAAAATAGCTTTGGGGAAGACAGAAGAGAAATGAGGTGTGATACAGAGTGAGGTTTTAGAAATAAAGAAAACAAACAGTAATAGCAGAAAAAGAACAAGAATTAAAGAGAAGATTAAATCAAAGGATAGTATATAAGGGATCCCAACACTTTCTCCTTGGTCAGGCTGATAGAACATTAAGGCATTAAGAATAAATTTTCCCAAAGTGAGAATGATGACCTTTGTTGGCATCAGATTGTTTCTATGAATGGGAGCTAAGGAAAAAGTGATGATTGTGGCACCTTAAGTGGGAAAACAACGAGCATACACCATGGCTCGAGTCCAGGGCTAGCGCCTTAGCAATGAAGACAGGGCCATGATGAGGGCCAGTGCTCCTATTTGGAGATCACCGTGCCTCTTTTTGGAGTTTACTTGTGTCCTCAATATAGAATACAGGCAATTTCAAGCAGAGATATCTAAAAAAAAAATACCTAGGAGTTTCTAAATAGACTGACTGTGGCTAATGCAGAAAAGAAAAAGTTCCAAAGTGATAATCAATCATGGACAATTTTACATTAAGTAAGATCAAAGATCTAGGACATCCCATCAGAACTCCAGACATCAAACTCATGTTCAGTGCATGAAGTAAAAGGTGATTATCAGTGAACACAATCCCAGAATTTTCCTTACTGTTAAATGTTACTGCATTTCTTTAATGCAGAGTTGTAGCTTCCATAACAAAATGTAAGAAAATAGATGAAATCCTTTATCAAATACAGCTCAGGTTTTTACTTCAATCACGTGATACATGCACATTACTACCACCTAATGGTGATACACCCAAATTGCAGAATTTACCGTACTGCTAATCTGGGATTAGCATATAGGATTCATTATGTTTTTATTGCTAACACATTTCTAAGAAAATGCCAATAAAGTTATTAAATCTAGAGCTGGACATGACCTTAAAGTTCATTTCTTTAAAACCGTAAAGGTTAAATCTGTTGTTATACAATTAGTGATAGAGATAGAAAGGAACCATCTACCAGTGCATATAAATGCTTATATTGAATAGTATAAGAATTACATTTTTATTACCATCAGCTGTGAAGCATTCTCTTCGCTATTATTCATCCCCTGATTAGCTGATTAACGTGTAGCCACTCATAAATTTAAACCTTTTCATTTATAATCATTCTTACAGAATGGAAGGGACTTTTTGTGTATTGAGGCTGATCAATTATAGTCCCCTGCATACCATTCTCCCACATATACTTCTTCACCCCTTGCCAGGATTCCCTACTCTTCTTACTCAAATACCCTTGGACTCTAAGTTTGGTTGCTGTAAGTCTTTGTAAATGAGAAGCTGAAAGAGAATAAAAATGAACATGAATTCATTATAACAGCATTATATGTTGACAGAAGGTAGCTACACTTGTGGTGAGCACAGCATAATGTAATCAGTTGTCAAATCACTATGTTGTACACCTGAAACTAATACAACATTGTGTGCCAACTATACCTCAATTTAAAAAATGTAAAAGTAAGAAAGGACCTGGGGCGCCCGGGTAGCTAAGTCGGTTAAGCGTCTGACTCTTGATTTCAGCACAGGTCATGATCTCAGGGTTGTGAGATCAAGCCCGGTGTGGGGCTCCACACTGGACACGGAGCCTGCTTGGGATTTTCTCTCTCGCTCTACCTTTCTTTCTCTCTCCGCTCTCTAAATAAATAAATAAATAAATAAATAAATAAATAAATAAGACAATTCAGCCCCAAATTCATGTCTTCCAGGATTATTTATTTTATTTTTTTAAAAGATTTGTTTATTTAGTTGAGAGAAAGAGAGCATACATGCAAGTGGGGGGAGGGCAGAGGGAGAAAATCTTCAAGCAGACTCCCTGTTGACTGTAGAGCCTGAAGGGCACCCCCAGGATTATTTAAACAAATTTCAATTTCTTATTTAAAAGAACGAACACAAGTAACAATATATATATAAAGTGGCAAACATGAATGTGACTTAGTACTCACTGTGTGAACCACACTGAAGCAAGTATAGAGATTCATCAATTTTACATCAGCTGATCACCTCAGGCAGCCATAGATGGAAAACACACATTTTCTTAGATATTTGCAAGGGGGAATGAGTGAGAAGGACCTACGGAAGGTCACACACGAGGCCTGTGCGCATGACTCCGGCTGGGGCCAAAATCGGGTTGTGAACAGCTTTGTTAGGTGTACGAAAGAGCTTCAGACTTTATCCCGAGAGCAATAGAAAGCCCGTAAAGAGTTTATACAGGGAAGATAACATGATCAGATTTGTTTTAGGAACCTCCTTCTGGCTTAAATGTGAAGAATGGAGAAAGAGTGGTCGAGGGGTGAATGGTGAGACAGACAGATGCCTAGAATGGTGCCTGGCAAATAAGAGGGAGTGATAAACAATAGGTGAGTGCGCGTGATAGCAGAGAGACCAATTATGATGCTGTTGCAGAAATCCAGGCAGAAGAAAGGTTTACTGGGTCAGCATAGTAGCTTGTCATCAAACATGCATTAGGGTTAAGTGTCCGATACAAGTCTGCAAAGCTAAGAACATCTTACATGTATTTATGTTGTGCGCCGGATCCAAAGAAAAAGTTCTCAATTTTGTTAGACAAGATAGCCTTTCCTTTTTAGCAGTTTCCTTTCCTTAAAGATGTTGTCTTTTACCACTAAGTTGCATTACTTCTGAGCTGACAGTTTTGCTGATGACTTCTGTGCTTTGGAAGGCTTGCCCATACATTATCTTCTTTCTCATTTGGCAGTGCACATTTCTTCTCTCATTCTTCACAGCAAGGTTCAAATACATAAGCTTTCTAATTATTAACATCTAGGGGAGGAAGAGATTGGAGAACAAACATTTGAGAGTAAGCAGATGCAGGCCTAGTGAGTTAATGTAGAGAATCTCTATCAATTGATGGCATTACCATTCCGAATGTTGACAGATCGATCTTGGGGGGGATTCAAAATACTCACCATCACCGAAAACAGTTAATTACTTGTGGGGGATCACGTGTTGCTGGCAACACAGGATTGTGCACATAGAAGGCAAATGAAAAAGACTTACGGGGTTTATTAATCTGTAACTTTTTTATAATGAACATTAATGAATTCATTAGATCTGTTTACTAAGCTTCTGGATACTTTCACTAGACAATAAAGCTTTCCATCTCCTTGTTAATCCAGGGTCTTTTTTGCTTAGTTTCAGAGCCGTCTGTGACTTCCCAGAACTGGCAGCAACCATTTTCCTTCCTGCAGAAGTAATCAGAGCTCGTAGCCTCATATAATGCAAAATGCTCAGACTTCGTCATCATATTGATTTAGGTCTTGGGACACTTCAGCTTGGCAACCATGTGTAAACTGTCAAACTTTTCTGAGTCTTTGCCCTAGATTATGTTAGAAAGTCTACCACAATGCCAGGCACATAAAAGGAAGTTAATAAAAGTTATATAACATATGCCTTTAAGACCATTCTACGTAATTAAAAAAAAGTTCTGCAAAGATATCTTTGTCATATTTAAAACATTAGATGGGCTAAAAATAGTTTTAAATAGAAGCTCAAAGGTAAGCAGGCTGGTGTTATTTTAATTCTATACTTCTACTCAGAAGATTTCATTAAATTCTTTAAAAATGGCATGCACTCTGCATTCTTCTTTCATAATACAGACATTAAGCTTAATTTAATTGAGGTAAAGATACTAACTTGAAGTGTTCGGAGTATTAGCTGCAATCAGGTGTGTTTTCCACTTTCTTTTTTCTCATCACCAGTAGATGTCAGTCAGATTTTAATCACTGATGCTAAACAAGCTTGGAAAACTCTCAAGTTAGCCCCTGTGGTAAGATTATAGAAATTCAGAATAAATTTGATCTTGGAGGCTACCAGATCATCATGAGAGTTGAGAGTAGTAAGTGGCACTGTGTCAGCCTGTTTCCTCTTGAGCAGTGGGTCCCATTGTGTATCCTGAGGACCACTTGGAGGTGGAGTTGTGGCAAGAAGTGTGCGAGTCCACAGGTCCGCTAAGCACTGTCTACAGAAAATCAGTATTACATATCCCACATATGTGTACAGCTGTTCTTCAAAAGTGTACAGATGCTATTGGGATTAGAAAAATTCATTCAGAGACATCACTGAGTTTGAGTAGTGTTTCATTATGTGCTTTCTCAGCTAATAGTTGCATAAAGTACAACTGCTCTCATGTGCAACCTTTGGACATTTTAAACAGAGTTCTTGAGCTTGAAGGTCAAGGACTTGGAGTATAGCAACTTGGAACAGAGAAATTATGGCATGTCCAGATGGCATTTGGAGAGGTTACTAACAGTCCAAGCTGGGGAATAATGTCATGAGGAACTTAATAAAATAAAATAATAAAGGTGCTACAGAAAAGCTAGAAAGGGTGCATGGGCTTGTTTATTGATGAGGGAAAGGGAAGCAAGATAATTTTTAGCCTGCACATGTATTAATTTGTTTTATTACCAGATGTAGGTTCTTCAGGGGTGGGGTTATCAAGTCAGCCGAGAGGCTCTCTTTCAGGACCAGGTTGCCCTTGTGAGCTCAGCCTCTTCCATGCTGATAAGAGAGGAAGGGGAGGGAGCTGGTCACACATTTTGAGGCCCAGCTTCCCACTGACACATCTGCCATTGCACAGGGTCTCTCTTCCCCCCATTTCAAGTGTGAAAATATAAATATAAAGCCCAGTAAAAGCAGGTTTTAAAAAAAGTAAAACAAAACAGGAAGACTTATGTTGCTATGATAAAAGAACCACCAAGATACTAAAGAGCTGAGGGAATAAATCTTGGCTTCTTTACCAAAAAGAGCATTCTATGAAGTTAAGAAGTTGCGGGGGGCGGGGGGGGGCGGGGGAGGCTTTGCAGCCAATGGTGGCCGTAGCAGAGCCATTGGCTAAATCCCTACGCTCAAGCCTCAAGCCAGGGACTTGAGCAGTTGTGTATTTATATACCTGGGTTGGAGGGTGGTGGCAGAGAGCCTTCAGAAGAGTGCAAACTCAGCATGTCTCCTGGTCAAAGGAAACATGCAAAACCTAGACCAAATAAATACACTCAGCTATCTCTGGCTTGCTCTCTCCACTCAGCAGAGAGTGTTGCTTTTTCTATGGCTCTGCATTTTCAAAAAAGATGTGGGGGGAAAAGATCAGTGGTATTGTTGATACTAAGCAAGCTTGGGAAACTCTCAAACTAGCCCCTGTGGTAAGATATAGAAATTAGAAAGAATAATACAAGAAATACCAGAAAATAGAACCTATTAATTAAAAAAGGTCAAGGAGTTGGGGCTATTTAGTTAAGAGAGGAGTTGCCAAAGGAAAGACTTAATAATGGCTTTTAGCAAAATCAAATATGTTGCGGTGAAAATGTAAATCTTGTTGTTGTTTTTTTAACCACTGAGGCAAAATAAGAAGCCAGAGGTAGCAGCAAGGCATATTTAGCCTAGACCTGAGGAAGGGCTTCTAGGTTATAGGGATGTTTGTTCTAATTAAAAGGGGAATATCATTTTGCTGCTTATGATGTAGTCTGGCTTCAAAGATATTTTGCCTCTTATTTTTAAAAGGTTAAATAACTATTGGTTCTTTGCTCCCAAATAAAAAGGTTCACATTTTTTTTGCTTTTGCTTGTCTGAAAAAATGACCCCAAAGAATCAGAAAAAAAATTAATCAAATGGCTTCCATGCTAAGTACTTTTTTTAATTCACCCCAAACAAATATTCATTCCTTAAATCTCCCTGAAAATAGAAGATTCTATCTTAAGTACTTAAGTTTTTGGAAAACATTGTCTCTTTAAAATAAGACATGTATGTGTCTATACTAAGGGCTTGAAAAGTTTTTACGATAACAGACCTTTTCCTGTGTGATGAACTTCACTTGTGTATACACACATACACATAACTCACAATCACACACAGGCAGTGACTAAATTTTAAGTGCTGTCAAAAATCTTCAACCATCAGAAAAATGACAAATTTATTCATTGTACTTCTGTTTACACATCTAACCTTATGTAATTATTTACGTGGGATCCTTCTTGAATATTAACACACAAAAACAAATCAGGCTTGAAATGGAAGACATTTGAAATGCATAGACACTACTAGAAATCATGATAAATATGAAGATGCTCACCTAAATCAGAATTTGCACAGAAATTCAACTGCAAACAGAGCCTCACACATGAATTTGCTTATTGAATCTTTCCCTAGACTATGGATACTAAGTGGCTTCAGTTTTATCCCTGATAGATAATCCTGGGGAATTGAGACATAGCTATAAAATCAATCTTTTGAGGAAGAGTAATTTGTTTTTAATATTAAATTATTAAAATTGAGCTCTTTTACACAACTCCAAAAACTACGGTGACAGAGCAGAATCGTCGGCAGTTTCTATGGCAGCAATTTCTCATTTTATGTCTTCTTTGCAGCTGCTTTATTACTACACAGGATTAGTAATGGGTATTAATTCCTAACACAAAGTAAAAACAATTCATGTTTCACCCTCAGCATTAAACCTAGCCATAACTCAATCATTTCCAGATATTGTGCCTGCCTGGAAATATTTAATATGAAACTGGTAGTAGCATGCTCTCTTAGACCTTTCAGGGGAAATAGATCAGGAGAAAATCTAAGTGAGGCGAAGGGGAATAAAATATAGGGACTGTACTGATGATGAGGAGGAAGAGGATTCCTGTGACGGGAGCCAGTGACCACAGTCAGGGCACTCCCCGCTTAGGAGCCGTTGTATAGAGATCACTGTTCCTGAGCAATGGGGGACAACGGCATGCTTTGTTCTGCTTGATTCTTCCAGCTCTAAGTCTTAGCAGTAAACCTTCTCAGATCTGAAAGGGAAAGCATTTTCCCTGTCGTCAGTTCCACTGAGGTGGAAGTGAATTCTTCCCCTCCTACCTAACTCCTAAGTAAATCTACAGGTGTCTCACACAGCTACAATCTTCTGCAAAATTTGGTGTCGTAATTTGGCTTTTATTCACAAACAAAAAAGTGACTAATCTTAATTTGTGAACAGTGACATATTAAGGAGGAGATTGAAAGACTACTCTAGCTTTAGTTCATTTAAGCTTGAAAAAAATAGGAAAAAATCTAACCTTTCAATACTTGGTATATCTGACTTCTCAATACCTCTCAGTTGTCTGATCTGTGGGGACACAGCTTTTCTGTATACAGCTGGCCAGTTCTAGTGGCCAACCAGTGGCTGTACAAGGCTGGGAGGGACGGGCAGCAGTGTTACATTGGGCAGGGGCCACCCGCTGCACCCCCGGGAGGGTGCCTTTTCCAGGGAGTGTTACCATTCCTGGTGTACAAACTGCCGGAACCTCCCTGGAGGCTGGGAAGACTAGTGATCTAGAGGAGAGGGCAAGAAGAAGTGTCTGAATATGCCTCACTGGGGACAAGGAAAGAATCCACACCCCTGTGCTTTCTGGGCCATTTCTACCGTTGGCAATGTCATTTCCTACTGATGAATAATGCCTCTGAGATGCATCCTCAGTCAGAAGTTTCCACTTCCACAGTCACCTACAGGACAGAGTTGAGAGGCGTTAGGCAGACCCTACACTGAAGAACAGATGCCTAATACCTTCTTGTGAATTTGCATTTCCTTGTTCCCTTCCTGCACCACGAACTTCCGCTGTGGCCCTGGAGGAATATGGCGTTAATGTTCTTGTACACTCACAGGAGTAAGTTCTCAGTTTGAGAAGAGAGTCAGGGCACTGAAGGAAGAGCTGAGACAGAAAGAAGGTAGGGAGGCAACAGTCCTCAAAATTGCCTTGCTGTCGTAACCACGGACACCTCTGCTGCTGCTTATCTCCCACGGCATGTGGTAGAAATAAATTAGCCTGAGTAAATCTTGAGAAAGCATGAGGCTAGAAAAGAAAAATACCAATACTTATTTCACCCTTACTTTCCCTTTTATGTTGCAAATTTGAAATATTCTTAAAAGAATGAATATAATAGGACCGAGAAATGTGGATGGGGGGAGCTTTTTGTTGAATTAGTAACATCAGGGACCTGCAGAGAACTGACTCTGGGACGGATTCTGGGAGATTTAAGAGATTTTCACAAGGCGTTTTGCCCTGAGAGGAAGGCTGTGCCCAGGAAGCCTGCCGCCTCCCCCCCACCGCTTCTCACCCTATGCCTCAAGTTACTGTTAATATTACTGGATCAAGTTACTAGGGATTTCTCAACCTCAGCACTGTAGACATTCGGGGCCAGATAACGGTCTGTGTAGACAGCTATCCCGTGCATCGTAGGATGTTGAACAACACCCTTGGCCTCTGCCCACTGGATGCAGTAGCAACTCCCCACTCTCCCGAGTTGTGACAACCAGAAATGTCTCCCGACATTGCCAAGTGTTCCCAGGGAAGGTTGAGGAAGGGGGAGAGACAAAACTATCTCTGATTGAGAACCATGGATCCAGAGTAAGCGTACCAAACTGGGTTCTCTATTTCACCACTCTCCATGAGAAAGTGGTACCTCAAGAACTGGTACAGGCTGTCTCCTCTTAAAAATTCCTCCTGCACATCATATGACCTCACTGATAATGAGGAATTCTTAATCTCAGGAAACAAACTGAGGGTTGCTGGAGTGGTGGGGGGTGGGAGGGAGGGGATGGCTGGGTGACAGACATTGGGGAGGGTATGTGCTATGGTGAGCGCTGTGAATTGTGCAAGACTGTTGAATCACAGATCTGTACCTCTGAAACAAATAATGCAATATATGTTAAGAAAAAAAAAAGAAGAAGAAGATAGCAGGAGGGGAAGAATGAAGGGGGGGAAATCGGAGGGGGAGACGAACCATGAGAGACCGATGGACTCTGAAAAACAAACTGAGGGTTCTAGAGGGGAGAGGGTGGGGAGGATGGGTTAGCCTGGTGATGGGTATTAAATGGGCACATTCTGCATGGAGCACTGGGTGTTATGCACAAACAATGAATCATGGAACACTACATCCAAAACTAATGATGTAATGTATGGTGATTAACATAACAATAAAAAATTTAAAGAGAAAAAAATTCCTCCTGCACATTAGCATTTTAAAATCTCTCAGAAGTCCAGCCTAACTTTGTTTAAACCAAAGCCAAATATATTTAAGCACAGTATCCCTGTTTTCCACTAACATCTATCAGTATTTTGTGACTCCTTGTCCCTGAAATACACTTTGGATGGGCTTTGACTGACAGAGTCTCATGTAGTAAATAATTTATCTTATTATTTTGACACTTCATGTGATCAAAAATCTCGGAACATGAACGTAACCATTTTTTGTGAATGCATTTCAAGGTCATGAGAGAGAGGTCTTTTTATGAGGAAGAGACACATTTTGTTTTTTCCAGAACCTTGAAAATGTGGGGAAGAGTCAGAGCGACAGAGGAGAGACAGAGATGGAGCTGACAGCAGAGGTCCCGATCAGAACTTCAAAGGAAATTGCCTGCTGGCTTCCTCCCATCCCTTTCCCTCCAGAATATCAGACGAAACCAAATTAATACAAGAGGAAGATAAGCAGCAGTACCTGCTCTCTGCCAGGACCTCTACATAGCTATCCAGTGAAAGTTACACACGTCTATGAAATTGTAATATATTATCATGAAAGAACAAAAATTCATGCAATTAAACTCAAGTGAACAAATGACAAGTGAACAAGTGGCTCAAGTAAACAGCAAATTGAAAAGGTGCACAAATTCCAGAAGGGATTCATCGAGACTCCAGCTAGGAACTGGGAACACTTCAGGGGCCTAAGAGCTCTCTCGAGTCCTGTCCTCCTCGCTTCGGCTTGTCTTCCTTCCTCACCCTCACCCTCACCCTCACTCTCTTCATAGCTTTTCTTCTCTTCTGCTCCAGCCTCCTCTCCATGCACAGGCTCCTGCTTTCTCACTGTCCCGGTCCTCGCAACTTCACTTGGCACGTGACTTTATATTGTCCTGAGGCCGACTTTGGCTTTGGTTCTATAGGACCTTTTCACAAATGACTGGAGTGTCCGTGGCCATCCACGGGACTCATTAGCCCTGGATCGGGTGTTTGCCTCTGGTCCGGGAACCTGCAGCCAAAGGAAGAGGGGCAGGCACAAATTATTTATAGGGTCGCCCAGACCTGCGCTTTCGGCAGACCGTAAGGGCCAAGGCCGCTCTTAAAGAAAGAAGTTATGGATGAGACAAAAACCCCAAACACAGCTGTTACAACACACCGTTGTATTTCGTTTACAACAATGTGCTGACAGAAACCATAATAATAATAATAACAACAACTAGCATTGGTTGAGCAGTTAAGTGCTAACTGTATGTATGTCAGGTGCTTTTCTAAATGTTTTTCAGTGGTTCACTCATGTTTTCTCATAACAAACCTATGATGTAGATACAATTATTTTTCCCATTTTACAGGTGAGGAAACACAGAACCCGAGAAGTTAACTTCCCCACATCAGGCAGCTGATAAATAATGGAACCTAGATTCAAACCTAGGCATCTGGTTCAGTCAATGCTCTTTGTTACCCTGCTGAACTCCCTCTCTGGGGGAAAAAAATCAGAAAGAGGGGCGCCTGGGTGGTTAAGTGTCTGACTCTTGGTTTCAGCTCAGGTCCCGATCTCGGGGTCATGAGATCGAGCTCGTTGTGAACTCGCTGCTCAGCTCGGAGTCCGCTTGAGATTCTCTCTCTCCCTCTGCCCCGCCCACTACTTGCACACTCTCTCTCTCTCTTTCTCTCTCTCTCTAAAATAAATAAATAAATCTTTTTTAAAAATCAGGAAAAAATAGAACTTTAAGCAATGGGATGCCTAGATTTCAGCAAACTGTCTGGGGTGGACAGGTATTTCAGAAAAAGCATCAGCCAATATTAAAGGAAACCTGCCTGGTGATTATAGATCAATGATGTAGTTTGTGTCAGAATTTCCATGCCCAAGATAGATGTGTTCTCTATGAGCTCACTAGTAATTTCCAGCGCTTAGAGTATGCCTATTGCTTGGACCCCAAAAGTCCACAGCCCAGGGACTGTTCTCCACGATCCCGGCCGAGTCCTGGCTGCTCACTGAGTGGTCTTGCAGCAACACTACCTCCATGTCTCTGAGAGAGGGAAACCTGGCTCCCCCCTCACCTTCCAGCCTGCCTGTCTGCCTTTGTCACGATATGTGTCTTGCTTCTTCATTGGTTCATCAGAATAATAGTGTGATCCCTTTAAATGTAATGAAGCATTCTGAACCAAGGTGTGGGAATCCACACCTAAGAAAATCTGTGACCTTGTGCAGATCACTTCTACTCCCCCGAACTTCTATTATTAATAGGGTAGCCATTAGAGTTACTTCCTGAAGACTTCTGCCACTCGGGATGTTATTTCAGAATCAGGAAACTCTAGCCTTTAACATTTTCCTGACATCAATTTCAGTGAAGAGAAAGTTCATTGCTCTTTTCTTTTTCTATGTTCTACATTTTTGCTCAGAATAATGTTAATAGTTCTGGGCCTTTGCCCAATTCCAGTCTGTGTTTTAGCAATATTTGCCCAACAGGAACCAGAAAAGCGAGGGGTAGAAGTGAATGCGAGTAAACCTCGGATGTGAGGCTGTGCTTTTGATTTCCTGGAGGTTTTAGATGCTGGGTGGTGTAGACCCGCAACTCGCGGCGGGATCATGTTGACCCGGCTGAAAGCAAAATCAGAGAGGAAGCTTGCAAAACAGATTTGCAAAGTTGTATTGGATCATTTTGAAAAACAGTATTCCAAAGAACTTGGAGATGCCTGGAATACAGTAAAGGATGTACTAATATCTCCATCATGCTGGCAATATGCTATCCTTCTTAACAGATTCAATTATTCCTTTGAACTGGAAAAAGATTTACACTTAAAGGGCTATCACACGCTCTTTTAAGGATCTTTACCTTACTATCCTAAATCAGTGAAGTGTTACCTTAGCAGAACTCCAGATAGAACGCCTTCAGAAAGACACCAAATTGGAACTCTAAAAAAATACTATCTCCTGAATGCTGCCTCTCTTCTCCCAGTATTGGCTCTGGAATTAAGGGATGGGGAGAAGGTTCTGAATCTGTGTTCTGCTCCTGGAGGCGAATCGATAGTTCTGCTGCAGTGTGCTTATCCAGGTAGTGTGCTTTTCTTTCAGTAATTGACAGCTTTTAAATATCCATATATTACAAAAAACTTTTAAAGTATATGAGAAGAAGTGTAAGATTGAGTTTGCAGACTTTGAAAATCTGAAAAAAACCAGGACAGTATGTCAAATGGAAGTTTTAGCTAAGAAATCAGTGTAATTTTTTTTCCAGCTACATACTAGCAGATAATTTTGAACAAAACCACCACATTTTGTAAACATAAATCTGTCAGGTAATATGAATCCTGATAAGCCAATAACAAAGATTTTTTATTTTATCATTGACTTTTATACTTGAGAGTCTTGTATTAATATCTCATTATACTTCTGGGCAACAAAATATACACATTTAAAGTCACTTTTTGTATCATTAGACCATAAGGTTATAAGGCAGTTCTGTCCAATAGATATATAATGTGAAGTGCATATAAAATTTTAAATTTGTAAGTACTCATTAAAAAAATAGAAACAGTTGAGATTAATTTTAGTAATACATTGTAACTCAGTACATCCAAAATATTATTTCAACATGTAATCAAAATAAAAGTTATTAAAGAGATTTAAAAAAAAGAAATATTTGCCCAACCAAATCTTAGCCAGTCCTTTTTATGTTTATATTTAGTCTGATTTTTTTTTTTAATATAGTGGTTTTGCTACACACTAAGATTTGGATCAATCAGCCATCTTCTTTAACCAGTGGTCAAATATATGAGCAAAGATGTGGAAATGGGAATGCACATGGCAAGTTCAGAGAATGGTGTGAAGGTTCACTGGCCTCAATAGCACATTAAGTGTGGGGGAAGAGTGGGAGATGAGCCAAAAATAATTGACCAGGGACACTTTTCAAAAACCTGGGTGTGTAGTACGTGGCAAAGGGCAAGATAGTGGAGCCAGGAATATCAGAGTTTGAGTCCTGGCTCTACCACTTACTAACTGCATGATCTCGCCTGCACATAAGAATCTCTTTGAGCTTCAGTTTCTTCCTCTGTAAAATGGGGAAAATAAGAGGATCTATTTCGCTAGGTTATAGTAAGACTTACATGATCTAAGTCATATTAAATTCTTAATAAATACTCAACAAATATTTACTAGTAAGAATTCATAATAAGACTCAAAATGTGTTAGCCAGTCTTTTATCCTAGAGAGACTTGAAATGAACATTTTGACAGTAAATTTTCCAATGGATCAAATCAAAACTGGGTATCAATAAATCATAATTCCTTGAAATCACTGAACCCAAACCTAAGTTGGCTTTGTGACCCCTAATATAGTAACTCTGTCAGGTAAGGACGTAAAGAAAAATTTAGGACATATGGCTCACTCAGCTTGAAATTCTTGGTACTGTCAAAGGGTGTCACTCCAAAAGTGGGGAAGGGAGGTTTGCCAGGAAACAATAACGATGACAACGGTGCATAACTAGCAGTTCACTCAAAAGATATCAGAGGTACCAGTCCCAGACCTGTATAAAGACTGACTTCATATTTGTGGTCATGTTGTATGTATAAACTTCCTAACAAGCATATAACAAATGTTCAGTCAATACTAGTGGATTATTTAATAGAAGAGCATACAACTTTTGTGCCTGTGCTTTAATTACTTTAAATAAAAGGGAATTATAATCACAGTTTTCATCTTCAGGGATGATTTTAAACACAGTGGTTTCCTTTGCAGGTCAAGATGAGTTTGGAAAAAGGTATTAAAATAATTCGGTCGGGCGCCTGGGTGGCTCAATCGTTAAGCGGCTGCCTTCGGCTCAGGTCATGATCCCAGAGTCCTGGGATCGAGTCCCACCGTCGGGCTCCCTGCTCAGCGGGAAGCCTGCTTCTCCCTCTCCCACTCCCCCTGCTTGTGTTCCCTCTCTTGCTGTCTCTGTCTCTTTCAAATAAATAAATAAAATCTTTAAAAAATAAAATAAAATAATTCGGTCAAGGTTTACTAAACTAGAACATTCCCTGATATTTCATGGGTAACATCAATAAAATTCAGTAATGTGAAAAGTTTTCTTACAGTTCATCTTCTAATCATTGTATGCCATAACATGCTCATCTGCAATTTACCATTTTCAAAATAACTTCCAGTGTAGCTGAGAGGTGAACTCATGACATTTTTCTGAAACTATACAGCAGAAAGAGCAATTCTTTTCTGAACAGAAATTAAATATTGGAACTATCAAGTTATAGAATTACTGTCCTATTTAAAAGTCAAGGGTGCCTGGGTGAATCAGTCAGTTAAGCATCAGACTCTTGGTTTCAGCTCAGGTGATGATCTCAGGGTCCTGAGATGAGCCCCGGGTTGGGCTCCACACTCAGCACAGAGTCTGCTTGAGACTTTCTCTCCCTCTCCCTGTCCCTTTACTCTCTCATGCTCTCTCAAATAAATGAATAGATAAAAAAATTTCTTTTAAATGTCAAAAGGAGAGTCACTAAAATCCCTCTCAGAGGTCTTCAGCGTGAGGTAAAATTGCCTTCTTGGCTGGGTCCTGTGGGAAGGAAAAAGTTTTCACTGACAGTCTCAGAGTCCCTGGCTGTGTCTGAACACAAACTGACAAAGACAGATAAACAGGAGAAAAACATACTAATTTATTTAATGTAAGTTTTATGTGATGCGGGATCCTTCATTAGGAAATGAAGACCCAAAGATACAGTTAGACCTGTAGACCTTTGTGGGTAATTGTAGTAAACAGAGGGAAACCTAGCAAGGCCTGTTGGTTAGGATTCTTTCAGTTCCCTTCATCTTTGGAGATAAGGATACTCCTTTCTTCCAGGTATAAGGAGGGCACCTCCTACATGAGGGTTTTATAACATATTGCAGGGAAGAAGGGGTGAGGAGGTCAGAGTGACCTCCCTGCTTCTGCCTTTTTCTCAAATTCCTTCAGCTTAAAACATTCAGCGTGCCAAGGTTCCATATTTTGAGGGTAGTGTGTCCTGTATCCCATCAATCCCATTCCCACTTTGGTTATGGATACCATCTTGTCCTTCCAGACTCCCCCATCTGATTGTCCCCCACAACACATGAGCAGCTCTGTGTTGAGCTCAGTGTGTTATTTTGAAATCAAGCTCAAAGCTTTCCCTCAAGTAGCAGATCCCTCCCTTCCCATCCCAGAGCTATGCAGATTCTTCTCTTCTCTCACCCTCGCTTCTCCACCCTGTGACACACACCTTCACCCTCTGACTTCTCTCATAGGGTGAGCAAGTGCTGTCCCAGTTTGCCAACAACTAAGGAGTCTCTTGGGATGTGGTATTTTCCGTTCTAAAACCAGGACAGGGCGCCTGGGTGGCTCAGTCGGTTAAGCGACTGCCTTTGGCTCAGGTCATGATCCTGGAGTCCCGGGATCGAGTCCCACATCGGGCTCCCTGCTCAGCAGGGAGTCTGCTTCTCCCTCTGACCCTCTTCCCTCTCGTGCTCTCTATCTCTCATTCTCTCTCAAATAAATAAATAAAATCTTAAAAAAAAATAAAATAAAATAAAACCAGGACAGCTGGTACCACAGGTGAAGAGTGATAAGAGAAGAGGTAGTAAGAAGTCCCTGGCAGTCCCTCATGTTTCTTCTTCTTCTTTTTCTTTTTTTCTTGCTTTCAAATTTCACAAACCTGTGCTCATGATCTGAGCCAAGTTTTAATTATTTTTGTTCCCTGGAGTATTTGAAAAAGGAAGAGAGGGTGCTTTTATTCAATTGTTTCTTCTCATAATTTATCATTTTAAGGCATGATCTTCTGAATCCATTTTATAAACCATGAAAATGTTTGCTTTTATTTGCTAATATGTGACAGAATCTGCCATTGAAAATTGTCTTTCAGTAAAATGTTAACAATCCTTAATAAAGAGAAGAATACTTGTAATGATTTTCTTTCAGAAAGGTGTATAAATAAGTATGTCCGACATTCTGAATAAGGATGTTCTCATGTAGCTAACTGTGAATAAGGGAGAATGGGAAAGTAGCAAAATATCAATGTATGTGGAGCTTTGGAAAACTAGATGAGTTCCCAAATGGAGATCTTAAATTCAAATCTGTCAACTCAGTAAAGATGTTTATAAAAATCAGTCAAAACAGCAGTCTAGCATCTAAATCAATTAATCAAATGCTTTATAACACAGCTAGTTCTTTTGTATCTTGTAATTTTATCCCTAAGAGACCAAGATCATCAGAATAGATCTGCAAATAATCATTCATTTATACTTATGTCTAACCATTTTCAAATTGAGCACCTGCTCTGTGCCAGTTGCTCTTCTAGGCATGATCCAGGCAAGTCTCAGTGTGCGGCCTCATGAAGAATATAATACACTGAGGGTACAGAATCCAAAAAAAAAAAAAAAAAAAATCCAATAGGTATATAATTAAAACTCATGCTATGGGCTTTGGAGGAAAAATAAATGGTTACAACAGAAGGGAGAAAAAACAAGGTGACCTTTTTGAAATCTGAAAGTTGCCATCATCCAGGCAAGGGTGAAGGAGAATTCTGGGGAGAGAGAACAGTTTGTGTGAGGGAGGAGCTCTCTTAGTAGTTCAGGGAACCTGGAGCCTTGCAAGCAAAGGGGAGATATTGCTGAAGGATAGTCACTGATTGCCTAGAACCTCGTAAGCTAGGGCAAAGGCTTTGCATTTTATATGAAATGTAATGAGATGCCATCTAAGGGTTTTACACTTAGAAGTGTGGTCCAGTGGATGTTGTAACAAGATTACTCCATTACCATGGTGAAAACAGATATGGAAAGGCAAGAGAAGTAGCAGGGAGCCCACAGAGGCTGCATCTCCGCAATATGATGGAACCAGGAATGGTCCTCTGCAGGCAGGAGGTGGAGACTGAAAGCAGAGATGGAGTGTTTGCTTGCTCGCTCTTTTGCCTTCAGGGATCCACCTTCATTCATTCCATTCACTGCCAGGGAAGATGATAAACAGCTCCGCCTCACGGAATTTTATTGGTTTGGGACACAGAACTGGATAGAGAAAGATTAATTAATATTATTGCTGCAAGAAATTATCAGCTCGTGAAAAGTTGCACTGTGTTAAAAACTAACATGCTTACTTTGTTTATGGGAAACATCTGTTCATAGTGTTTGCTGAGGCATCATTTCTTTCCACTTTCCTCTCTTCTCTCTGGCATTATATTCTGGTTTCTGAAAGTCCATTTATTTTTAACTATAATTATTACTTCTGATCACGTAGTTAGTTATGTAAGCAATGGTACCTAATGATTCCCTAAGCCTCAAATTATATTAAAAGGCAATAAGCAATATCTAAAAGGTGCCAACAACCCTAACGTTCCTTAGAATTTTCAATTTAATTATTTGGGAAGTGGGGAGGAATGCCTCTAACTGTGAAAATTCAGAATCCTCTTCATGTAACATTCTTAAGGGAAAAAGAAGGCTTGTATTTTTATTAAAAACATGTAGGGACAAATGGTATGCTCCAACAAGTTTCTCGTTACCATAGCAACTTCTTATCTTTTAAGTTCAACAAATCATTTTAACTACTTGGTAAATGTTTAGATAAGAGTCCAGACTCAGAGGCTTCATTTAAAAAATAAAAATTGAAGCCTCACAAAACATTGACACAAGGAATTAAATTCTACAAAACTGGCTAACTTTGGTCTCACAGCAGGAAATTTTATAGTAGTTTCAGTAGTACTTAGTGGTTCTTTATTAGCCATGTGGAAATGCTAAAACTTTTACAACCTAGAATTCTGTAGTTTTAGTATGTGGCAAATATCCCTGGCCTAAGTCCCACTGAGCTTCTCAAATATTTCAGCTATGACAAGCTTAAATCTTTTTTCAGAAAATATGACTTGTTCATATCTCATTTTGGAAAACTGTTTAATTTGTTTATAGTACAAATCAGAAGTAAGTCATCTCGTATTTTATAACTTATTTTTTCATGTGTCTCCTATGACTCTGCAGAGCCTAGACATTTCTACAATGGCTTTAAGCCCGATGTAGGTGACAATGAAACTAACACAATAAGAATTTCAAATAAATTCAGTGTCTCAAAACGTACAATCATTTCAGTATTCAGAAGTGAAAAAAATCGGGAGAGAGAGAGGATAATCTGGGTAATTTCTTCCTATTGGGGAAGAAAATATTTAAAGATGATGGTGTAAATAGCATGAATGCCGACTTAGTCATATTCTGTGCTTTTCTTTAACGTGACATACTTTATTGCTATTATAAACTGAATTTTCTACCTAGGATTGCATTGCATTTATCAGTTCGTATTGTTTTAAGTATATCGACATTTATTTAGTCATTTATAAGTGACCAATGCAAGTGTTGTTTTTTTTCTACTTATTTTTGCAAATGGTAATTCTGGACTTACGAATTTCTAGAAACTGTTCCTGGCCACAACACGTATTCAACAAACATTCATTCCCATTCCAGCACAGGAGGAAAAAAAATATGACCTTTGAAAAACGTAGTCCAGGGAATAAGTATATGAATAGAAGGAAGGATAGAAAAATTACCTGTTAAAAAAAAAAATGTGTACCAGTTAGGATTCGTTAAGCAACAAAATTTTTGTTTCTATTGAATACAGACAGGTAAATTTACCTAAGAAGAAACCAAATCCTTCATGTTAATCTCTTAAACATGTGTCAAATCCTTAGGTATGCAAAAGGTTGCAGAGTTCTTAGTTTGTGATATTCTTATTTAACTGGCTAAATAAGAAATACAACTTTGCTTTTTTAGACTGTTACACTGGGCAAATATTTTATTGGATGCTTCATAGAACTTAGGAAAGAGGATGTTCCAAAATATGCCTGAACACCTAATGGTGTGAGAACCATATGCAACTCAAAGAACCCATTCCAGAAAACTCAGAAATCTTAGAGATTCCACATAGTATGCTTCATAATTGCTCTATGGGCTATATTTATATCCATATCCTTTCTACAAAGGAGGAATCTTAGCATTAATTAATTTTCTATTAGCTTTTAACCACCTCATTTCATAAATTTATGACAAAAATTCATTAATTTAATTTTAATAAGAGAAAGTAAACAAAGGGCCCCATATTTTTCAGATCTGTGGTGGCATGAAAAATCTTCATTTTATTTTCAAATAAGACTCAATTTAAAAAAAAGAAATCCATGGGTAGATAATATAGATACAGATATAGAGTATTCTTCAGTGTATGTCTACATGTGTATCTATGAAGAAGAATAATTCTAACTGTATGGAAATTAGACATTAAAATACCTGCTAATCTCCCCATTGCATTTCTCTACTCTGCAGATGCTAATATGCTTTTGATTTTTCATTCATTAATTTCTTCATTCAATCAACCCTTATTTATTAAACATTCTGTGCCCAACATCTCGCTATGTGTTGGAAACATAAAGATAAATAAGGCTTGGTCGTTGCATTCCAAGACTCACAAAACATCCTAAGGCCAGCTCCCAATCCTGAACCGTGTATACGGGAGTGTAGGAGGATCACGTGTATGAATTTAGGAGGATCATTATAATTATATAATTAATCAGTTATGCAAGTGATATTTTAAAACCCTAGCCTCATAAATGCTTACTCATAACTGAGAATAATTAACTAGTTGTAAAGCCATAAACAAGTCCTTTAACCTCCCAATGAATTAATGTATTTGAATTATAAAATACAGTGCTGAAACTAAGATTTCTTCTGTATTTATAAAATTGAGATGAGAGTGATCGTTAATCAAATGCCTCATTGATGTGGATGAGGAGCAGAGGGCTGAAAGCTTGTGTCCATTAACCAAAGGAAAGAGAAAAAAAGTTTAGTGGAGTAAGACCAAATGGGCAATGTGAACTACGCACTCCTCCTAAGCCTCCCACAGGCACATAAAGTGCCAGAAAATTCACTCTCACTCATCTGGGCGCAAGGAAATCTGTGACATAGTCTCTTATTTATTGATATCTGAAATATATTAATTAAGAATCTTATCTTTTGGAATTACAAAATCAACTCCATGTGTTTCATGAGATTTTAAACTGCAAAGCTACCCATTTACAAACCTTTGGTTGTACTGAATGGAATGTATAGAATACGATAGATTGAAAACAATATATAATAGATTGGAACAGATATTTAACAGGGTAGAGGAAAATGGCCCAGGATAAGAATATGCACAATCCAGAACACTAAAACTGTTCATTCATCTAGGTTAATTTGAAGTCTGTACAATTTGTTAAGTGTAAATGTTAATAAAATTAATATGGAACATCAAGAAAATCATTTGGTAGATGTTAATATTAGACACAGCCTCGTGACAGGAAATACGAAGAGCAGGGACTACGTTTTACTCATTTTTATCTAGATGAAGCCTGTATCATTTAATTTGTTTTGGGTTTTCTTCCCACAAATCCTAGAAAATTTGGTGTAGATTTGATGCACATTTATAGTAACTGGTAACTACTTGGGCTCTCCTCCTGGTCTTACATTTGATTTTGTTATTCTCTGTTGATCTACTTAGACGAATGACAATTTTGATAAGCTATCTCATCTTTACAAAGAGGTGATATATAATAAGAAAAAAATTTTCCTTGGTATCACAGATTTGAATAGAGTTCCTTATGTAAAGTAGCAGCTGAACACACATTTGCTTCACTGAGTCTTTCATAAATGAAGTAAATAAAGAGAAAAAGACCTCAGTTTGTTCAAGGCAACTCAAGTTCATCTGAGAAGAGCAACTATGGTATGTTTTATAACCTTAAAATTTACAAAGGAAAGTTTTTTTAAAATTTGGAATATATCGGTTATTTCCAGAAGACTGATACATGATTTGGCTTTAGTGTATTTTAGCCAGTCTTGGCTTTCTAAATCATTTTGAAAATAAACAGAGCGTTTGAGCCATGTTTGTTGTTAACTAAGTAATAAATCACAAGGCTTCAGCTAATTTTTTGAGGTCATTAATATAATGCAGTTAATCACTTTAGTTAAGACATATGGGCATTTTGCAAAAAACCTGTGCCAACGATCCTTGAAATAAGGTTAAATAGATCTAATTTATGTTAAACTTTAATTAACCATATGCACTACTATGTAATAATGTTCATACATATGGTGCTTACATTAATTGCTTTTATAAGTTAATTACTGCAACACACTTTGGCTTCTGTTCATTTGAAACTTAACAAATGTTCACACCAGCTGTGGAAGTGATTGAAGGCAATAAATGAAAAAACCATTGGTTTACTTGTTTAAATTAAATTTGCTGTCTCAAGCTGTCCTGTGTCTTAATACATTAGAAAAGACACTTGGGGAGTGATGATCGTGTAATTCCAATTTTAATCATTCTTTAGTCATCCTTAGTTAAGTAACAGAGTTGTGAACCTTTATGTTTGTTTCCATCTTCTGCTCTGTGTCGTTAATTGGATCATTATTGACTGTGCTTTACTTTTATTGTGACAGAATGTGTACTTTCATATGATCAAACATATATCTGGTCCTTATACGGAAATACACAGACTATGTCATGCCTGATGTCCTTTATGGCCACTTTTAGTTGGATTCTAATGTTTGTGTTTAGAGAGATGATTCTTAGAGACAAATAACACTTTTTAAATAATATAACACATCTTTTATTTATTTTTTTAAAGATTTTATTTATTTTTTGACAGAGAGAGACACAGAGAGAGAGGGAACACAAGCAGGGGGAGTGGGAGAGGGAAAAGCAGGCTTCCCACTGAGGAGGGAGCCCGATGCGGGGCTGGATCCCAGGACCCTGGGACCATGACCTGAGCCAAAGGCAGATGCTTAACGACTGAGCCACCCAAGCGTCTCTAATGCATCTTTTATTAAAACAAAAGTTTACCTTTTTTAATTTTAGCAGTTTGTTTCCCTGAATCTATACCACGTTGGCGAATATAATGTGAGAATGAGCTACTACTACACTATCTCATTTAAAAAAAAAATTTCTTAAGTACTATTTAAATCACTTTTGTTAAGACTCCAACTTCAGAATCTCTGGATAAAGATGGTGAATTGAAGCACGCTTTTGCCACAGATTCCTTTCTGAAATCCCAATAAAAATAACAGTTTTTCTTAAAGGTCATACCTCATTAGGACACAGGAAATCAAATCGAGAACACAAGACAACAACCCTGAAAAGCATATGGACAAGCGGTAATTGACTTAGCAGAACCTAGAAAGTTAAATTCTAAGTTAGCAGCTGGGGAAGGCTGACTTAGACTACAACCAAAAGGCTCAGGACTCTCAACACTAGGCACGCCTGGCAGTGGAAATGAAATGGGGGCTAAAACAAAGGCTTCTTTCCTTGTAAGTTTGTCAAAGAGGCAGTTAGACCCCAGAGCTCCTCCCAGACTCCACATAACCAGGGAATTGACCCTCCCAAACTCTACCAAAAATGGGAGGTGTATTCTTTAGAGAGACTGCAACAGAGAGCTTCCAGACTGTGGTCCCCAGGCACAGTTGAGGGGGGAATACTGTACTGAGAACAGGCAGGTAAAATGAAAGGTAACATATTATCGGTAGCTTTCTCCCAGCTGACACACAAAACATTGACAAAGAGGGTTACACCCCCCAAGCACTAGAAGAGCTGTTCTCTTAGGAATTTCTATAGCCAGGAACAAAAATCCCGACTCCCCCATAGAAATGAGGGGGACGGGGGTGGGGGGATAGTTCCTGATGAAAAGACCCAGCTGGATCACCCAATGCTAAAGCCCACCCAGCTCAACAGAACAGTTTTTACTCTCCTCACGGAGATCAGCTGAGGATAGGGATTGTATGGTCTTAATAATAGAAACACTGAACATGGATCCTACCAAAAATATGTACCAACTCTCTTGGGAGAGTGAGAGCTTGGGCACAGAAAAAAGTGTGTGTGTGTGTGTGTGTGTGTGTGGTGAGGGTGGCAGGGAGATGAGGAGAAAGAAAGCCTTATCTTTATCTTCCTAAGAGGAAGTCAATAGATAATGCCTGAATAACCAAGAGGCAGCAGATAGACATCTTATTTAGATTTGTTTTAATTCAGTTAGATCTGAAAGCAGTTGGCTTGGGAGGAAGTAACTATGTGACTCTCTCAATTATATGCACATATCACTTTGATAAAAATAAAAACTAAATTTAAACCTATAATAGATGCTTACATAGTTCTCATTTAAAAACAAATTTTAAAGAGAGTAAGAAAAAGCTGCTATTCTTTCTTTACCAATTTCCCTGTTTGACTTTTATAACTTATTTTCATGTATGCCTCATGATTGTCTGTCATCTTAAGACCTACATAGACTTAGGAATTACCATGTTTGGATGCCCCATCCTACATCATTTCAACTAGTTTAAAACACATCTATATCCTGCATTAAATATAAGTTACATGTGGTATAAAATTTAATAGGATTTTTAAATTTTGCTTTTTATATTATTATTGCTTTAAGGAATCCATTTTCTTTATGGTTTATTTGTTAGCATCACCAGCCTTTCTGTACTTTATTTTACACTAAAAGTGTTCTAAAAATGTCTGGAAGACGTTTCTTGAAAATTCTCATGAGCTAATGTATAACGTTTCTGGTAACTAGAATACAAGTCTGTCAATTCACTAAGGTTTATATGAAACACAAATTAATTATATTGCTCTAAAACAGGTTTAAGCTTGAAAAAACAAAAGCAGTCATGATTTCTGAGTGTCATTTATTCTCAATAAAGCAGCAAGAAGGAAAAAAAGCTAAATTTTTAAAGGCCAATATGTTTTGGAGTATGTTAAATGAAAATCACCATTAGGTGCTCAGATTGGACAGAATTCTGAGCAGAAGGTATTATGTTAAGAATTTTAAAAATTTAAGTTAAAAGTCTTCATTAGATTAAGATTTTCCTTAAGAGGTATTATGAAAACCGTAACTGAGTGTCAAATGGAGCTATGAAATTATTCTTTCCTGGCTGGATGTTTCACCTTTCCGTATCAGACTAGTTTCTATCACTTGTGGAAGGATGATGCCTGTGCTTCTAGTCAGATCCCATCCGTAATTCTTACAGGATGAGCATCCCACCCAGTTTGTGTGGGATTTGCATCTTGCCTCTGACCACATTATATTAGCTCAGTCTCTGCTGTGAGTACCAACTAAGGATCTTCTGTCATCTGTCACAGGTAATTAATTCTACCTGATTATTTCAAATCAGCTTTAGTGAGTTGACCAGTACTTGTCTTCCACTCCATAAGCCTGGCTAGAGAGCTTTTAAAAATAAATAACAATCATGCTTCAAAAATACAACATATAAATTAAGTATATTCTCTTCAAATTACAAACTGCTACATTCTCTATTTAAACTGATTGAAATCACAAATCTCCTCCTGTAATAACAGTAACCATAGAGAATTTTACAGTTTCACTTTTCATTCATCATTACTATAAGCTACTCCTTGTTCTAATCTTTAAACAAGGTCCCTATCTCATAGAATTTTTTCTTGAAAGAGGCAATACAAACAATAAAGTATGCAAATAAATATAAGTAAACAAGTAAATAAATGTATAACATCTCCCATTAAAAAGATAATTCCAGATAGTCATAAGTGCAATAAGGAATAAAACTGGGTGTTTTAGGAAGAGAGAATGCTTTTTTCTTTTTCTTTTTTTTTATTGAGGTATACTTGACATCTCATGTATTATTCATATATTATATTACATTGTATTATATATTTCATATACTTCATATATTATATTAGTAGTTACCAGACAATGTTATTACTATAGTATTGACTATATTCTCTATGCGATATTTTCTGTCCTGTGACTTATTTATTTTATTTTTTAATTTTTTTGAGAGACAGAGAGAGAGAGAGCACGTGTGTGTGCTCATGGGGTGGGGGGAGGGGCAGAGGCAGAGAGAGAGAGAGAATCCTAAGCAGGCTCCACACATAGCATGGAGCCCGACCTGAGGCTTGATCTCACAACCCTGAGATCATGACCTGAGCCAAAATTAAGAGTCAGACGCTTACCTGACTGAGCCACACAGCCACCCCATGACTTACTTATTTTGTAACTGGAAGTTTGTACCTCTTAATCCCCTTCATCTATTTTGCCCATCCCCCCAACGCTCTCCTCTCTGGCAACCACCAGTTTGCTCTCCACATTTATGATTCTGTTTCTGTGCTTTTTTTGTTTGTTTGTTCACATGTTCATTTGTTGTTGTTTTTTTAGATTCCACATATAATTGAAATCATATGGTATTTGTCTTTCTCTAATTTATTTCACTTAGCATTATATCCTCTGGGTCTCTACATGTTGTTGCAAATGGCAAGATTGTATTCTTATTTATGACTGAGTAATATTCCATTGTGTATATATACCAAATCTTCTTTATTCATTCATCTATCATCGGAGACCTGAGTTGCTTCCATATCTTGGCTATTGTAAATAATGCTGCAATAAGCATAAGGGTGCATATATCTTTTCAAATTAGTGTTTTCATTTTCTTTGGGTAAATACCCAGGGGTGGAATTAGTGGATTGAATGGTATTTCTATTTTTCATTTTTTAAGGAGACTCCACACTGTTTTCCAGAGTGGCTGCACCAATTACATTCCCACCAATAGTGCACAGGGTTCCCTTTTCTCCACATCCTTGCCAACACTTGTTATTTCTTGTCTTTTTGACTCTAGCCATTCTGACAGCTGTAAGATGATATCTCATTATGCTTTTGATTTGCATTTCCCTGATGATTAATTATGTTGAGCATATTTTTAATATGTCTGTCGGCCATCTATATGTCTTCTTTGGAAAAATATCTATTCAAGTAAGAGGTGGCATTTGAAATAAAGACAGAACACCTTCTGAGCGAAGATCTGGGGATAGAGTGTTCCATGGAGAGCCAGTAGAAAGGCCCTAAATAAATTATAGCCACCCATATATGGCAGTGGCAGTGGTGGTGGTGATGATGACAACAAGATAGTGATGATGGTAATGATAATGATGAGGATGAGGTTAAGGATGATGGCAATAGTGATGACAATGGTGGTGGTGGTAATTCATTTATTTTACAAATGAAGCTCTAAAGCTAAATAGAATGCCCATCGTCACATCATAGTAAATGATACAGCCCCCAAACCAAAATATTTACTAACAGTCGGATTTAAAAGGTGACCTGACCTTTGGTCTCTTGGCGTTGTATCAGAGGTGCTCTTAGAGAATAGGTTTATCTTTACAGGAATCCCCTAACTTCAAGACTCCTTAAGCACTTCCCACACTACAGGAGTTTATCCTATGTGGAAGGACCCTGGACTCCAACTTGATAACAAGCTGATCTCCTTTTGTCCGGGTTCTTGTGACCTGCATAGCTCAGCTTTGTTATTTTACTCAACCCATCAAAATTGTCACCAGCTTTGAAAACTTGATTTCAGGCATCTCGCTTCCTACCTTTGCAACACTTAACTTTACTGTCACCAGTGCCACTAAATCTTTAGTGGATAGGAACGTCCCATCTAGTGACCTTAACACTTTGCACTACCCATCACCACCCATATGTGCCTGCTTCCTTCTTTTCACTAGTGTAGATCCCCTGTATCTTCACTATGACACTCTCTTGCAAACCCCAAGTACTGGCCTCCTCCTGTGCTCATCTGAGAAAATCACACACCATGCTGACTGATCTCCCTCAAATTCTTGACCATTTGTCTCAAATGGGTCCTCACACCCCTGCTAAGTATACTTCTCAACACTCAGGGACAGCTACATCAAACCTTCTCTCCTTTGCATGATTGTTTTTTTTCCTTTCTAGTCCATCATTCTTAGCAGCTGTTAAACATGATTTAATATCTCTCATTTAAAACAAGAAAAAGGAAAAAAAAAAGCAAACAACTCAGATCTCAGATTCCCATCCAGCTTTTGCTTACTCTGTTCCTCTTCACGGCCATTTCCTTAGCTTCCTGGTCACCCTAATTCATTCCCATTGGGCTTCCATCTTTGCTTTTACCAAATTCAAAATCATCACGATGCCAAATTCAATGGCATCCTCTCTGTCCTCTCACCCTACCTTACAGCAGCATTTCATGAATATGACCAGCCTCCTTCTACAAACTTTTCTCTCTTGCATTCTGAGAACTCTATGCTCCTCTGGTTGTCTCCTCTCTCCCAGGAGAACCCTTCTCCACCTCTTTAATGGCTTCTCTTCTCTAACCTACCTCTACACTTGAGATTGTCCCAGGACTCAGCAGTGGGCCTTCTTTATTCTGAAAATTTCCTCTGATGCTGTGTCTTCAAATCTCATCTCTAAGCTGATAATGCCCCCCTTTTCTTTGCTGTCTTAATCTCTCTTCTGAACTCCAGGTTCACACAACTAGAAGTCTCCTTGACATTTCCATTTATTTGTCTGAGAGTCATCTTAAACTTAGCACAGCCAAAAAAAGAACTCTTAATGTCACACACACACACAAAGTATTATTCCTCTTCTAGTGATCCACCTCTCAATAACTGGCACCTTCTACTTGGTTGTTTATACTGACTACAAAAATTCTTGATTCTTCCCTTTTCTTTGCTGTACAGCGAGTCTTATCAAATCTATGTCTAAAATCTGCCCATGTCTCTAACTCTTTCCTTGTCCCCTCTCGTGCTGCCATTACAGGCTCCCATCTTTTTTGCCTGGGTTATCATAATAGCATACCAACTACTCCCCTCCTTCCACTGTTGCCCCCTGTAATCCAAACAGCAGCCAAGATAACCTGTAAAAGTGTAAATCAGATTATGACTCTGATTTACATAAAATCCTCTTGACTTTCTTTTACCCTTAAAATAAAATACCAACTCCTTATCATGGCCTGCAAGAAAATGCATGATCTGGTCCCTGACTATTTCTTCATATGCTTCTACACTTTCCCCCTCTCTCCCTCATTTCCAAATCTTTTCATTCCTCAAACACATTAAGCTTGTTTCTGCCTCAGAGTCTTTGTACTTGAGGATCATTCCACATGGAAGACCTTTCACACCTTGCTCTTTTTTTCTCACTTATATAACATTCTTTTTTTAATATTGAGATATAAATGACATATAATATTGCATTAATTTCAGGTATACAACATAATGGCTTGATATTTGTATATGCTGCAAAATGATCACTAAAATAAGTCTAGTTAACATCCATCACCATACATAATTACAATTTTTTTCTTGTGATGAATACTTTTAAGATCTACTCTCTTAGCAACTTTCAAAGCTACAGTATTGTATTATTAACTATAGCTACCATGCTGACCATTACATCTCTCAGACTTATTTAATTTAAACTGGAGATTTGTACCTTTTGACCCCTTCACCCATTTCACCCACCTCCAAAGCCTTGCTTTTCTTAGAACAGTCTTCTACATTCAGGTCTCAACTCAGATGTCGCCTCCATACAAAAGATTTCACTGACCACCCTTTCCTAAAATAGCCTCTCCAGTCACTCACTATCCTACTGCCCTTTTTTATTTTTTTCATTGTACATGTCACTCTCAGAAATGCTTACTCCTAGTTATAAGATGAATAAAGTCAGGAGATCTAATGTATAACATGGTAACTGTAGTTGATAATACTGTAATGTATAATTGAAAATTACTAAAAGAATAGAACTTAAATGTCCTCACCAAAAAAAAAAAAAGAAAAGAAAAAGTAGATATGCAGGTGATGGATGTGTTAATAACTTGATGCAGGAAATTTTTTCACAGTGTATACAATCACCATGTTGTACCTGAATATCTACAACCTTATTTGTCAATTACATTTCAATAACACTGAAAAAAATTAAAAGCTTGAAAGAAAGAAGAAAGGAAGAAAGAAAGAGGGAGGGAGGGAGAGAGAGAAGGAAGGAAGGAAGGAAGGAAGGAAATTCTTACTCATTTATTGATTTTCTTGTGTATAGATGCCTTCCTGCTAGAATATGAGCTCCATGAGGGCAGGGAGCTCATCTGACTTATTCTGGCTTTAGTCCAAGAGCACCAGAACAATACCCGGTTCAGAGCAGACATTCAGTAGATATGTAAAATGAATGAATGAATGAACGAATGAAAACTTAGACATTTCAACTTTAACCTTAAATTGACCTCAATCTACATGAAGGGTTTCCTTACAATGAGGGAAAGTAGCATAGAATTAGATGTTCTATTAAAATGAGTCACATGCAAAGGTCTGAAGTGATAAAGTTATCATTTTTCCAATGTCCTACAACTAAAATTTCAGCCATGGCAAATACCTTTGTTATATTTTAACAAAATATAATATAAAATATATTTTTATAGTTCAGTCCAAAACTTGTATGCATATTAAAGGAATCTGTTTTATAAATTAATACATTTGCTTAACTTATTAAAATCTAAATTCTATAGCAAATTCTTGGCATTTGCCAGAACCTCCTTTTTGCCTCTCTCTTCACTCAGCTTAAATTCCCACACATTGTTTAATCTCTCCAGACCGTAGTTTTCTCATCCTTGGATTTGGTGACTTCCACCTTTCAAATTCTCTGACCCCATCTTAATATTACCTCCTACAAATGTGTTCATGTGTTTGCATGTCTCTGTAATTACCCCACAATTGTGCCTTTTTCATAATTAGGACAGAACCATAGCTGTAACAGTAACTGGGGCTGTAAGAGTCCCCAAGGGGTTGGGAGTATAAACAAAACAAACTGACTCATAAAAATTATCCATATTAATAAACTACACATGTAAGCTGGGATTGTAAAGAAGTAAAGGAAAATTTTATTGTAGTAATTTACAAAAATGCTCTATAAAAAGGAATTGCAGCTTTAGTTGCCCAGAGAAGCTTACATCCCCCCACTTTTTGGATATTCAAGGGCAACAGGACTTGAAGGTCCTGTGTGATATTCTGTAAGCCCAGGACAAATTCAGCTGAAGCCCAGGTCACTTCAGGCAAGGACGTGTGTCATCCTTTGCTTGAATCAGCAAGAATCTGCCCAAAAGGATGGGATAACAAATTTCTTAGGGCATGCACAAGCCACTACCACTTTTAAAGGAAATTTATGTTTCCACCACAGAATCATATATCTGTAAAATATAGTACAAGGAAAACTAAGATAATTGTGATAAAAAAAAGATCATTGTGATCAAGTTGAAGTATATGTTATTTTAAAAAAGTAGTTTCCTTTTCTTTCGTACACCTCTTAATAATTCTTTCCTTTATCACTTTGGTTATATTAAAGCAGGTAAATCATACCTCCTCACCCAAAACCAAGGGCAAGATTGAGTAACCAGCCACACAAAGGGGTCCTCCGAAGGCTGCATGCTCTTGAATTAGCCTAATAGTAGGATTAATGTATGTTTTTAGAAACTATAAATAATTTTTTCAGTTCTCATTTATTGTGCATTTATAAAATATTTGTAAAACTATGGTTTTTGTCATACTACTCAAATGAATTCAGGGTTAAAGAGAGTGAGAGATATTAGGTTCTATGTAAAGTTCCAGATATACTTACATAGACCACAAGTTTTCTCAATTTTCTATCGCCTCTATTTGACCATGGCAGAGGGAATTCTGACTCTGTAGTCAAAAGGCATAGCTCTGTTACTTGCTTTTGGGTGACTTGAGCACATCATCCTCTCTAGATCTGTTTTATCATTTTCAAAAAGCATCGTCTTGCCCTGACCACCTCACAATTTGCTCTGATGAACAGTGATTCCACATTAAAGTACGTGCTATACAAAGGAAAATTTGGATTTTGTTAGCAGAAAGTGCTGTGTCTCTAGTACCCAATTAATTAAGACATTAAGAACAAATTTTATTGCGTGCCTACCAGGTGCCCAGTCTGTCCTGAGGCACTAGGGCTTCAAAAATGAATAGAGCAGAAAGAAGACTAGTAGTTGCCTACCAACAGTGGTGGGGGAGGGATGAAGACAAATGGGCATGAGATTTCTATTTGGAGTGATAAAGAAGATGTGGTGATGGTTGTGTAATTCTGTAAATTTGGATATTCAAGGGTAACAGGACTTGAAGGTCCTGTGTGATAGTCTGTAAGCCCAGGACAAATTCAGCTGCCAGCTGAAGCCCAAGTCACTTCAGGCAAGGACCTGTGTCATCCTTTGCTTGAACCAGCAAGAATCTGCCCAAAGGGATGGTATAACATGTCATCACAGAATTATACATTTAAAACAGGTGAATTTTATGGTATATACATTAAACCTCAGTAAAGCTTTAAAAAAAATAAATAAATAAGGCATAGTCCCTACCCTCAAGAAGCTTATAGTCAAATGAGAAAAGCTTACATATAAACAAAAAAGTACTATAATATGCTGAAGAGACATGGATGCTGTTGGCCTACAGTTGTATAAAATTGAAACTCCAAATGATTTAGTATTAAAAAATAAGTTTCATCGTACTCCTAGCATTGGAAATACCAGTTCAAACCCAGAACAGATTTTATAATTTATTGAGAGACATACAATATCTAAAATTTGGAAAAACTCATTAACCCTTGTACTGAACTTGGCATGCGTGAGATTTTAGTTTAAGAAACAAGGCCTTGACATGTCTGGAAATGTTGCCAATGTTGTCAATTTGACATTCATTGAGCATAACAGAACCCTTAGTGTGGTTTGGAGAGCTGGTGGAGGCCAGGCTGAGGAGGAACAGCCGAGCCCTGGCACACTCATTTGCTTGAACCCAGCCCCTCGGGGATGCTGCCTGGCAAGGCTCCCAGATCATCACTGAACAAGCAGAATGGAAGGAGGTGGGTAGAGCGGCGACCTCAGACCCTCCTCAGCTGGGAGCTCTGTTTCCATGTGGAAGGAATGAATCTGTGATTCCAGTCCATGCTTTCTATTTCCAGAGACACTTTTCTGCTTTAGGAAAATATAAAGGATTCCTTTTCTCTGGGTTTGAAATTGGATCCCAACTCTTCTACGTTTTCTTGTATTTCCAGTAATTGTCCTAGTTAAATCCTACACCCCAGACTCCTTTTTAACTTACAGACACATCCTCCTTGGAAGAGACACAAAGTGTCTGCCTCCCTGAATGGGTTCTGGATATTATTTTCTTCCAGCTTGATCTGTACACCTCAGATGAGAAGGAGCCCCACATATGCTTACTGATTAGTTCAAGTGTTCTTTCATTCGCTTGACAAATATTTATCAGGCCTTATTATCTATTATCTATTTTAAAAGTTATCCAAGCCTATAAAATCGGGTAATGTCTCTGGTACCAAACCACATAACCTACATGGACATTGCCTAACCGAGACCCTGTATTTGGCCCATGACAACCTCATAGGCATGTATTCTCTTAGCAGAGAGAGGTCAGCATTGCTTTATATTCTCTTCTATGGAAGACGAATAAAATATGAAAATGAGTAAAAAGATTGATAGCAACAGTGATTATTTACTGGTTTTCTCAATTTTGTAACTAAACGTAAGGGCAGTGTATGAAAAATGTTTCTTCTCTATGGTGTCTTTCTCTCTGAGCCATTTTAAGGTTTGAAAGAAATATTCATTCCTCTTAAACTATCTCTCTGGATCTTAATTTTTTCTATTATAAAATAAGGGGGTTGGATTCACGGCCCCCAAGGACTCTTTAAGCTTAAACAGTCTTTAATACGGCAAATTCAGCCCTAAGCTTCAGAGCAAGAAGTGCAGGTTTACGAAGAGCAAAGTGGGACTGACTATTCCCCAAAACAAAGCTTAATAACTTGAGCCTGTCTGTCAGGGAAAACATTTTATCAAGCTGGATTATTTATACATTATTAGTGAAATGGTTATCATTTCAGTCAAACTATTAAAGTTTCAGCAGGAAGAACCTTTCTGCTCAGCTCTGTTTCTCCCCACGTACGGGATGGGTATCACCTAATCTGGCCTGAATCTTGTCTGACTCAGGCACAGTGTACCCTCCTCTCTCCTCACACTGCTAGAACTGCAGTGTTCATGTCTAACCACCGGTGGCGTCCTTGGGGCAGTGGGAAGACAAGCCAGATGTGACCAGACTCTGTGATGCTACCCACTGCCAGTCAACACTCCCCAGGTAGGAGCAGAGATGGCATTAGTGTGTATGTCCAGGTAAACCATTCTGGCCAGAAAAATAAAGCCTACTCAGATCACTTGTGTGTTCCACAATCTGTTCATTCTACACAAAGAGGCAGTACAAGATAGCAGTCAAGCACATGGGCTCTGAATCTGGACTACCTGGGTTTCGATCATGGCTCTGGCACATGTCAGCTCTGTGACTTGTAGCCTTGGTGTTCCCTATTGGTAAAATGGGAATAATAATAATAGGGCTCTTTTAAGAATTATATAAGATAGTATATGTATGTAAAGTATTTAGAAAAGTCCTTGGCATGTGATAAACACTCTGTGTTGGTTATCTGTATATTACACCTCCAGGTGGAAAAAATTAAAGTTAAGCCACAAAGAAACAACATTTAGATGAGCAAGGTAAATGTGGTATAACATGAAGGGCACTGGTGTTGGGTGGGGTCTTCCGGAACATGGATTCAAAAATCTCTGTTGTGTAAGATTGTCATGAGGCCAACATGAGATGATTATAAAGTACCTAGAGTAAGATGTAGGTCTCAATAATTATTCCCTTCCCCTGCCCAATGTTTTTAATTTGATTTCTTTAACTTTCTTTTCTGTATTTATTGCCTTCCTTTATGTCTCTTCCTCTATCTCTTCCTTCTTTCTTTCTTTCTTTCTCCTCCCCTTCCCTCCTCCTCCTCCTTCTTCCCCATCCTCCCTCCCTTTCTTTCTTTCTCTTTCAACTAATGATCACTGGTTTTCTCCTCCAAGCTGGGCAGTCTGGGGACTCTGGGGATGAAATTGGGGAATGAGCCACATGGTTCTGACTCTCTTATAGTCTAATGAAGGAGAAAGGTTTTCCTCAGATTACCTCACCAATGAAGGCCTGACTTCAAACTTTAGATAAGTGTCCTGAGCCAACAGAACACTCTTTTGTAAGGGCATGTGTCAGAAGCACTGGATCTGTAAGAGAATGATGGGAGCGTTCCCTAGATCTGAAGGCTGTGAGGGACTTCGCCAGGCCCACAGGAGAGGAGGGCATTCTCTGTGGAAGCCGTAGCTCATACAGAGACCTGTGGCCTGGTGGCCATTTCTAGAATGGGACGGGAGCTCCAGGAGCAAGGCGACAGTGGTGCCGAGGCAGAAGAGAGATGCTCTGGAGAGACTGGAGGGAAGTGTGGCAATATCTAACAAAAAGTCACTCTGCCCTACAGATAACCTATTGTTTAGTAGCTTGTGACTTCTTCCTGAAGAAGAGTTGCTTTTTCATTTACAGAATCATGCCTTTTAAAAATATATAGTTACTCCTTGATTGACCTGGAGTATTAAGATTAAACCTGTTTCTCTGGTTCATAAGTCTGTGTTAACATAATTATCAATAATTACCCCATATGTAACCAAATGTTCATCAAGGATTTTTATGATTACCATATAAAAATCAAGAAGTGGAGTCATTCTTGACACCTCAGCTCTGTAGCTGTCAGGTAGGCATCCAGAGTAGGTTCAAAAATATATTTTACAGATAAAAAATTAAAGAAGTTGACAAATAAAAGAGTAAAAAATCATAACTTCAGTTGCAGAGAGGTTCTGCTTTCAATACACTAATTGCCTTCTAACTTTTCAGATTATTTGGGGAAAATTTGAATGTTATTGGGGGAAAGTTGAGGCTTTCAAAGTGTAACTGAGTTTTCCAAAGTAGCATTATAGGTTTCTTTGAATTATTTTTTTCAAATGTTCACTGTGGTACTGTACGGACTCTAAGGTGACATGGAATGGCTCAGTAAAGACAGTGTCTAGAGCTAAAATGACAAATTAAATTAGTCAAGAAGTTAATCACTCCAGCCTTGGCCAGGATCTATGTGTATAAACCTGTTTGACTGATTTCAGGAAAGAACATGGTTGTCATTTTTAATGGAAAGTAACCTCTCTGGAGTTTCAGTAATTCACTTTATAAATAGTGTATTTGACATACTTGGCCAAGTTTCATAGGCTGTTCAAACTTTTGAAGTTAAAATAATTTGAGGGGAGATTTGGAACTTAAGATTTCTTTTTTATCCTTCCATGATCCTACCATTGAAGCCCCTAAAGAGTCTATTTGACATTTAAACAATTTCTTCTCGTTTACTATTTAAATATAGTCTGCACTGTTAATAATACATGTCATTGTACCACATTATTTTTTTTTAATTAAACGTGCAGCTCAGCTGTTCTTCAAATGCACCAACCTCTTAGTCACTGAAAGATAATCTTGCCCTTCTTCGTGTGGCATGAAATCTGCATGGAGGCTTCCTGAGGGGCCACTATCGCTGAGGCTCCATCCCCTCACATGGGAACTGAACAGTGGGAATTTGTTAGTGTCAAATGAATGCAAAGCTGGTCTCACTGAGATGAGGTTTATTTTTAGTTACTAACAGTTTTTGAAGACTAAATTACAGAAAATAGCAATCATTTTCTAGTGCATTGGTTCTTAAAATTAATCAGGCAACTGGGTTAATAATAGCATATTTTTATTAATAACAGAAGTACAGAAACACCTGTACTTATTCATCCGATGTCTTCAAAATGATATGCTAGTCAAAGAGTGTCAAATTATCATTTGAAAATTATTGAAAAAATTCTAGGAGCAGTTTATTACTGAGTGAATTAACTACATTTTCAATACATTCATTTAGGGAGATGGGAGCACAGAGGTTAAGAGCACAAGCTCTAGGGTTAAACTACCTTGATTCCCACCTTAGATTTAATACCTACTAGTTGTGTTATCCTAAGCAAGTTACTTCTCTGCGCCTCAGTTCCTTCGTCTGTAAAATGGCGATGATAAAAATAATAATAATAATAATAATAATAATAATAATACACATAGGGGCACCTGGGTGGCTCAGTTGGTTGGGTGTCTGCCTTTGGCTCAGGTCATAATTCCAGGGTCCTGGGATCGAGGCCCACATCGGGCTCCCTGCTTAGCGGTGAGTCTGTTTCTCCCTCTTCCTCTGCCCCTCTGCTTGCTTGTGCGTGCTCTCTCTCTCTCTCTCAAATAAAAATCTTTTAAAAAATGAAATAATAATAATAATAATACACAATAGTTGCTTACATTCATGTAGCTCCTATTTTTTCATCGGGCGCTGTTTTAAGAGAGTGAGAGACAGAGACAGAGAGATAATAGATATTATATGCCTGGTACAATTCTAGGATCAATTATGTCTTTAATCTTCACAACAACCATATGGGGTTGGCACTATTATTTTCCCTTCTCACAGATAAGGAAACCAAGAAACCAAGAAGTAAAACAATTTTCCCAGAGGCAGCTAAGTGCCAGAGTCTCAATTGAGAACCAGGCTGTCTGGCTTTCCCAAAATCTATCCTCAACCTCCTACAATGCCTGATGTGCCCATTAATGAGATTATATACATAAACCATGTGGACCATTGCCTGTTTTTAGTAAATATTCAGTGAGCATTAATTACTATTATTGGTTTATGAAAGTTATAAGTCATATTTTACTATATGTTGTCTCTTTCATTGCATTAAATATTTAACATTCCACTAAAATTTTCTCTTTTTTACACCATCCTTAGCTATGTTTTGTAGGATTTGGTAAGGTTATTTTGGGGTCAACATGTGCAGAAGACATCACGCATTTTTTACTTCTGTAACTTCATACAGCAGAGTGTAGAAACAATCAAGGTCAATTCTTTTTAAATCATTCATTCATTTCTTTTCTACAAATAGTTATTTGCAGAATAAGGCACCTACTACATGCCTGGCATTATTCCAGAACCTATTCTAGGGCATTCAGCAGAGAACAAGACAGACAAGTCCTGGCTGTCACAGAGCTTACCTCCTAGTAAATCATTTTGTCATTGACTCAATTCCAACTTGAGCCTTTAATCCTGGGAAACAGCGCCACAACTAAAATTGAAATCTTCCATCATTAAACACTTGGGACATTAGGAGGGTGATGCATTACACAGGCCACAATACTCTATGTCACTGGCTTTTTCCCCATGCACTTAAGAGAAGTCATTCCACGATCTCTGAGAAGTGCAATCAGAAGTGAAGCCCACTGGGAAAGAATGCGCTGGCCATGTTTTTCTCCTCTGGCACATGAGTGGATGTCTCAAAAGTTAACCCATTCTCCTCATAACTGCATGGAAAAAAGCCATCAGAGTTCCAAAACAGAAGCTGAGGATTTCAGACTCCTGAAAGCGGAATCTGTTTATCCTATTTTCTTATGTTGTTTTCTTTTGCATTTAATCCTTTTTAAAGATTTTTCTCGTATTCTTCCACTATCGATATCATGTGAAATAATTAATTATATTAGTGAAGGGTTTTCATATCAGATTATATCCTTTGACTACACAAAGAAAAACAACTCATTATTATAACAATATTATTCAAGATACTTTTTTTTTCAGGATACTTTTTTTAGTCATCTTATTATTTGAGAGGAAATTATTGGGTTTATAGAAAATTTAATCCCCTAAAAATTTAAGGGGAGAGAACATTTGTTTCTTTATTCTGCAATTCTGGTGATCTATTCTTAAGAGACGAAGGAAGAGAAAGGAAACACATATATATTGGCCACTCACAAATTTAATATACATCATCTCATGCAATTCTCACAACTCTGGAAACAAGTACATTTAACCCTCATTTAACCAAATGAAAATAGAGATTCCAGGAAGCCATGTATCTGGCCCAGTTTCCTGAAGGTAGCAGAGCCAGGACTAGACCAGTTGTGTCCAAAGTTCCTGGACATGTACTTTTCACTGAATAGTATTTAACTGGAACAGAGATCATGCAGGGGATTATAAGATCACTGCTGTTCAAAAGAGAAAAGTGTCCTTTATAGACTCAATTGTTACATATATCACATTAACATCAGCATGAAGAACCCACTTTAAATGCTTTCGTGTAATTTATCAAAAAAAACATTGAATTAATAGCCATCTGCAATTAATTGTAAATCAATTATACCTCCCAGATGAAGTGCTACATCTTTAAACAAATTACTTGATGACCCATTAAAAGGAATAAAAATATGGTAATTGGCATAGATGAGATTAGCACCTTTCCCATTCATTTTATGCTATACCTTTTAAACTCGTCATTGTCATCAAATAATACTACATACTGCAATTCCTAGAAGAGCAGGGTTTGGACTGCATAACTAAGATACAGGCAAAGCAGGATTTATTGCTTATTTAACAGTTCATGAGCCATTTTTAACTACAATAGAAATGTTATGTACTGATTTGGAGTATTTTTGTATCCATTTGTAGAAAGAGTGGAAACAAATCAAGAGCCTACATATATTTTGTGAGCCTTTGAATTAAACTCTTTCTTCCAGGAAACCAAATCCATTTGTTTCATCCTTACCTAAACATCTATTAAATCTAATTGGAAAAGCAAAGTAAAAAAGAAATAAATACAGACTTTGATTGGTAAAGTGCTTGATCTTGCTGTTAATTACATTTTGACTAGAGAAAAACTTGCATACAGAAATTTTAAAGTATTTAAAATATTTATTTCACATGCAACATATGGGGAGGAAAATTGCTTTCTCTTATTTTCTCCACATGAAAATGAAGCAGGACAAGGTGACACGCAGGGTCACTACGAGGTGTGTCACCGTGCCCAGTCCCTAGACTTTTAGTCTAATGGCCTCCAGCTGGATAGAGTTTCACAACTTATTCCTAGGTTATGCAGCTAGTCTTCCATCAGTGATTATTTTAACCATATCCCTAGATGACTAACACCCACAAAGCCTTTAAATCTCTATGTTAACTTCGACTGTGTTAGTGAGCTGCCAGGGCCTTGTACGTAGGCTGTCATGGATCATAATTAATAATAACGAGGTTCAAAGAAAAAAAGATAAATTTTTGTTCTAACATTGAAACTAATAAATACACTGCACCTGACAGGTTGTTTCTCCTGAGCTCTGAACATGAAATAAACATTGTTTCACACTGCAAATCTTTTGGGCAGTTTTTATTTACTCTTTGACTCTAAGTCAGGAGGGAAAGTTTGGAGCATCTAAAATCATCATCATCATCATCAAATAATATTTATTACACAGAAGAAGGGCAAGGCTTGGACTATTAAATGTAGCTGAGATATAAGACTTCCTGTGTACTTAATAAGTCATGAGCTTCTTGTGTACTGACTTGGGATATCTAAAGGTCAGTGTAGTATCTGTAACAAAACACGTGTTAGAGGTTTCTTAGTTTAGTATAAAATCCTAATAGATGAGATTAGCACCTTTATTTTATAATTGTGCCACATCCAGAAACATTATCTGTTTACCCTTCTGTATTTCAAAAAACAAAAAATGTGATATATCTCATAAAGGGGCCCCTATGACAAATGTCACTATCTATCAGTCTGTCTATAATGACATTTATTCAGTCAAATATTAAATAATGAGACTTATTATTACAACCACAGGGGACAGATCTACTTGGAAAGTTATACAGAGAAGTTACATGGAGATTGTTTATAGTTAATTTTATTTTACAAGATAATACTTTAACTAGGACTTGGGCTTCTGTACAACTTAGATACAGTAAAACTATAAACAACCGCTTAAAAAAAAGCTTCATATAAGTCCTAGGAGTCCAATTATACAATGTTATGAAGATATGCCAAATGCTAGGGTTTTCCCAGAACACCGAAAAAAAAAATCAATTAATGTAGCACCACATCAGTTTAAAAAGAAATCAGCTTTCACCATCATCTCCGGGTCAGATTTCATGGTGGTCAGACACTTGATTTAAAATAATTGTTGGATTGAGGGGCGCCTGGGTGGCTCAGTCAGTTAAGCGTCTGCCTTCGGCTCAGGTCATGATCCCAGGGTCCTGGGATCCAGCCCCGCATCGGGCTCCCTGCTCCGCGAGAAGCCTGCTTCTCCCTCTCCCACTCCTCCCACTTGTGTTCCCTCTCTCGCTGTGTTTCTCTCTCTCTCTGTCAAATAAATAATAAATAAAATCTTTAAAACAAACAAACAAACAAAAACAAAAAACAGTACCACAAACTTGAAGGAAATATGTTACAGTTCCTTGAGGTCATTCTTATGAAATTAAAAAAAAAAAAAAATGGATTGACTTCACAAACAGCCGAGACCTTTCTAAAACCAGCTGGCTTACAAATTCAACTGACCTGTCGTTACCATACTTCACAGTTAAGAATCATGAGAACAACTTGTTCTGAATCTTCTGGCCAAGTGCCCATGCACAGTGAGCATCAAACATCTTCTATGATTAACATATAAACAGTGTTTCATTAGGTTTGGCTTCCTTTCTCACATGGAATGGATAATTCTTTTTCATAGATTTCTAGTCAGTTCCCCTTTTTCCCCTCAAAGTACATATCAGGAGAAAAAGAACGTGGGTATTGATTTTATGCTATCCTTATACCCTTGCCAGTTAGTGAAGTTGCTAGTTATCTTAAGGTTGAACCTAACCCTGAGTAATGTATATTTTTATGTTTTACAAAAAATATTCCCTTAAGTTATTGTGTTTCAGTTTTTAGATTACTTGTCATACTAACAGATTAACACATGCCAACAGTTCATTTTAGTTTTCCTTAAACAGATTCAGATAGGAAGGCCTGAAGAGCTTGACTTTTATCAAGAGAAGATGAAGATTTTATGTGATTACTTTAATAATCAATGTAAACAACATTATCTCTTTGAAATTCCATAGGAGAGGATAATAGCGGATATGTGGACCAATGGAAGTTTTAAACAGCAAACAAGTGCAAGTATACAATCTTGTTAGACTCTCTACTCCCCTCACCACTTTTTTTTTTTACTATTTTTTTTCACTCTTTTCTGGTTAGTATTGTTATTAGATCAAAATTGTTCTTTGATTGGCAGTGTTCATATTTACTTATATTGATTTAGGACAAAGCAGAAAGGATTTAATTTTCAATTCATTAAAATTAAAGTAAAACAGTGACACCAAATCTTGGCCCTCTCAAATGGACACTCCAGGTTGGAAAGTTGAGCCCTGGCTTGCACTGAATATTAATTCTCTACAACATTGTACAAATCATCTGCCTATGCTGTCCCACAGGAAATATGAATAGTGGGAGTATTGTTTCCTTTCTTAGAGATACTGTGGCACTTGTTTTTCATGGTCTGGAGTCCAAGGGCACAGAATAGAATTACATGTGGCAAATAGCATTTCCACCCATGTAAAGTGGAGCAGGACACTTGGATCCACCATGTTGGAACAGAGCCTCCTAGTGTAGTGATGGGCAAGGACAGCTGTAAATACCCTTGTACTTTTATGTCTCGCCTATTTTTTTTAAATTGATTATAAAACATCAACATTAGTCAGTGTGAGACTCTTCTGAGTTTATATGCTCCATGCTTGTTATTAATATCAACCTTACAAACTGTACTGAAAATTTTTAACTACACTGGTATAGCTTTAAAAGTATTCTTACTGAACTAATTTTCACGTATACTTCAAAAATAAATATTTATCACATTCAATTTCATCAGTTTTGCTCAATGGACTATGACTGGTCTTTTCTGCAATGATTAAGAAGTCATTCTTGCCATTGTATTTCATAAATCATAATAGGAATAAGTCTAACTGCTAGTCTCACCAAAGTTAACCTGGGAAGCAAGAATAATGTTTGCTGTACCCTTTCCCCTACCCCAATAAACTAAACTTATTTAGAAAAATGGTTATCAACCTAATGCTATATTTAACCATGAAGGAAGAACAAGATTTTTTTTTTCAAAATGCTCTACCCTCTCAAATTAATTTTTACTCAAAACTCTCTTGCATTTTTAAAAAACTGTCTTGCATAATCTTTTTATTCAAAACTTTCTACTTTTTTAATATTCCCAAAGGAGATGCAAGAAATTTGCTTTTGTTCTTTTAGGAACAGAAGTAGTGTAAGAATATCACAGAAATGTCTCTAGAATATCTTTTTCAACAACTATCCTGGTAAGACAGATCAGTAAAACTCAAGAATAGCTTAAGAAAACAAAATTGTGCTCTCAAGGACGACTAAAAATTTGATCCCTTATTGCTCTTTTTAAAGGTCTGTCTTGATAGTCATTTGTATTTAAAAAAAAAAAAAAGAGTAGAGTATCCAATATCCACTTTTTCATGACAGCCCTTAGCGGCCAGTTTTGGTAAACAAACTGATTAGAAGATTATCTGCCACCCAGAATTTCATCATCCTCTACACGGATTCACTTGCTTGGAGTCGGGCAACAGTCGAGTGTCACTGAATGGGGTTGATGAGGCTATTGCTTCACAAAAAGGAAAACTAAAATTGTTGTCCAAAAATCAGGCAGAAAATCCTCACTGATTATTGCCAACTGTGATCCATGAAAGAAAAGCCCAGCAGCTGGCCAGTAAAATGAACTGTACGCAGGGTCTACATTCTTGGTCACAGGGACCACAGGCTGCACCAGAGTGTGGCTCTCAGCGGCCTCACTGCCTCGTGCCTTGCATTCACCTGGTGACAGTGCTGGTTAAGACATTGCGGCAACAATGGCCACACCAGTGAGGGCAGTTGGTTCACAGCTGTGCATGTGTGAGAGGCAGCTGGGGGAGGGGTAAATTCCAAGGGCTGAGGCGGTAGAACAAGCCCCAGTCTGGCATGGTCCGTCTTGAATTCTAAGGATATGTTTTCATGACTTGGAGAAAGGCCATATCATGAAAGGGGGAAACCCAAATATTGACTCTTTTTGCGTATTTTTATGTCACAAGGATTAATCGGCCAAGTGTAAGTTTCTGTGCTCTACAAAAGATCATGTGAAATCAGGTTTCTATTAATGATTAGATTAGCTGTCTGATTCCAGGACCTTAAAACAATCTCTTCTAGCCTTTTCTGCCTGCTGCTTTTTAGATCTGAGAATGTAAATTGTTTTTCTGAAACCCTTGAGCCTGATTTCCAGTGCCCTCTGCTGCTCCCCAAATCCTGAAAAACCAATGTTGAGAATTTAAATATTTTCACATGCAGAAGAAGCATTTGAACATGGAGCAAGAGTGGGGATATTCTCCCCATGATCTGAATTTTCAACTCTCTTCTTCCCAGATCCTATTTTCCCAAAAGTTATTCTTCCTTAGTTTTACTCCTTGGTTATACTCCTCGTATAGAAACCGATATCCTCCTCTAAGATATGTAACTTGTCAGTAACTATGATAGTAGATATCTGTGCTTACTGTTTATTTGGTGATGGTGTTTTTATTTTATCCTAATTCACAGCCATTTCCCATAGAACATTCCAGAGAACAAATACCTTTTAGGGATGAGGATTATGCACCTAGAACAAAGGGCAAAATTTAGTTCTTAATACATGACAAAGCTGATCTCATTCCTGAAGAGTGTAGAGAAATGTACTTTTAGAACTTCATATTCTATCCAAATCCATTAAATCAAAAAAGAGATTGAAGGAACTGAGTGGAAAAGTAGTTAACATTTCACCAAATAAAATGGGGGTAATGTCTCTGAAATTAAATAGTTTGGCTTATAAATGTGGTTAGATACGAAAGGATAATGTTTGTGCCTGACAACTGAAGTCATTACTTAAGAACAATTTGTCCATGTGGGGAAAAAGAAAAAAGGGCCATTGTAAGTTTGCCAAGCTGAAGTAAGTTAGAAGGGTGGGTAGTGAAATGGAAGCAAAGAGGAAAGATTCAGCGACATTATTATTTTTGAATGAGACACTGATGTATCACATAAAGGAATCAACTTCAAATTTCAACATCAAAGTAAACTTTGCAGGAAAACACACAGGTGTACATATGCATATACACACAGAGCAAACACGGATGCCCAGTACGCCCCTCCCCTTGTGCCAGCAACTTAACTATTTATTTGGCCTAAGGTTTTCTTTTTTTATTGAGTTGCCTCATCACTTGCAACATTGAGAAGAAAGTTTATTGATGTTAGTTTCAGTCTAGGACCTTGTATTGAACACTTGGTTAACATATATAGCTCGAAACTTCTCCTTGTAGACCACAGTCCTCTAGAATATTTGTCTTGAAATTGTTTCAGGAAAAACTACAAAATTTTAGAAAAAATAGTTTTATAGCAGTGTGAAATAACCTTAATGAAATTGGAAACTTGACAAAAACATTTCAGCCTTGTAAGGGAGGAAAAATAATTTTCCCTCTACCCATCTCGGTTCTTGGCTAAGACACCCCCTATAATAAGAGACAGTTTAACAGGAGAAAAATAAATAGAAGTTCAATAATATGCATACCTCCCATATACACAACAGATACCCAGGGAAACTGAGTAACTCCCTGAAGTGGCTCAAGCCACCACTTTAAATACCATTTCCAGTTCAAGACAAAAGAAAATATTGTGGGAAAGGAGTAGGCCAGTCATGGGAGGTCACCAGGAAAAGCACAGTAAACAAGGGTAGGGTTGTTATGCAGATTTAATGACTTTGCCTTTGACAATAGTTTCTAGAGATTTAGAGGCATCCTTTTCTTCCTGGTACAGAGATGGGGACACCCTTACAAATAGAGATTGCCCTTATAAATGTACATTTCCTTTACAAAAGGGTAACTTCCACTGGGCTTTGGAATGTCTCTTATGTCTGCTGTTTCTTAAAAATAATCAGCCTAAAATAATCCTTATGCCAAAGTGGCATATTTCGGGGGTGACAGTTCTGCTCCCTTCAGCCTCCTACACCAATGCTGAATTCTAAACCTAAGTCTATTTTATAAATTATTTTCCAGCTTGAACTGAGTTTAGACACTGTGAAACTCAAAGTCAAAATATCAGATTCCAACCTTCTTCGAAATTACCTTTTCTACTTTGGTAGTAACTGCTTTCTTCCTTAGTAATTACCTAATTAGTAAAGCTCTTGAAGACCTTAATCAGGAATCTTCTCTACCATTCATCCCCTCTTTTATCATCTTGCCAAAGTCATTCCTTAGCTGGAGCTTTTTGTCTTTAAATAGCCCAATTTTGTTCCTTTAAGTCAAAGGTCATGAATTTGTACGCTACATCTAGATGGTAAGAAACAGTCATCTGTTTGCTTTCCTGCTTTTTCTTTTTCTTCTGAGGACCCAGTAATGTGCTCCTGAATGTAATAAATGCTTGTTAACAACTTTCGAATAGGCTGGTTCCATATGAATCTATGATTCATTCATTCAGTGATTATTTGTTGAGTACCTAGTGTGTGCCAGGCATAATACTGGGCTCTAGATACACCAGATGAGTGAATCAGATTTGGTCCCCACTCTCACAGATCTTACAGTCCAATGGTGAAGCATACAAAATGAGAACTTCTCCTGACACACATCTTATTCAAACACATATATTTGTATAAAAAGTTTGATTAATTAACATTTTCCCAAGTGGACTTCAGCCTGACTTGCACCTAGCTAGCTATAAACCAAGATTTCTTCTATAACAATTTCCCTTGGCAAAGTGTGAATCACAAGACCCTTCCAGGCCTCAGAATAAGAGCTGGTAGTTCATTCTTTGGTTCTAATAGGGGAGATTATTAACTCAATGTTACCAAGGCCATTGGTATTGGACTCGTATGTGTCTGGGTTACAGAATATCTTTCTCATATGGTAGGAAATGACATCAGCAAATTGTAAGATATCTAATTACCACTGAAACAACCATTACACCTAAACCCACATTCAAATCCGGTGAATCCTACTAACCTGTCCTGTCTCCTCTTCCTCCCCACCAAGCAAGAGCCCTCTTAGGACAGCTCTTCCCCTCTCCCACTCTATCCCTGCTGCCCCCGACAGGGGAGGAAAAAACCCTTTTCCTTGTGCCCTTCTAAATTCTCATTTGAGGCCCCTGTAACAAAGGACAGATTAACAAAAGAAAAACAGTTTCTTAATATGTATATTCATATATACGTGGGAGAAACCCAGAGATGAGTAAACTCAAATATGTGGCTTAGAACCTGGGCTTAAAGGTCATCTTTAGCTAAAACAAAGGAGGGTGTGAGGGAGGCAAGTTATGGGAAGGTGACCAGGAAAAGGACTATTAACAAGAGCAAAGTTTATCTTACAGATTTAAGTGGGAACCTTCTCCATTGATAAGAGTCTCTTGTGATTTAGAGTCCTTCTTTCCTTGGTACTGAGAGGGAGATACCCTTGCAAATGGAGATTTCCTCACAAAAAGGCAACTCTACTCTGTTTTCCAAGCTTCTCCTGTGTCTCCTGCTTCTCAAAATAATCAGTTCAAAATAATCCTTATGCCAAAGTGCATATTTTGAGGTGACATATTTTGTTTCCTCTACCCCCTTGAGATCCTTCTGTGTCTATCCCTTCTTTGTCACTACGAAATCTTGGTCTGTTTGTACCTGCTTCAAAAGAAGGACTCTCATTTTTTGCAGTTCTCTGCGGAGGTGGGAACAGGGTAGAAAGAGTCAAGAGTGGCATGAAACTTCCTCAATTTACAGATGTTACAGAGTTTTTACTTTTAGAACATAAGAATATATTATCTATTCAAAACAAAAGCAAACAAAAATTTAAAAGAAAAAGAATGTTGGGAAAATAGAGGCAGTATGGTGAGAAAAAGCAAATGGCTGGGGGAGGCAACACAGCCAATATTTTCTCCATAATCATTACTCTTTATATCATCTTTCTGACCCCGGATGTTTCCCTGCGGTGATTTATGAGACTTCCATCATAATGACCATCCACCAACAAAGAACAGTAGCAAAACTGGGTCAACAAAAGGCCTTAGCCCTGAAGTTCAAATTCCTTGGCAACCTTTCAAAGTTTTTCTTTGGCAGACCTCAGCACAACTAAGTAAGAATGTCTCTGGGTTCATCTCCAGGTACTTTATCCAGCTTTCTTATCTGTGACACAGTACAAGAATCATAAAGAGCATGCCAAGCTTCTGGTTCCAACTATGGGCCTGTATTAGAAAGGCTAACCTGAAAAATCAAGTGTGTCATGTCCAGATCTGCCTGACTTCCATGCTGTGTTAAAGAGGAAAGTGGAGGGGCGCCTGGGTGGCTCAGTCTGCCTTCGGCTCAGGTCATGATCCCAGGGTCCTGGGATCGAGCCCCGCATCGGGCTCCCTGCTCAGGGGGAAGCCTGCTTCTCCCTCTCACACTCCCCCTGCTTGTGTTCCCTCTCTTGCTGTGTCTCTCTCTGTCAAATAAATAAACAAAATCTTAAAAAAAAAAAAAAAGAGGAAAGTGGAAGGAGGGGAAAGGAGAAAAGGGGGGTAATAAGAAGCTTGGTGGGGATGGAGATGGTAAAGAATGAGTCAAAAAGAAGTACAAAATAATGCTGCAGAAAAACGATTTGAGATAATGAAGACAGCATTTCAGTGTATCTACTTAAGGAAGGGTTATTAATGCAATTATACTTCATGGAGAAGGAATTAACTTAGAGTATAATTGTATTCTCAAAAGATGAATTTTCAAGACTCTTGGGTGGGGGGGTGCTGTTGATAAAACTCTCACTTCTAGTAAACTTAGAATAAGCTATTTTTTGTTAATCTATCCCATAGGTTATAGAAAATGCCACGGTATAGTAAAGAGTGACAGGAATTTAAGTTGAAAGGGTGATTTTGGTGACAAAATATGCTTTTCTAGATATCCAGCCCTTCTCCCAGATAGATTTGGCACAGTAAGTTGGTTTAAATGGTTGGTTTCATATGTGTGGTAAAATTATGTTTGACATCTGTTTAATGAGCCCATGATGCTTGAAAAGAAGGGCAGACCTTGGTATTGAATGTGAGGGAGTCTGGGAGCCCAGCACTGCGTGTGTGTGTGTGTGTGTGTGTGTGTGCGCGCGCGCGTGTGCATGTGAGAGAGAATAAGCACGAGCTCACACACTCCCAGCTCACACACTTTCCCAGTCTCGTCAGCTGTTACTACCTTTTTATCGGGATCCTGTTAACTTGAGATTTGTTCTTAGCTCATGGAAAAGGTCTCCTTTGTTTTGTTCCTACAGATAGGAGAAGTCTCTTGGCAGAGTTCTTCAAAGGCAGTTAAGTCAGTAGCATCATGGAAACTTGGCATTGACTTTAGGACTAGGACAGATCTAAACATTAGTTTAGCTTATTTTAACAGACAATTGTTCCATGATTTTTCATCTCTTTATTTTAGCAATTAGCATAATCACTCACAACCATCATTCCCAAAGTGAACTCACTTGTCCATTCTTATCATTGTGTAGTCTGAGTAATGGTAAAATTTAAATTTAAATTGGACACATAAACATTATGGCAGAACATGAATAAATCATCCAGAGACCTTCTGAATTGTCCGGTTTACACTTCTTTAAAGTTAATGCAGAAAGTCAAATTGAGGCCTTTGATTAAATAAGAAATTGAACAACTGGATTACTTTAACATATTTCATCACTGGTAAATTTGTCCTTTTGCCTTTTAAATCATTTTTAATTGCTTTGAGTGTTGCCAGAATGCATGCTAACTCTAATCTATTGTAACTACCAGTAGGAACTTTGTACCTCCAAAAAAAAAAAAGAAGATGTATATTGTAGGTGATTTAATCCACCACATATTGGTTGGGTTACTTGGGGAGTGGTGTGGGTTGATATAGAAGGAATTAAGACCTGGTTCTTGAAAAGTGTCTCAGATATTAACGATCTTGAAACTGAAATATTTTGCCTTTTGTACTTTGGAAGCACTGTGATGCACCAAAGTCCCATAAAAAATAGGTCTTCCAAAGTTTTATTTTCTAAAGGTACTATGCAAAAACAATAATTCTCAAAATAAGGCCAACCGTAAAATATTTTAAGTGATAAATTCTTTAGCCTATAAATCCTGTCAGCATTTAATAGAAACTTTTCCTTTGCTGTCAACTAAAAGAGAAGAGAGGGAATGAAACTAATAAACTTGGAACACACGCCGTCATGTTGGATGCTACACTCAGGGCTTTACATTTCCTTTTTGTGTGCTAAATCCTTTACTCCATTAATCATTTCGTGTAATACTTGGCCACCACACGGTGACGATATCTGTATTTTACATGTGAAACACACCGAGACTCAAAGAGATTGTTCAAAGCCACACACAGCAAGTCTTATCAGAGAAAAGAGCCAAACCCGGACCAAATCATTTAGCAATCTCATAATTATCTTCCCTTTAACGTCTAACGCTCCTTCATGCATAGATGCTCTTTCAAGGATTGGAGATACAATTTAAACAATATCTAAATAAGAACTCAAGTCACTATTTTCCTTGAGGGTGAGGAGAAAACTTTAACTGGTGTATGTTAAAGCTTCCTTTTTGCTTTTCTCTTGACATGAAATCTTAAGGGAAAACCTGCATTTTAAACAGAAAAAAACCGAGATACTCTGAGTATCTAAGGAGGGGAGGAACAGGGCAGGCTGAATTCCTAAAATTCTGGCCTCTCTGCCCCTCTGCCCCCGCCAAAATGAACTTTTGACATCTCAAAGCTTTAAGTGATGTCAGCCATTCTGAACATTTAATAGAGTTACTGTTGGTAGATGATCCAAATGTTCCTCAAAAGTCAACACAGATAAACGCCAATGTTTGGAGCAGTTGGTATTCAGACACATTTCATTATAGCGTCCAGAACCTAGTATGCAGGCTCAGCTCTGCTCCCACTTCACAGTATGATCTTGAGTGCATAACTTAACCTGGTGGACCTGGGTCTTTTAAACTTTGAAATGAAAGAGGGTTGACCTAGAACAGTAGATCTCAACCCTGGCTCTACATATGTAGGAAGATTTTTTAAATTCCCAGTACCTAGGTGCCACCCCCAAGGAATCTAATTTGTTTATGTCTTTGGATGAAGCCTGAACAGGAATACTTCTCAAGTGCTCCTCAGATGATTCTAATGTGCAGCCAGAATGGAAAACCACTGGTCTAGATCATCTCCTTGTGTCCTTTCATTTCTAAACTGATTGTTGTCATCGAAATGCTACTGAGGACATTCTTAAATACCTCCTCTCTCCCGCTGCACAGCATCAGGAGCTCAAGGTTCATTTTTATACATTTCTCTCTCCTGCTGTCCATATTTCTCATGGGCCCGAGAGTAAATCACCTGATTGGTGTCTCCACAGAAAGCCTGAGGAAAAGGCTGATAGCTTCAGGGCTTCCCCAGGAAGAGATCTGATTCCTGTTCTCATCTTCCTTTTCCAAGTCATTTCCATGTTTTCATCATTCATCAGGCATTCTTGAATGCTAAGTCTCACAGATTCTGCAAAAGAAAAATTCTGAGCCCTCTTTGAGAATGACTATGTTATTTTACTAGATTCCTTAGGGCTTCATGCGTCTTATGCACGGATGTGTACCCGATGCTTAATACAGTAAGTACCTGGTACATGATAAGTGCTCCATTTTTTTCCCCTAACAAATGAAGGGCATCCGAGTTAGCCAATAGAATCTCAAAAGCTGAATAGAGTCCTGTGGATATGGTTCCCTCATGAAGCCTCTAACTACCCCCTGGGAAGAAAACAGTTTGATCATGCGATGAAACAAATGGGCAGTTGAGACACTCAGTATTATAGCCCCCTCACCCCTATCCCAAGTTTACCAGTAGTTGATTTGATAGAATTATAGTGTTGAGGTTAGAGATTGTCTCAAATAACCTATTCATAACGTAGTCAGTAGAAGCACAAAACTGTTGTTGTGTTCCATTTATGAACACTGCTTCATACATATGAAGTACAGTGTATGTTGTGCTTCATAACAGTGTTATGAAAGAGTATTCACAAACTGAACACAACAACAGTTACAAGTTGCTGGAGTTCAGGTATAATATTCTGCCCTTTTGGCCCCAGAAATCCATTCCACACTCCCTCCCAGCATAATCATAGGCACAAACAAAGCATTCTCCTCTATCAAAAAACATGCTCCCTTTCTAGATTCTCACTTTAAATTAAGTGTCTGTCTGTAGGCTATGAAAGTCAAACATTGCCTCTGTATTGAACAGTACGGTAGAGGATTTTAGATATTTTATGTTGATATAGTAAGGTATAACAAAATACGAAGACCATATGAGGCCTCACACATGAGATACACAATAAATATATGTTCAGCTGACAAACAGATGTTCATGTTAAGGTCAAGAATCAGGTAACAATTCTACTGACATTAATGGAAGAATTGCTCTAATTGGCACCGTAGGAACATGGTTTCATACATTTTCAAAGTACAATACATCCTCTGAAAACAGGAAGACATGGGGTGGCCATTGATTAGTGCCACGGTAGGTAGCTATTAATGCTCCTATATCACAGCTCTGACCCATTTTAATAATAACAGCAACGAATACAAAACTCTCCACGGAAGCCTGTTTATATGCTTCCTGTTTACTACAGTAAAAGTGAACAGGGGAGTTTCAGAAGCGTTTATCCATTTCTTTTCTCCTATACTTCTGAGTTATATTTTCATACTTAGGATGTTACCAGTCAGCCAGTATTCTTTGCTTTCCCTTTTGAGAATGTTACCTTTAAATCAAGTTGTGTTTTTTGGGGTTTTTTTTTGTTTTTTTGCAGGAGAAATGAGTTTAGTAATCTGTGGTCTTGGTATGAGGCAGAGCCTACATCGATAAGCAGAATAAAACACATTTAGCTTTCAGGGTAGGTCTGGCCAATGATGATCCTGCAAATCAGAGCTGGGATGCTAGATGCTCTCTGCCTGGGAATCTTGCCCAGAGCCTTTTTGGCTGTCATTTTTGCTGTTTCATATTTGCTGTTTCATTTATATGCATCAAATTAACACTAACTCATATTTGGGCAAGAAAAGAAAGATGCTTACAAGTTGCTGGAGTTCAGGAACTCCCAAGAAACTCTACAAGGAACAGAGCTTCTAAACAAGGTTCAGGTTTCCATATTTTTAGAAAACATGCATATATATGGATTATCTATAAAGACATTTAACACACGTCCTTAATTCTAGAATTGTGCTATCAATTAAGGATGCCATGAAAATTTTAAAGAGACATGGTTTAGGACAGTATATCTGAATCTAAAGAGCAGCAACCAATATTATTTTGGTTATATAACATGTTGGGCAGCACTGAGATTCAGAAATGTTAAGGAAAACAAGAACTTTCCCCCCCAAAAATGGGAGGAATAAATAAATCACACTTTCTCATTTCAGAGTTTATAATTCAAAATGATAGTTTCATCTTTTTAAAAAAAATGCCTTGGGAAAAACTCAAACTAAAACTGCTGGTGAATAAAAGTTTATTTATAAACTTGAGGATCTCGGAGAATCACAATACAATTCAAATCTAATTACAGGAGTGACATTCCAGAACACAAAAGTATGGCAAGTGTCTTGAGTGTGTTTAATTTTTTAACTAAACTTTCAGCAATAGCTCTTTTCATCTAACACTCTAAAACAAATAAACATAATATAGAGTGATTTTGCACTGCTAAGAATTTTTGAAAACCTGCCAGCCATGGGCCAGGGTGAAAAGGAATGCTTTGATGCATGTTATTTTGTGTGTGCTGAGTTTTCATCTGCAGTAGACTGGGATCACAATGAAAGAAGCTTGACAACACAGTCCTTCCACAGGCATTGTGACATCTGAGCTGTCACATAATTCGAATTACCAGCATAGGACTTAGAACTGGGGGGAGGGTTGGGATGGAGGACCCAAACGGACCTACAGACGTTCAGCCTAAGTATCACGGCAAAAGTGACCAAGATCGAACAGTAGCCCATTAACACAACCTTTAAACCCCCCAACATCAATTGATTAAAATATTTATTAAAAAGATTTTTCTCTTCCTTTATTTTCTTACCTTTTGAATAAATATTTCAGTGTCTCCCCACAATATTCTGTTTGATGCCCCCAGATGTGTTATTTTGATACAGAAATATTATCATTTGGAACATAAAAGTGACTATCTTTATTAATTAATCAAATTAATGGTTTAATCCATTCACTTCTAAAACTGATACAGTTCTGTAAAGTGAAAAAGGGTAAAATATGACGCTGACCCTCATCATCTACTGCGGACAAGAATGATTTAAATGAGGAGTTAGATAACAGCACACAACAGGATCTAATGGTATGTCAAACTCGGCAAGACAGTAGGCATTATAGGAGATACAATAGGAGAAAGGAGATAATAGGAGCTATTACAGGAAAAAGTGGAGGGCAGAACACTGGACCGGGTGGGGTTGGTGGAATTTTGGGTGAGCTAAGATGACGAGATAGAGTATTCCAGGTGTGAACTGGAGGCAAGATGCCAAATGAGCATGAAAATTAAGAGACCCACCCAGAGATTTGTGCATGTGCAGAATAGTGGTTGATGGAGAACAGAAAGACCAGATCTGGTCATGATGCCCTTGGAAGGCAGGCAGAACCTTGTTCAGTTCAAGAGACCATAGGGAGCCACTGAAGGTTGTTGGAAGGGGAAAGCAAACTGATAAAAGGAGAATTTAGGAGCAGTTTGTAGACTATATGGCAACAGAAAAAGTGGCGCCAGAGAGACTAATAAGCTAACGCAGCATCTAGGTGTGAGACTTTTGAAGCCTGGACTAGAGGGAGCCAATTTTATTGCTCCCTGGGGCCACACAAGTCCCTCTGTAAGGGCCTTTAAGCTTGTCATTCTGAGATGCCAACTACAACTATCTTGCATTTACAAATGTTTTTACGTGAGGGTTTAGACTCATTGTAGATATCATTAGTTCTTTTTTTCCTCTACAGTGATGAGATTTATATCGTATACACTTTTCTGAGGAAAACACAGTCTCATCCAAATTTTAATATTTACAAGCTAAAACATGATACCTATTACTCAAAAAAAAAAAAAGGTTGACTTACTTACAAAAGAAAAAACATTCTGTAGTTGGTTGAGCTTACGTGACAAGTTATTTTCAGACATTTTGAGTCAGTTTCTTTTGGAAACAGTGATATTGGTTTAAACTGCAGATCTAAAGTAAAATATTTTAGAAGAGCTCCTTACATTTGTTTATGAAAAAGCAGAAAGTTATCCAATGGAAATGGGGGAGTAAAAAAATGTTTAACGACGAGGCAATACATGGACCACATATGTGGAATTCATATTTGTGAATAATCTCCTTAAAGCTTGAGTGAAGGGCACCTGGGTGGCTTGGTCGGTTGGGCTTCTGCCTTTGGCTCAGGTATGATCCCAGGACCCTGGGATCGAGTCCCGCTTCGGGTTCCCTGCTCACTGGGGAGTCAGCTTCTCCCTCTACCCTTCCCCTCTGCTTGTGATCTCTCTCTCTCACTCTATCTCAAAATAAATGGATAAATCTTTTAAAAAAAAAAAGCTTGAGTGAAAATATGATTTAAATAATATATTTTAACTTCTGTTTTTCACGGAACAAACCTTACCCTTACTGGAATTTAATTTATTATTTATTTTAATAGATGATTCTTCTTTTCCTAAATGCCAGAGAAAAAGAGCTGACCTCTGCATTTTTAATAGCATAAAATGCCTAAAATTTAAAAGTATTGTTTGGCAAATATACATTACTTAAATGAGAGTAGAAAACAGTGACATTAAAGACTGAGTTTGAAACCTTCAATTAGATTGCTAAGGCTGTTAATCACTGCTCTTGTTTGTTAAGATGGCAAGCTTATATTTCTTGTCAAGTCGGTCATAATGAGTCTCAGTGCCTTGTTTGAGTTCCCACAATTATCCATTGTTTGAGAAAATTAGAAAGAATGGATATCTACTTAAACAGATTTCAATGGTGCTGTCTTGGCCACCCTTCCATCAGTTCTTAAGTCACAGAGTGAGTGAGTGCCCTGGCAGCTTTGTACTTCCTTGGTCAATGGACTCAGTAATTGTAATTGTGCCCTGATAGACTTTTTAAGTGTAAGCTGTGAAACATTAAGAAGGATCGCATTGTCTAGGTTGCACGCACTTTACTTTTCTCTGTGACCCTCACAGTTATATGCGGATTATTGTAAGGACATGACCAACTGATTTGTGTTCATCGATAGAAGGTGTAAGACTCATTACTCTCCACCTCCTGAGAGTATTTGCAGCCGGCCATAGTTTTTTATGCGGTAACTCCTGTTTATTTGTTGATTCTAAAACCACAGTGAAAATATGCATTATGGTACAGAAAGGTCTTATTTTTATGCAAACTAAATATTTTATTGATTTCATATACTCCATATTTATAAGAAAGTATTCTTTTAAGCTCATATTTTACATGAATCGATATTAGTAATAACATTCTTGTTAAATACACTTATATGTAGGTGTTTACATATTTTGAATTTCTATGCAATTTAGACATACAGCCAATCCTTGTTATTTATGGATTCCATATTTACAAATTTGCTAGTTCACTAAAAATTTTTTTGTGAGCTGAAAATCAATACTCAGTCCACTCTTTTGGTCATTGGTAGAGCAGTGAAAATTTCAGTCTCCCGACATGCACGGTTCCAGCTGGGGTTGGACAAGGTCATCCCTGCCTTCTTCTTTTGGTTCCCATATTGTAAGCAGGTGTCCATCCTTTTCACTATCTACTTACTGCCACATTTTTTGCAGTTTTGTGCTTTCTGTTGATTTCACTATTTTAAAATGGTCCCCAAGCATTTGTGCTAAAGTGCTGTCTGGTGTTCCTTTAAAACAAACAAACCAATAAACAGACCTGTGATGTGCCTTCTAGAGAAAATACATGTGTTAGATAAGCTTCTGTCAGGCATCAGTTATAGTACTACCGACCAGGAGTTCAATGTTAATGAATCAACAATATATATTAAATGAGATGTCTTTATTTTATTTTTTAAAGATTTTATTTATTTATTTATTTGACAGAGAGAGACACAGCGAGAGAGGGAACACAAGCAAGGGGAGTGGGAGAGGGAGAAGCAGGCTTCCCACTGAGCAGGGAGCCCGATGTGGGGCTCGATCCCAGGACCCCGGGATCATGACCTGAGCCGAAGGCAGACGCTTAACGACTGAGCCACCTAGGAGCCCTAAGTGAGATGTCTTTAAACAGAAATTCATATAAAACAAGGTTATGTATTGAATGATTGAAAAAACTGTTGTGACCAGACACTTATAGGAAACCACTTCTGTATTTCCCTAGGAACAATGGCTCAGTTGTGGAGAATTCAGTGTTCAAAGCAACTTTACAGAACATGTAACTACCACAAATAACAAGAATCAACTATATCATCTATTTTTTTCTTTCCTCGAAGCCATTTTCCCAATATTTCATCATGAGCCATTATGGCCTGGTTGTGAATGTGAAATGTGTCATCTGAGCAGTCGACAGACGTTATGCCCACTTTTGTTGTACTATCCATTGACCCACAGCATCAAACAATTTGCAGGAGAAAAGTGGCTCAGTAGTCTCCAGAATTGTTAACCCCTGGCTGCTCCTATGTTTTTAAACCCAAACTTCCACAATCAGGCTGCTGTTAAAGTTGGACTTACTAGGTTTAGACATCATCATTTAAATTTTTAGGCAAGGCTCATAACTGGGATAAGTGCAATGGAATCCTGTTGCTTTAGAGGATTAGGCAACACCTAACCAAGTGCCTTGTGTAAAGAGTAACTTGCTCCGTCTGTGTCGAAAGGGTTTAGAGCATGCTTTTATGTGGAATAGTGTCATCGATCTGGATTTAGCTGGAAAAGATGTTTGAGCTTATGCAGATCAACCTCTTGGTTTTGCAGAAGGGAAATGCCAGGCCCAGAGAGGTTAAGGTGCCTGCCAAGGCCACCTGCTGGGCCAGAGCTGGGGAGGCGCTGCCTTCCAGCACCAGAGTGCATCCCTCCATCACATCAGCCTTCCTGTGAAGTCCTGATGCCAACTGCAGAGGACAGAATAGTTTTTGCTACTTTGAGAAGTCATCCCAAGCCCAACAGGAATTTCTTGTTGTTATCTCATAAAGGTATTACTTTTCTTCCTCATTAGTTTATTTATGAACAGAAGTCAAATATTCCCAGTTAACTTCGAATCTGAATTTTTATCTTTTCATTTGAAAAAGGAAAGCAGTCTTTTGAATGGTAGCCTTCTATTAATTTGTGATGACAAGCAAATATTTTATTAAAGCTGAACTTTTATTAGGAAAAGAGAAACTTCATGGTGTTCGGTTTGAAACTCCTGACTGGATCTTGAGCAGGTCAAGGTGGGAGGCACCGTGGACAGGGGAATGTTGCAAAAGAAATGCTTTGAGAAGAGTTTACTCCATACAGACTATTTTTGGGGAGCCCAGCACTTCCTGCATGACTCAATAACTGGCACAGGTGATAGACAGATTCTACCAATAGCTGAGTTCAATAAAACCCACTCAGTTATGCCGTGAAGACTTGTTGTTTTTGGAAGGAGCTGGAGAAATTAAGGAATGAGAACGGGTTTGTTTTATATCTTGTAGTGGTCAGAGGAAGATATACAAGGACAGAGATAGATTTAAGGTACTACATTTTTCTTCTACTGTACATTTTATTATATGGAGCAACATTTCAGCACTGGCTCCCTTCAGCAGCAACAAAGGAGAAGATTCACAGTTATGAAGTTTTCCATTAGATTCTATTCACACATAGGAAATGAAATGCCATAAGCCTAATGGTATTAATTGTAGGGTTTTATTTACTCCTTTTTATAACCCTCTTTGGGATAGAACCACATTTCTTGCCCTGTGAAAATTTCAGTCCATAAATTTTTCAAGTTCTATCAATGATTTAATAACCAGGTCCTGCAGCCCTCCTCTGTGATGACTTTTGGTCAGAATAGGGAAAGAAAATGGCGTGACATCATTTTAACATATCTAACACAAAAGACATCCCTTTGTTTATTTATTGAATGTAATAATTATTTTTTATTTTTACTGAAGTATAGCTAATATACAGTGTTATATTAGTTTCAAGTGTGCAATATAATGATCCAACAATTCTATGCATCACTCAGTGCTCCTCACAGTAAGTGTACTCTTAATCCCCTTCACCTATTTCACCCATCCCCCACCCACCTCCCCTCTGGGAACCACTAGTTTGTTCACTGTATTTAAGTGTCGGGTTGTTTGTTTGTTTGTTTGTTTCTGTTTGTTCATTTGTTTTGTTTCTTAAATTTCCACATATGAGTGAAATTATATGGTATTTGTCTTTGATCTATTTCACTTAGCATTATACCTTCTAGGTCCATCCATATTGTTGCAAATGGCAAGATCTCATTTTTTTAATGGCTGGGTAATACTCCAGTATATATATATATATATGTATACCACATGTGCTTTATCCATCCATCTATGGGTGGACACTTGGGTTGCTCCCATATCTTGGCTACTGTAAATAATGCTGCAATAAGCATAAGGGTGCATATATCTTTTCAAATTAAGTGTTTTTGTTTAGTATGGGTAAATACCCAGTAGTGGAATTACTGGGTCTATTTTTAATTTTTTGAGGAACCTCCAAACTGTTTTCCACAGTGGCTGCATCAGTTTGTATTCCCACCAACAAACAGTACATGAGGGTTCCATTTCCTTGGCAATCCTCGCCAACACTTGTTATTTCATGTCTTTTTTTTTTTTTTAAAGATTTTATTTATTTATTTGACAGAGAGAGACACAGCAAGAGAGGGATCACAAGCAGGGGGAGTGGGAGAGGGAGAAGCAGGCTTCCCCCTGAGCAGGGAGCCCGATGTGGGGCTCGATCCCAGGACCCTGGGACCATGACCTGAGCCGAAGGCAGACACTTAACGACTGAGCCACCCAGGCGCCCCTCATGTCTTTTTGATTATAGCCTTTCTGACAAATGTAAGGTGTTATCTCATTGTGGTTTTGATTTGCGTTTTCCTGATGATGAGTGATGTTGAGCATCTTTTCATGTGTCTGAGTTTATTTAGTTAAAGGTAATGAAACAAATGTATGGTAAAATCTTTGGCACATCTTCCACTGTATTTTTCATTCCTTTCTTCTTGTTTTCCTCATCCATATGAAGCAATCGACAAATAATATTGAATACTTTGATGTTTTCAGAACGATGCTATGCACTGCAAGGGTCTCAAAAGAATAAAGAATATGTTCCCTGCTTTCAAGAATGTAATGTTTAGGGATGCCTCAGTGGCTCAGGCAGGTAAGCGTCTGCCTTCGGCTCAGGTCCTGGGATTCTAGGGTCCTGGGATCGAGTCCTGCATCGGGCTCCCTGCTCGGCGGGGAGTCTGCTTCTCCCTCTCCCTCTGCTCTTCTGCCCTGCTTGTGCTCTCTCTCACTCTATCTAAATAAAATCTTTAAAAAAAAAAAAAAGAAGAATGTAATGTTTACCACACCAGGTTCTAAGAAAAATAAGTGTCACTTTAGATATCCATAAGAGAATGGGTAAGAATGGTGTTCCTTAATCCAAGTTTCAGAAACATAGTATACTAAAAACTTCCCCTACAACTTCACCATTCACATTAGATGTTAAAGGTGTCTCAGAAGTCCTGTGTAAGGAAACCTGGTTACTGCCATTGAACCCAGCATTCTCTAGGATGTATTTGACAGAGAAACTTTTTTTTTTTTTTGAGTCAGACCTATCAAAATCCCTTGGGATACTGGTGTTCTATGGAAACAGTTTAGGAAATTATGGATTAAAGAGCCTCACAAAACATTTTATTATTAATGTTTGAGTGCAGACTCAAAGCCCTGAAACTGTAGAGAAGACATAGATCATTACGATATAGTTTGGTGAAGAAAAGAATCTTGGAGAACGTTGGACTTTAAAAGAAATAAAAGTGTGATTGAAAAAAAAGCAGAACACTGAGGTGAAAAAAGGGAAACTCACATCATAACTCCCCAAATGGTGAGACTGATTATTTGGGGGGTGTGGGGGGAGCGGGCAAAGGTGCAGGCAATGGTTACTAGGAACTTTTATTTTCTATGTTATACCTTTCTGTATTATGTGCTTGTTTTTACAATGCTTATTCTATAACACACTAGCCTATTCTTATAATCAGATGATATTTCCCTAAAACTCACTAAGGTTTACCTATCAGATTAACAAAGAATACATATAGATCTTTCCTCATAATTTGTGTGTGTGTGCACCTGCATATAATGTCTTTGTCAAAAACAAGTTGAAACACCAAGGTCAACCTGGGTCGCAAATGTGGGCAGCACCTGTTGTTTATTTACTTCTCAAGTGTGGCTGACTTCAGGGATAAGAATGAACAATGTGGTCTCTTACTAAATTTCCCTTTTGGTTAGTCATCCAACCACTATGTGATGAATTTATACCTGAAACTAGTGAGCTGGGGGCTAAGCTGAAAATGGTCAACTTGTGTTGCCTAACTATACTTTGGCTTCTGTAGGAACTTCTTGGTGGTCGTGAATTTCAGTGTATCCGTTTTTTTAAGTATATTTTATTTTAAAAATGGCAAATTCGGTTGCTTAATATTTAATAAGCCACTTATGCCTAAGGCACGAGATATGTTTTTGATCTGGAAGTATAACCAAGTTTAAAGGTAACTAAACTCAAAACCCTCCAGACAGAAGAAATATTTTATAAATATTGTTGTCAGCTTGAAAAGCCATTTTTTTCCTTCCTCTCCCTAACATATTATTGTTAAGGGCATTTTCTGAATCTAGGAAGAAGATGCACATGAACTTTCATGTTGAGCATATAAATAAATGAATACACATATATGTGCAGCAAAGTATAAGCATAACACAGGAATAACAGGTAAGGTCGGACCATGTGAAATTGCTGAAATTTGATTGTTTCTGACATCTGAGAATGGCAATAGCTCGCTCCTGAGTGGTCTCTCCTCACTTGAGTAGACAGTTTGCCACTTGTGTTGGGATGGTATTTTGACCCCAGTCACCTTCCCAATTTGGATCAAAATGCCTCTCTTCTGGGCTCCTCCAGCTGTGTCATTTTATTCTCTCTCTTGTTCTCTGCTAAACATTACCATTCATGGTGATTATTTGTAGCAGTCCTGATATGCTAATCCATTTCTTGGTTGACACATTCTCAGACCTGAGACCTCAAACGTCAAAGGAAGTCCTTGTGTCAAGCTCAGTGTCATGGACACAGAATCTGTCAACTACTGTTGCTCCTTCTCTATATCTGACCCCATTTCTATTACTCTTGATGTTGTCTAAGAGCATCCAGAAGGTCCCAGAAAATCAGGTGCCTGAGAACACTCTGTCTAGATGTCAACCTCTGATTGTCTGATGTCACTTCTGAATTGCTTGGCAGGAGTTCTAAAGGCCTGTGTAGAAGACTGGCTCTGGGACCAACACTGTTGAGATAATATCCCCCCCCCAAATTCAAACATGCTTCTTTATTAACCCTGTATTTCGTTCTCCATTGCCCCCCTTCTGTGATTACAGATCAAAATAACTTATCAGCTTCCATGGATTAAGTATCTAAATTTTGATGTGACTGTTCAATAGTTTGATTACCACCATGCACGTATTATATATGCACATGTATATAATGTTGACACAGTGATCCGAAAACAGAAAATTGCAGTGGGTTTTCTCTGCATGACATTTCAGTAATACCAAATCGAATTACCCAGTTGAGGAAAATTAGACTTTATACGAGGTGCTAAAAATGATCTAATGAGTTTTGTAACAGACATTTTTTAGTAGAAACAAAAACAATTGTCCATTGTGGCTTTTGCATGGTGTCAAAGGCTGCACTGCCTTCTTAGCTTTTGTAAAGAAATTCTGTAACCATGACAGCATTTGTCATAGCCTCTACCTCCAAAAACTATCAATCCAAATGCAAGCTGCCATGCCAAAAAGTTGGTTTTCAGATTCTTCCTTTCAGAAATCTAGTACAGAAACAGACAGACTTAAAGGGACCTGTATTTTCTATTTACTAGTGACTAAATGAATATCTATTTGCCATTAAATATAGCACTTAACTAGTACAAGTCAATGAATAATTTTTGAGCTGCTTTGTTGTGTAAGGCCCTGGTGGGATATATTGGCGCCTAATAGATGTTCAATGACTTTTTCTTAAATTGTAGTCAAAGAAGTAAGACAAAGGCTTGCTCTCAAGGACTTTATAATCTTCTCACAGGAGTACCATGTGTCTGTAAAATGCTTTCATTTCCTGACATATATAATCAAATCCTACCTACGCAGGTATTAGACTTCTCATTTCACAAAGGAGAAAGCCACAACTCAGAAGAGATAAGAGATTTAGCCAAGAGTTCTGTATTAATCAGGTCCTCCAGAGAACCAGAATCAACAGGAAAGATAAACACAGGATATTTATTGTGAGGAATTGGCTCATGCAATTATGGAGGATGAAAAGTCCCATGATCTGCCATCTGCTAGCTGGAGGCCAGTGGCGTAATTCAGTCCCAAGGCCTGAGAACCAGGGAAGTTGATGGTGTAGACCCCAGTCCAGGGGCAGGAGAAGATGAGATGAGATGTCCCAGCTCAAGCAGAGAGGCAGGAAGAAAGGGGTGAATTCTTCCTTCCTCTGCTTTTTATTCTATTCAGGCCCTCAATAGATTGGATAATGCCCCCCCCCATGGGGGAGGGCAATCTACTTTAGGAGTCTACCTCTTCAAATACTAATCTCATCTAGAGACAACCTCACCGACACACTTACAATATCATGTTTAACCTAGGCACCTCATGGCCAGTCAAGTTGACACATAAAATGAACCATCACAGGTTCCAAACTAAAATCAAGGCCTTCTAATGCCTCATCGAAGACTAGTTCAACCAAACCTCCCTGCCTCAGTAAATCAAACTAACGAGGAACCATCTTGGCAAACAGAAGGAAACAATATCCTTTCATTCATTCACGGATGCCCCAAATGAGGAGAAAAAGGTGTCACACTTTCAACAACACCTGGCCCTCGGTTCATAGTTTATTGTCACAGATTATTGGTTATCATAGTCATATCATATTGATAGGACTATAAATTTTTTAGTGAGTAAAAAGAAAATCCATCTCTTAAAAAAATTTATTTTACTCAGTGGAAAGAAAATGTTAAAACCTTGAGGTCCATGGTACTTTTTAGAGATGCCATAGATTTTTTCAAACATTTAATGTTGGAAAGTTATTCTCAGATGCATTTTTAATGTATGTATGTATGCACATTACAGCACTTCTCTTTTTTTTTTTTTTTTTTTTTTTTACTGGAAGGTAAGGGTTTGGTAGAAATCCTTTAAAAGACTGATTATTATGGAAAATCATTCTGAAATTTGAGAACATTAAATTACTTTCTGTTTCCCAAAGCTTCATAGCAAAGAGAGATCCTCTGGAAAACTTTTCAAGCTCTTAAAATTTTATAGTGATGGAAAGGTTGCCTGACATCCATTACAAATAATAGTACCTGGTTACTCTCCTATTGCTTTTCTCTCAGTGATGGTTTTCCACCAAGCAACATTAAACACAGAAGAGAAAGATCAAATACTCTTCTGATAAGCAGATACCCATTTTAGGTAATACAAATGACAAAACAGGAATAATGAAGAAAGGAAACTGCTTTTCTCATGGTTCTGTCAATTGCCATTAGTATTGAATTTAGTTCTGCCCCCCAGAATTTCAAAGTATGTGGCATTGCTTTGTCTGCATCTATTTGTCCTTTGGTTATTTCTGTATTTAAAGAGACAAAAAGCATTCAGTCCTATACATAAAATTTTTCCTATCTTTTAAATTTATTTTGAATGGTAACCTTTAAATCTGAAACAAATTCTGGAGTAAACGTACACTCATGATGGGCCCTGTATCACGGGGACTTGAGTAGGAAAAGACACACTGAAAACTTTTGGGAGGATGACCTACAGAGCAGAATTACAGTTGTCTTGCCAGCTGAGAATGGAAGTCATATTGTTGCCCCTCAACTCTAAATCAAGGGAAAATCTGGCCCACTGCATGTTTTTCTAAATAAAGTTTTATTAGAACACAGTCATGCTCATTCCTTTATGTATTGTCTGTGGTTGCTTTTGCACTGCAACTGCAGAGCTGAGTAGCTGCAAGAGAGACCATATGGCTCACAAAGTCTAAAATATTTACTATCTGGTCCTTTACAGAAAAAGTTTGCCAAACCCTGTTGTAAATCTTTCTCCTTTCCCTTCCTCTCCTGCAGATGTAATAGCTAGTGGGAAAAGACATAGCCTAAACTCTCTTATGGCAAGAAGCAGAACATAATGCCTTTTTTTTTTTTCTGAACCCTGCAGGTGATATTTCTGGGTCCCTGACAGCTTCACGCATTTTGAAGGGCCCGGGAATCAGAAGTCATTCCTGCCTCTTCAGTCGTATGGCCTTCCTGCCACTATCCTCTGAACAGAAGCAGAACCTCAGAGTATCCCAAACTAGAATTTTTAGCTGATGGGAATGTGAGGGTTCATTTAGTGCATTCCTGTCATCTTTCTGATGAGAAAACTGAGGTATGTTTCCATTTTAAGATAGAAGGATGGGTGCCCATGAAACCTGAGGATTTAGGGCAAAACATCCATACCATTAACCACTTTTGACTTTTACATCTTCCATCACCACTTACTTTTAGTTTCAACTATGCACCTGAAACAATAACAACAAAATTCAAGTTAACATTTCTAGAATTTTCAGTGTAGGTTATAATATTACATTAGATAGAGCCACATTTTGTCTCCCTTTTTTCTCCTGTTATGTTTATATCCACATGGAATCATCAACTTTAATGTTTTGGTCACAAAACAAGCAAACAAACAAACAAAATGGTGATGACTAGACAGCAGTGGCGAGAGAACACAGACCCTTCTATTTACTTAACCAAGCCCTGGAGGAGTCTTTACAGTCTTTAAAGCTGACTTCAAATATATTTTTGGACGCAGGAAGTACGTGCTGTCTAGTGTCTGTTTGCCACTTGCCAACTTTGCTGGTCCATAAAATACTTCAGTGACTCCACAGAGTGTGGTCCTGGCTTTCAGCTTCCTTTCAGTTCTAGTCACCAAGAGCAACAAGTACCATTGTAGGCCCATCCCGAGAGAAACATGTATCCTCCGTATCTCTTGGGCTGGTACTTACATATAGGTTCAGAGTTTATGGTTATTACTCTCTGGAGACATCTGTCTGCTGGGTTTACTTTTTCCTGATGTTGTACGACATCATAAAGTCCTAGTGCCAAGAGTCCTTTAACTACTCAGGAAGATTTTGTTTTCTGTTGTTTTAGTCACTTGACCTCTTTCTTTCTGTAGGCCAAATGGAGTAGAGAAAATCAGTAGCAATTCCCCACTCCGGAGCCCCATAGCTTAACCTGGCTCCATTTGGTTGCAAGCTTTTATTTTGTCGGAGTTTTAAAACTCTCATTGCCTAAGAAGTGATGGGTCCCCTTATGTGTATGTGTAACAAAGAGTTACACTGAGATTTCCCATGAAGTGTGAATGCTCTCAGAAAACTTTCAAGGAAAATTTGCTTTGAAAGCAGTGGATCACATGGGTCTAATCAGTTGAAAGGAACAAAATTCATAATTGATTTTTTATTATCAAATATAGTACTGTAAAATAGCTTTTGTTGACAGGGAAAAATAACTTCCAGCCCAGTTTCATCCCCTCTTACTTTTGTTCTCAATAATAATATTTAAATACATGTACTTCAGAATTGCTGTTTTTCATTTTTAGATAATGTAATGATTTTTATCATCTATTTATGTAAAATTAGAGTGATTAAGTCATTATTTGCCTAATAAATTTACAACCTTTTTTGTGGAAAAAAAATGATTCAGATCAGACAACTATTGTCAGACATCTTTTAACATATGTTTTCAACCTTTGCCATAGCTTCTTGCATAAACAGACCTTTTGAAACAAAGCATGGAAAATTTAATCCACATGAGCTCATATTATCAAAACTATTAGACTGGATTATTTTCCATGGTGTCAGCACCGAAATTATCTCTTGAAAATATGACTTTAAGAGGAACATTCACATAGATTTTACAAATGTTTTTTCTCCCTCACCCTTTACGGGTAACTTTTATTTCATTCATGGCTATAATTAGCACATTCTGATGCAGCCCCTTTCTCAGTCAGCACACAACGATTCCCTGTTCCTTAGCATGGTGGCTTTGGTCAGCAGTCATTAGTGATCTTTTTTTTTTAATTTTTCTTTTTTTAGAGATTTTATTTATTGGAGAGAGAGAGAGAGAGCGCAAGCGGGGGGAGAGGGGCGAGGGAGAGGGAGAAGCCAACTGCCCGTTGAGCAGAAAGCATGACACAGGGCTTGATCCCTGGACCCCATGATCATGACCTGAGCTGAAGGCAGACGCTAAACCAACTGAGCCACCCAGGCACCCCATTAGTGATCATTTTTATGATTAATCTCTAAGTGGTGAATTCAGCCGAGGCTCATTCCATTTATAACTGTAGCCCAGCAGCTTCACAATGCTACAACACATTTATTTAGGGCAGCCTCATGTGCTTTCCCAGAAACTAAAGTAATGAGGGAGAGGACACAGAGGTCCAATTCACCCAAGCTGCTTGATGTCAAGAAAATACCATGGCGAGTCAACCTTGAGAATATTGTCACACAGGTTCAAACCCAACTATTACCTCATCGGTCACGTGGGTTTGCTCAGACACACACATTACTTGAGCACCTCAGACCTTGCTGTGCAGTTTCATGTGTTCCATTTTCAAATGCCTGGCTTTGTAAGCAGAGATTTTAGATAATAAATCACTTTAATTCTTTGTCGCTTAGCTGTTATCAGGTTAATAAAAACTTGTACAAATTATACAGCAGTTACATGTCAGTGTGATGCTCAATTGGCATTTTAACTCAATTTGGTTATTTCTGTACATTTTTTGTGTGTTAAAACACAAATTCTGAATTGGACACTATCTCATTTAATCCTTAAAACAGCTCTGGGGGAAAGGCAAAGAGGTAGGTAGAAAGGAGGCTGAAGGGGAAGAGGCATGAGCTTGGGGTTCAGCTGGCTGCGGGCACGCAAGGTGCACACAGAGGATGACGTTCCCTACCCCATCCCAGTCTCACATTACAGCCTGAGATTGTGCGGAAAATAGGAAGAAGGCGGGCCTGCCCACACAGCCTCTCTGGAAGAATGCGGGAATTCGTGTTCTGGTGGGGACCTTAAAATCCAGACAAAGGAGTTTGGATATGACAGCAAGAGAGAGGAACCGTAGGGTTTAAAACAAGATATCGGCATGATAAAAGCAGTCCTTTAGGGACTAGGGACTAGGCACTGGAAGGCCTCAGCAGGCTGAATTCCAAATGCACTGTGGCTTCGGCTTGGCAGGGCAGGGGATTTACTGTTGGAATTCAATAAATGTCACCTTTTTGGTAAGACCTGCCCTGGCACTCTGTCCAGACTTTTCAAATCCCCCAATATCTGCTGCGTGTGAAGTTTTTTTCCTCCTTGGTAGTTATCATCACTCTCTGACACTGTATGTATTTTATCTATTGACATTGTTCATGACCCAGCTCTCCCACAAAAATGTAAGTCCTCTAAGAGCAGGGAATTTTGTCTGTTTCATTCACGACAGTGCCTTCCCTGCTTAGAACACTGTCTTCCGCATGGCAAGCCCCGAGGAATACATGCTGCATGAATAAATGAATTGATTGATACACGTATCCCCGCATTCCAAAAGGTAGCATGACACCACTTCCCTTTTACGAAAGACCTAGATCAGTGCCTTTTTTTGCTAACTGAAAGAAATCTGAAGAGGATTTTCACTTTTACAAGAAAAGCTGTTACCATACTAATGTAGGTCTTTCCTGAAAGCAAAGTGGTGCACCGCACCCTTTCAGAAAGCAGGGAATACACCGCTTTATGCCTTTTGGGCTTATGAAAGTTTTCATAGTAGCACTCTACTCCCCTATAACAGGAAACCCGTACCTGTACCAGGCCTGATTTCAGGTTACTGGTAATTAAGGGGCAAATAAGAGAGACAAGGTTCCTGCCCTCAGAGAGCTTACATTCTATAAGAGGAGACAAAATAAACAAGAATTCCAGATGGTACTGTGCTCAGAGGAAAATATAACAGCATAACAAGAATACAAAATGTTAAAGGGCACTTGGGTGGTTCAGCTGGTTAAGCTTAAGTGTGGGACTCTTAGTTTCGGCTCAGGTCATGATCTCAGGGCCAGGGGATCAAGCCCCAGGATGGCTCCACACTCAGCTCAGTCAGCTTGAGATTCTCTCCCCAACACCTGCTTCCCCTCCCCGCACTGATGTGCTCATGCTCGCTCTAGATAAATAAATTAAATTTTTAAAAAAATACAAACTGTTAAGTAGACTGCTCCCCTATTGCATGCACTGATTATGTGACAGTAGGAAAGACTGTTTTTGTTTTTTATTTTAAATACGCTGTCTCTGAACAATATCCAGTGATGTCTAGTCTCAGCTATGTTTCCTGGAACGGACACAGAAACAGAGCTTGCAGCGGCAAGAACCTAACTAATGGGTTTCTGAATTGCCCACCTCAGGCCCTTTAAGAAATAATGCCCTGTTTGCCTTGTTCTTTCTATTCAGCACCATCATTCCCAGTCATTCCGTTCATCCATCAGCTCCCTACATGGTCTATTAGAATGAAAAATGTGCTTTTTTACTACTATTGAAAATCGAGATTTTTTATTTAATTTTGATAGGCCACAATCCATTCAATTCATTCCAGATCGAGTGAGTGTCTTCACAGAACTCAAACCTGTGATGGGTACCCAGAGATGGGGCAGCAATTGAGGAGACTCTGAACCTTCCCCATCTCAAGGCCACTTCTGAAGAAGGTTGTGACCCTTTTAAGAAACAGACTAAAGCAGACAGACCCTAGATAAGGAAACATGGTTAGAAGTTAGGAAAACACTACTTAATAAAACAAGAGATTTGAGTAAAAAAGGTAAAAACAAAAGATTTGAAACCCTGGACACAGACCTATTAGAAGAGCTAAAAGAAGGAACATCGAAAGAAACCAATCTTGTCTACCCAGAAATTCTTCAAAGAACTCAGGTACTCACTCTGTATTTTTAAAGATAGAGAAAATGGAAGGCATGTAACTAAGAACACATTTTTTTTTAATTTTTTTAATTTATTCTTTGACAGAGAGAGAGAGAGACAGCGAGAGAGGGAACACAAGCAGGGGGAGTGGGAGAGGGAGAAGCAGGCTTCCCGCGGAGCAGGGAGCCCGATGCAGGGCTCGATCCCAGGACCCTGGGATCACGACCTGAGCCAAAGACAGATGCTTAATGACTGAGCCACCCAGGCGCCCCAGAACACATTTTTTTAAAGAATCACAGTCTGTAAGAATAATTTCAGATAGGCTAAAAGCCAGATAAACCAGAACATGCCACACACACACACGCACACGCACACACACACACACACACACACACACACACACGTCTTCTTTTTTCTTGAAAACAACAAACAAAAAAGAAATAGGAAAAGATACAGTCCTACTGTTGAGGACCAATACTGTTAAAATAAGACAGAGAAAGCAGAGTTATTCAAATCCTAACTTACTCCTTCACTGCCATAAAAAATGATTTTTAAACTAAAAGGGATTTTTTAAATGTGATTCAGAGAAAATGAAAATATATGATGGGCAAATTTTTGGCCACTTTTAAAGAGTTTCTGTTGCTGGGTCCGGATTTATTATGTTAGAAGCCATCAAAGGATTTGTGGATGAAATTGAAGAACTTTTACTAATAAACTTGAATATATCTTGAAAAATGCAATAGAAGCCAAATGACCAGAGAGAGGAAAATATTCTGAGTGTCAAAAAAAAAAAAAAAGAGTAAAGTAGGGGCCTTGGATTTGTATATTGATAGTCTCAATTATAACTTCTAGAAATACTTCAGATAGAATATTAAGCAAATAACTTCTAATAAATTCAAATGAACAACTGTGATTACTAAAAAGAAACACAAGTTCACCAAGAGCAAGAAACATGAAACTATGCTTATTTCCTATTTTGATAGGTTTGCCTGCTTGCTTTATCAGGGAAATAGAGTAGATGAAATGTCTCCATTTCAGCAAAGCACTGGGAAGTGTTTTTTTAACATCCTTGAGGAAAAGAAGGAGAAATTCAGGCAGGATGATATGACTCTTGGGAGCTTTTGTACCTGGTGTGAGAAGTCTCCAGAGATGAAGGCAAGGGAAATCCCGTAATCCATCAAGTCAATGCATCGTCTGTTGCTTCTGGAAAAAATGATGGGATTTTACTTTATGGAGACAGTGATCTTTGAACATATTTGTCTCCCTTGTCTTGGCTGCTAGGAAGCTCAGAGGTAGATTTGTGACCCATGCTAAAAATGACACAGATCATTCTGGTATACCTACCTATGGATAAACTTCATTCCTGACCTCTTCATATCATCCCATCATTACCTTACCTTCACTGTATTATTTCAGTCGCAAATATTTACAGGCACTGTGAACTCAGGGATGGGTCTGTGCCTAAGAGGTGTTTTCAGTTTAGTGGGAAAACAGACCTTGGCTTATTTTTAATCCATTTATACCCTATGTATTTTGTTAGTGGTCTCAAGTCCTTTCTAAATGATACAGGGTATTTGGGATATACTTGACTAACTTCAAAAGTGATAAAGATGTGATTTTGTCTATCACTACTTTTTCCTTGAAATGGGAGTATTATTAATGCAGCCTAAAGTTACAGTATGTTTAATGAAGCAAATGACAACATTGGCTCGAATTTAACTTAATATAAACCAAATTTAAGAGAGTTCATCTCTCACTTGGATTACTGAAAAGTTTTTTACATTTGTTATTTTCCCATTTTATTATGTTAATCTTGATTCATTTACTCCAGCATGGACTACCAAGTCCCTACTCCAGGAAATCTCCAAGTGTCCTACACTTGTCTTCAGAGTTTTCTTACAAAAAAAACTGGCTCATCTCTGGAGACTTCTCACACCAGGTATAAATACTTCCAAGAGTCTTATCAACCTATCTGAATTTCTCCATCTTTTCCTCAAGGATGTTATAAAACACTTCCCAGTGCTTTGCTGAAATGGAGACATTTCATCTACTCTATTCCTCTGATAAAGCAAGCTGACAAACCTATCAAAATAGGAAATAAGCATAGTTTCATGTTTCTTGCTCTTGGTGAACTTGTGTTTCTTTTTAGTAATCATAGTTGTTCATTTGAATTTATTAGAAGTCATTTGCTTAATATTCTATCTGAAGTATTTCTAGAAGTTATAATTGAGACTATCAACATACAAATCCAAGGCCCCTACTTTACTCTTTTTTTTTTTTTGACACTCAGAATATTTTCCTCTCTCTGGTCATTTGGCTTCTATTGCATTTTTCAAGATATATTCAAATTTATTAGTAAAAGTTCTTCAGTTTCATCCACAAATCCTTTGAAGGCTTCTAACATAATAAATCCAGCAACAGAAACTCATTAAAAGTAGCCAAATTTACTCACCTTGTTGTAAGAAAAATCCCCTGGAAAAAAAAATTTCACATGATACCTCATTGAAGAAATACAATGTGAAGAGAAACTCTTACAGGGCGCCTGGGTGGCTCAATCAGTTAAGCAGCTGCCTTCGGCTCAGGTCATGATCCCAGGGTCCTGGGATCGAATCCTGCATTTTGGGCTCCCTGCTTGGTGGGGAGCCTGCTTCTCCCTCTCCCTCTGCCTACTTGTGCTCTCTATCTCTCTGTCAAATAAATAAATAAAATCTTTTAAAAAAAAAAAGAGAAACTCTTACAATAGAGTAAATTGGTTGAATGCTTTTTGCTCTTCAGGAAAATAGCAAAAAGTCAAACACAGTTTAGTGAAAGGAATTCCTTTCACTAATGATGAAGGTAATTAGGCTCAATACACAGGTTGTCAATGGTCACCTTTGCTCCAGACCCTGTAGTAGGAAAGATACAGGAAAATAAGCAAATGCATATCTTCAAGACAGTCCTTTTTGAAACAAAACTTTTGCTAACAACCGGGCATGAAGAGTTTGAATTTAGATTCCCTGGCAAGAAGCAACGGTGCAGATACTTTATGTTGACAACTAAATGTTAAATCTTTTGCTTAGACCGGGGGATAACAATGGGTCTGAATCAAACTTAGAGAGATGTAGGACCAAACTGGGTACGTTTAAAGAACAGTGACAGGGAGAGTGACAGATGTGGACATTGTTTCATATACTGAGTAGACAAAGAACTGGGCTGAGTGTAATCTGAAGACTGACAGGAAATCCATGATGATAAAAACCGACCTCAGATATCTGCAAAAAGAACACAGGGAGGAGGGAGCACGGGTCCCTGTGGTCAGAGCCTGAGCGAGGACCCGGAGGTAAAGGGCATGAATAAAGAGATTTGACTCAGAGGGGAAAGCAGTCCTTCTGTAGGAGAGTGGTCTGTAACAGGACTGTGCTGTCTTAGGGCTGGGAGACTTCTGAAGGAGTTCAAAGAAGAGCCGCACAGTTGTCTATCAGGGATGTAAAAGTAATCCCTGTCTTGAGAGGGCTCTCAGTCAGAAATCCTTCAAGCCACACAGATTCCCAGATCCTGGGGTGAGAATCAGGCTGAGCATGCCCTGTGTCTGTGTTGTCAGTTCCAGGGGCTGCTCTGAGGGGAGGCTCTTGAACTGCTGATGGGTTCTCTTGCCTTGTTTTAGTTCATTTACATTAGCCACAGTCCTCTACAGAAGCACACTATGCCAGCAGAAACAGCTATTTCCCATCCCCGCTGGTTTCCTCCTAACACCACACATGCAAAATGCCCACAGTTCATTTTTGAGAACTGCTAGCTGATGACCTTATTTTTGCAACTTCACAGAGATTACAGTGATAGTATTTACCGATTAAGGTCTTTATTAATATTTAGAGCTCATTGCACTTAAAAAGCAGAATCATGAAGCGGTTTTGGGGGGGTTTTTTTGGGTTTTTTTTAGTTTCCAGTTTTTACATGCAGTGTTTTTAATCACATATTCCAAATCACCTTTAAAGACACCAAAAATGTCGTATTTAATTTTTATTGCATTGTAATGGAAGCTGGGTGTGCTGTGGATGGAGTTCATGTGCAAAATGCCCTTCTTTTATGGAAAAATTATGCAGAAAGGACATTTTGCAAAATGCCAAGTTTAGAAAGAAGGGGTAAATTTAGGAGGCTAGAAGAAAAAAGTGGGCTCCAGCCATTCTGATTTCACTAGGCAGCGTGTCTTCCAGGCAAAAGCCATGTCAGCCAGTGGGTCATCTTTGGTCACTAATGCCAGTATGTGAATTCCAGTCATCCCAGTTCATGATGCACTCATGAGGCCTTCCATCAAACGTACTGAAACATACACTTTATCAAAGCAATACTTAAAAATTTGTGAAAAGTCAGAGGCAGGACCGAATTTCCTTCAGAAGATATTTCTGAAGAATTATTTTCTTGAACCTCTCTATATCTACTTCCTGTTAGCATTCTTTATTTTAATCCCACGATTCCATTCCATTTCAAGCATTTCAGATCTCCCCTCCTCCAATGCTTTCTTCATAGTTGACTCAAATGGACAATTATACTATGGAAAGCTTATAGTCCACCAAAATACTTGCAGAGAACACCTTCTGGGTAGAAATGTGTGGTTGTTTCAATCTGCAGAGCCCATGTTGCTTATTGGTCTCCTCGTTGAGCTAAGTTCATTGAGATGTCTACTTTAAACAGCAGCTCCGTTTCTCCTGTCTTCATTGCATTATTCATAATTGCTTGTGAGTGGCTGGAGGTTGTGTGTTTGGGTGAATGACATTGTGTAACTTGCCATGGTTCTTTTGGCAAAGCCTCAGCAGAGCTTTTCTGAATGCCTTATTTTCACATCGTTTTAATTCTTGCTAAACAAACCCATGCTTGAAGCACGAGCTTTGGAAGCTAGACATCATCTGTTCCACAAGCACCCATGGTATTTCCAAGTAAAGCTTTTTTTTTTTTACCAAATTAAATCTGACAAATTGATTCTTCATTAACCCACAAGAGAAGTTGATGGTAATTTCCTTGAATGAACATAGAGGCCTTTGACCTGGTAATATTTTTGTATCATAAATGTCCTCCTCATGCAATAATCTTTGCCTCCTAGAGAAGTTTTAGACAGAGGTCTTCATCAAAGATAATTTCCTCAGAAACAAAATATAAATGATTGCTTTAGGCAAAACGAAGGCCAATTGCGATTGCAAAATAATTTTGAAGGGATATGGATCTTATGATATTTCAGGATTAATATATAAAAGAAAAATGTTTGTATTTTTTGGAACTGATCTTAAAACTTCCCTAAGTTGGTGACTCATGTCAAAATGGCCACTTTCCAGCTCCCAGCCCCTACCTTCTTAATCTCCCCACCCCCACCACAGGCACCTAATTTTTCATTTGTGCCATTTGGACCCTTCAGCAGTCTGGTGAAGCCTGTGAGCCATTCCTCAGAATAATGTTTTTAAATGTATAAAATCCATGTGATTACAAAATAAAAAAATTATATGGTGATGCTGTTATTAAAATTTTGAACAAGTTTCTGATATAGTAATACCTATGCTTCTTTATTAATACATTTTTTTAAAAAACCCAGAAGTGGGTCTAGTGACTACCATAAATAATCATGAAATAGTGATGAGCAAAATAAGTATGCAAGATGAAACAATTATGGTTTCATCTACAACTGTAAAATGGGATATGACAATATCTTTGATTTCTTTGAGTAACAAAGTCACAAGTACTGCTAATACCATCATGGTTTGTTGCCGTGGTCAGTGACAAAGAGGTCATTTTTTTCCCATCCATGCTCACAGCCCCCCTAAATTCTGTCCACAGACCCCTTGGAGGTCAGTGGACCCTAGATTAAGACATTCTGCATCCAATGACTCTTTTTGATTTATTTATTTGAGAGAGAGAGTGAGTGAGAGAGAGAGAGAAGGAGCAGGGGGAAGGGGAGGGAGACACAGACTCTCCGCGGAGCAGGGAGCCCGATGCGGGGCTCCAGCCCAGGACCCTGGGATCATGACCTGAGCCAAAGGCAGACGCTTAACGACTGAGCCACCCAGGCGCCCCATATCAAATGTTTCTTGCCACTGCTCCCACTTTTATTCAATCAGTAGAGAGGAGGAGTGGGTAGTGGTCAGCTGCCAGGATACATGTGTGTGGGACCCTCAAAAGCAATGACATCAGCAGAACCGCACTCGACCCTGGTGGTGTACCATGTCACTGCCAATGAGTGCCATGAGACTGACGTCTGAACACTGTCACCTCAGGGGCGCCATTCTGTCAGTTCAGGGCTTTTTCCAGCCAGGGAACCTTTCTCTGGCAATGCTACTGAAAGCCAATTCATAGCAGAATGTATTCATTGTTCCCCATGATGTCATTCTCCAAGATCAGGAAATGTCCCCCCAAATATCCTTTATGCTTATTTACCTAAACCTTATATGCTTGGTCTGCACTTTCCTCAGGATGACATGTTCTGTACATTCACTTCCTCTAAGAAAAAAGTACTTCCATCTTTTTAAACAGACTTTGTGCCCAAGATTTAGACCCAGAATTCCATGTGGATGTCTAAAATTGGATTTATCATCTTCTCAAAATTAATTTTTTCTCCTGACCTTCCTGACTTTTCTCCTCCTGACTTCTGAGGAGCATCGCAGTAACTCTGTATGGAAACCTCAGATCTTTCAGCCCCCACACCCCTTCCTAAACTCTACCACCCAATTTCATAACTCTCCAAGTCAGAGAGCTCCTGTGTTTACAGCTTTCCTCCCGTCCCTCTCTATTTCTTTCTCATTTCCACCAGTTAGTTTACAACCTAACCTGCATCACCCTTACTCTTGCCCCTGCTTCTCAACTAACACACACTGCTGCCAATTTGATTTTCCCGGAGTGCAACTCTGATGATAGTTCCCTGTTCAGAAACCTTCAGTGGGGAGTGCCTGGGTGGCTCAGTTGGTTAAGCGGCTGCCTTCGGCTCAGGTCATGATCCCGGGGTCCTGGGATCAAGTCTCGCATCAGACTCCCTGCTCCGCAGGGAGTCTGTTTCTCCCTCTCTCACTCCCCCTGCTTGTGCTCTCTCTCTCTGTCAAATAAATAAATAAAGTCTTTTTTAAAAAAATCTCCAATGGCTCCCCATTATCTAGGGAACTTAAGACAGACCCTGCCATACAAGCCTCTCCACATCATGGCCCAGACTCCCAATTCAGCACCTGTCTCACCCTGTGCTACAAACTTGATAACTTTTTGTTCATGAAACAAGGAACAGATATTTTACTTCATTTATTTTTTTGCCTTATTGCCTTTCTCATATTGTACTCTCCTTCTAGAATGTATTTCTCCAGAAAGTTCTCTTGTTGCAAGCCTACCCTTCCTTCAAAGACAATCTCAAGCATCACCAATTTATGAGGACTTTCCTGGTGTGCCTCCACCATTCCCAACTGTATAGAAGAACTCCCTCCCCCACTTTCAGCCTCTATAACATTTTTCTTGGCATTTATCAGCCTCTACCCTTCATTATGATCCAGTACAGTAGTCCCCCCTTATCTGCAGGGGACATGTTCTAAGACCCACTGTGGTTGCCCGAAACCGTGGATAGTACCAAACCCTATATATTCTGTTTTTTTCCTATGCGTACATACCCATGATAAAGATTAAGGTATAAATTAGGCACAGTAAGAGATTAACAACAATAGATAATAATAAAATAGAACAGTTGTAACAATATTCTGTAATAAAAGTTATGTGAATGTGGTCTTTCCCTCTCTCAAAATACCTTATTGTACTGTACTCACCCTTCTCCTTCGTGTGATGATGTAAGATGATAAAATGACTACATGATGAGGTAAAGTGAGGTGAATGACATAGGCATTGCGATGTAGCCCTAGGATCCTACTGACCTGTCAGAAGTAGGATCATCTGCTTCTGTACTATGGCTGATCACTGGTAACTGAAACCACAAAAAGCAAAACCACAGCGAAGGGGGGGACTACTATATGTTCATCTTACCAACCACGTTAGATTTCTTTGTTTTTATTTAAACTCCAGCTGCGTTAGATTTTTTTATTCCTTAAAAATAAAGACTGCTTTAATGTACCCCTTGTACCTCGGTAGTGTTTGGTACACTGTTTTTTCACAATGGGTACTCAGTATATGTTTTCAATTGAACTGAAATGATTCCTATATAATGAATTTACCGGGATGACCTGCCTTACATTTTTCATGTATCACTGAAGGATGTTCCCTAATGCTAATTTATTAATTGATAAATTTTAGTGATGCTGTGCTTTCTTCTGACCTTCACCCACATGGTCTCATGGCCCAGAACACTCCTTCTCCCCAGCCATTCAAACCATTGCGCTAACTCCTGCTGGGCCTTCAGGGCTCAGTCTGACCATCACTTTCTCCAGGAAGTCTTCCTAACCCCAAGTCTGGCTTCAAAGGCACGCAACCTGTGCGTTCCAACAGAGCCCAACACTTACAAGGGTGCCACAAGTGGTGCCATACTTTGCTGTCACCATCTTAAAATTCTTAATAGTTTTTTTTTAAGATTTTTTTTTATTGGAGAGAGAGCATGCATGAGCGAGGGGAAGGGCAGAGGGGAAGCAGAGGGAGAGAATTCCAAGCAGATCCACGCTGAGGGCAGAGCCCAATTCAGGGCTTGCTCTCACAACCCTGAGATCATGACCTGAGCCCAAAGCAGTGTGTCAGATGCTTAACCAATTGAGCCACCCAGGTGCCTCTTCAGAGTTTTTTAACAAGGGCCCACATTTTTACTTTGCACTCGACTCCTCAAAGGGAGTGAGCAGTCCTGCCTAACCCCTTCTCTCCTATATACTCCTGGCATCCCCTGTATTTTCCCAATCTTTGCAATCATCACTCAGAATCTTAATTTTCTATTTACACTTGTTCCATGTTTATTTACTTAATATTATTTTATTTAAACTGAATTAATATAAATTAAAATAATTTAATAAATTTCATATTTATTTCATTTTCTGTTTACTACTCTGTATACCTCAATAGACCTTAAACTCTGTCAAGGCAAAAAAATGACTCAGCTCAGTATTATATACTTAATCAATATTTGCTGATTGGCTAAATGGATGAGTGGTTGAGGAAAGGAGGAATTAGTGAATTAATGAATGTATTTATCTATGCATAGCCCTTTGGGCAGCCTGAACAATGGAGGTCTTTGGCTTGCTGTCTTCAGATGGCCCCGTATAGACATAACAGAATTCTAGTACAGAAACTACTCTTATTAGAAAACAGTGTAAAATTGGCTCAAGAAAGAAAAGGGGCAAAGTAGTGACATGAAGGAAAAAATTTAAGCAACACCCAAATATTAGTGAAGAAGGAACTAGCAAAAGGACTCATGATTATTATAGTTCTGTTTTAAACACAAACATAAGAGACCATGAAGATACCACTGGGATGCTCTTGGAGGAAGAAGATGTCTTAGTGATTAAGTAATGCCCTGCTTGCTTTCTGGTAAGCCTGGACAAGGAGAGCATACCTAGATAACAGCTACTCACAAAGAGGGGAAACATCTGTGGCCGTCTTTACCTAATGCCACATCATCCTCCTAACTATCTGGGTGATCCCTGAATTTCATTTTCTCATTAGTAGCTTGGGGCTTTGTAGGTGCGCTGGAATTCCATTGGCAGCTTACAATTTCCATTCCATTAAGGCCAACTCAAAGTATAATCCAAAGTATCCTGAATTGTTAGATGCATGACTCAAAAGTATAGTGGGTGGTTATTAATGACGTATTCTAGATTTTTTTTCACTTGTAGACTCCTTTTCCTTGGAGACTTCATCTATTTGAAATGATAATTACTTCCCTCTCAGTTTGAAGAGACAGAGAAGTATCCCCAAAGGTCTTGCAGAATCAACAATGTTACTGCCATTCTCATCTATCTACGTTCATTCAGCAACACTGGGCAGCAGCTCAAGGGAAAACAGTGCTAAACCCTCTTTCTGCTACACAGCCTTGGATGAGTTATAAAATGGTCTTAATTCTCAGTTTTCATATCTGTAAAATGGGAATAATGATATTTCTACTCCATAAATTTGTGAGGATAACATGGATAATGCATATGAAAGTGCTTAGCACCATGTCCATGTTAGTAATTATTATCAACATATAGAACATAAGCAATTATGAACTTCCACTTGGTTCTGTGTTGGAATAGATATAAAGAAATAAGGAATACATGGTATTGGTTAAGGGTCCACAAACTTCTCCTCTAAAAGGGTCAGTGAGTACATATTTTAGTCTTGTGTGCCATATTGTTCTGCCACGACTATTGAGTTCTGCAGCTGTAGCATGAAAGCAGCCATAGACAATATGTAAGCAAATGGGTGTAGCTATGTGACAATAAAACTTTATTTACAAAAACAGGCTTTAGGGGCCAGTTTGTTCCCTAGGCCATAATTTACCAATCCCTGGCTATAGGTTCTTGGGAGCTCCCAGTCAAGTGCGGTAGAAAGACTTGGATGATGTGTCAGGGCAAGCCTAAGCAGGCAGAGATTAACTCCAGTGCCATACAAATGAATGTGGAAACTGATATTTTAGGGGAGATTACTGTATGAGCTTCCCAGAAATACGTAAAAGTAAAAAGTATGTCCTAGAGCTCAGGCATTGGTTGTTTTTTTTAAGGTTTTATTTATTTACTTGAAAGAGTGAGGGTGCATGAGTGGGGGTTGGGGGAGGAGCAGAGGGAGAGGAACAAACAGACTCTGCGCTGAGAACGGAGCCCAATGTGGGGCTCAGTCGCATGACCCTAAGATCCTGAGATCGCGACCTGAGCCGATACCAATAGTCCGTCGCTTAACCAACTGAGCCACCCAGGTGCCACTGTTTGTTTTTTAATCTTGCATTTTAGGATAAGTAACTTCAACTTAAAACACAGCCTTCTCTTTTTATTAGACATTTTCCTTGGGAACTCAGCTCCCCACTCCTCTATCCTGAGAGTACCATTATTTGGGGAATAAAAATGTCTGTAGATTGGTAGAAAATGCTGCTCCTCACTTCTGCTCCCTAGCACTGTAGTATGAATAGACAGAGCTGAGGGGTCATCTCAAATTCCCTGCAATTTGCAGGGAAATGGAAAGTACATGGGGAGCAGAAGAAATCGTTCCCTTCCTTTTCCGTTCTTATTAATATTATAAAGGAATGACAAACAAGTATCCATGAGCAAAATTAGACTGTGAAAATGAGCCAGTGGCTTAGTAACAACCACTTAGAACATTTGATGGGTCACCAGCACTGCCAAATGTGAGGTGGATTCTGCTTCTTTGATAAGAGAACAGCTGTGGCATGTGCTCCCAGGGTAGGAAAGCAAGAACACACTTTCGGGGCCTTTCTCCCCTCTTGTGAAAGGTTTTATGGGAGGTTCACACATTCTCAGATGCAGACATTTAAATATGGCAAGCAACACAGACGCAACATTTTCTTCATCAATGAAGTTGTAAAGGAACTCCATGTGCACAATACATTTTATTTACACATAGAGAGAGAGAGAGAGAGTGAGGAAGGAGTTGGGGGGGGTGGGCAGAGGGAGAGGGAGAGAGAGAATTTTAAGCGGGCTCTGGGCCCAGGGCAGAGCCCAATACAGGGCTTGATCTCAGGACCCTGAGATCAAGACCTGAGCTGAAATCAAGAGTCAGACGATTAACCGACTGAGCTACCCAGGCGCCCCCATATTATATTTTGATATTCAAAATGGCTAGTCCCTTCCAAGGCCTTTAGGATTTAATCAGTGCCAATTCAAATAGGTCTGGTGCTTTAAACTATAGAAACAAGAAATGAAGTCTGTCATGATAAGGCAAGGTTCTTATCAGATTTCTCTTTTTTGTTGTTGTTTTACAGTTTTCTCCTTGTCTTTGGTTGCTTGATTTTGTCAGTGTTTTCCACCATCCCTGAGCACACAAAATTGGCCTCAAGTTGCCTCTTGATTCTGGTAAGTGATACATATGAGCAAAAATGTACATAAAAGTTTGCATAAGAACTGTCTATAACATTTATGCTATGCATTGTATCCCACAAAAAGTTCTATCTAGAAAAGAAGAGAGTTGTTGTGAAGTATAAAACTCAAAGATCACTGAAATATTGGCCTGCCCATTTTAACATTTAGTCAATCCTCAGAAATATATACGGATATTCAGTGCTACTACTACATAGCAATATCTTGTGTTATAGTTACATCAAAAATAGAAGGCAGGACTTGGAAGCAGTTTTACTTATGTTTATCTATGTTAATAAACAAATTATAAGAAGAATCAATATCCATGAGGTCTCTCATAATATTGCTAAAAGTCACAGAATAGAGAGCATTTTCCAATAACTGCAATTTGGCAGTAGGTAAGTGTAATTAGCCCAGAACTACGAGAATATAGCACCTCATAAGAAAACAGAAGGCTCCTTCATGCTCTTTTCAACTAACAGACTACATTATGAGTTTTGCTGCTAATGCAGTTACCTGCCTGGTAAGAAATTCTGCAGTTAGCTCTGTTTCCATTATGCTGTCAATCCTCAACCACACAGATTGCTCAAATCATTTCAAAATGGAAAAAGACCCCAAGATATTTTAGTCTGAATTATTCTGGGCCTCTTAACCTCTTTTACTTTCTACTACAACTAAACTATATCACTGTATACTCAGATCCAATCTGATTGAAAGTTTGGTTCATTTACATCCATTTTTGATCCACTCACTTAGTACAAAAACATCAGACTTGACAGTCTCAGAACTATCTGAATGTACTATAAATTGAAACGATTCACTTCTGTAAAGACTGGTGGACTATAGAGGAGGAGAGAGAAAGGGTATGGGGGGAAGCTGGCTTCTGTGCCCTAATAAAGAGATGTTGGTTATGTACAGCAATAAGCATTTAATATAAGAAAAGTATTCTTACCTTGAAGGTGAAACTGAAAGATCTCAACTCATGTAACCTGAGCTAAGAGCAGCTGTTCTTCCTACCTGTGCTTTCAGATGGCTAGTTTGTGCTTGAAGTTACTAAGACTTCATCAAGTCTCTGTCCTACATCAGGGAGAAATCACTTCTGAGCCTGGAACAAATCTATCCCAATTTGTTTCCATACAAATTGTGCTGGACAGTATATTGTTAATGTTAAGGTTACTACTTTGAAACCCAGCATAGAAAACAGACCAAAAAGCACACCGGGGATTTGTTTCATTTATGAGGTTTCCATTTGGGTAGCAAGTGGGCTTTTAGCCTCATGTACCCCTTTGGTAACAACAAATGACCTTGAGCCCAGGGTTTAAGGCACAGCTGGCTTTTAGGTTCATACACAGAATTACAACTAGGAATTTTTGACTGAAAAAGTACATCTGACTTCTAGACTCGGAAACATGAGAAACTGGATCTACTGCAAGACCAGTGATATCTATTATGAATGAATCAAGCATTAAGAATCCCATAAAAAGGAATTTTTCATGACCAGGTCAAGAATTCAAAATGTTAGGTTTACATCCTTCAAATCTCCGAAATATAAATTCCTCCATTGCTAACAAGTTTCTAAATAGTCTAAATAGACATTACTAATGAGTTTCTAAATATGTTATTAAAAAGCCCAAGGCTGATTCATATCTTGATTTTTAAAACTTTCTGAGCAGTGAACAGTTCATTACAGTTTAGTAACTAGGGTGCATTTGAGTAGATAATGTAGATTTTGTCACATATCCCCCAGTTGGGTTTTTTTGTTGTTTGCCAACTTTATTGAAATATAATTGACATATAACATTGTATCAGTTTAAGGTGTATCATTTGATGACATTATATATGTATATATGCAAAATGATTGATTGTCTCACATAGTTACCGTTTTGTGTGTGTGGTAAGAATTTCTAAGACATACTCTCTCAGTAATTTTCAAGTATACACTACACTATCTCTAACTATAGTCACGATGCTGAATGTTAGATCCTCGGAACTGATTTGTCTTATAACTTCGAGCTTGTACCCTTTGACCACCTTCACCCTTACCGCACCCACACCCCACGCCCTCCCCGCAACCATCAGTCTACTCTGTTTCTATGAGTTCAGGGGTTTTTGTTTTTTAGATTTTACATATAAGTGAGACCATGCAGTATTTGTCTTTCTCTGTCTGACTTATCTCACTAAGCCTAGGGCCCTCAAGATCCATCCATGTTGTCACAAATGGCAAGATTTCCTTCTTTTTATGGCTGAATAATATTCCATTGCGTGTATGTATACAATGATTCTACTTCCTTCAGATATATACCCACAAGTGAGATTGCTGGATCATAGGGTAGCTCTATTTTTAATTTTTTTCAGGAACCTCCATACTGTTTTCCACAGTGGCTGTACCAGTTTGCTTTCCCATCAACAGTGCCCAGTGGTTCCCTTTTCTCCCCAACTTCCTCAGCATTTGTTACCTCTTGTCTTTTTTATACTAGCCATTCTAACAGGTGTGAGGTGATATCTCATTGTGGGTTTGATTTGCATTTCGCTGATGATTAGTGATGTTGAGCACCTTTTCCTGTACCTGTTGGCCATTGGTGTCTCTTCTTTCCTCTCTTAGTCTTGAATGCCTTTGGATTTGGCAAAGTAGAAACCAGTCCCATTATGCAAACGAGGCCTTTTTTTTGAGCAAAACAGTGATTACTGCAGATACACATTCTCAGAAATGTTGTTTTGCTTCCATAAGAAGAGCGCTTGCTTATCCTCCTACTGTTGTGCAATGGGGATAAATTGTCAAGGTGTATGTTTTAAACCAAAGTGTATTCTTTTTTTTTTTTAAGATTTTATTTATTTATTTGAGAGAGAGAATGAGATAGAGAGAGCATGAGAGGGGGAGGGTCAGAGGGAGAAGCAGACTCCCTGCTCAGCAGGGAGCCAGACGCAGGACTCGATCCCAGGACTCCAGGATCATGACCTGAGCCGAAGGCAGTCACTTAACCAACTGAGCCACCCAGGCATCCAACGAAAGTGTATTCTTAAAAACTTACCTAGAAATACGCAGGCTGTGTTGCAGGTCTAAGATTTCCCTGATGTTATTCTTCTTCATCAGTGTTTCTCCAAAAAGGATGTTTTATTTAAAAGTCTCACGCTCTCCTGACTGAGCTAGCCAGGCAAATGCTAAAAAAAAAAAAAAAAATCCTTTATGTAGACAAAAAAAAAATTCAAGTCTAGGCTTTGTTTTTATTTTTTTATTTAATAATTAATAAATTGGGAAAACATGCATATTTTAATTCATTTTCATAATTAGTTAACATAGCGTATCATAAAAGTTCAGTCCGCTGTAGAATATTGGAAAAAACCAAGAGATATCTTAATGGTTTAGGGAATCTTAGTTATTCTTTTAATGTGTATGTTTGAGACAGTTAACCTGATTTCAAAGTCCATCTTCTGAATATCTAATCAAACACAATTCATAGAACACAATTCTGACAAGCAATGTTTTTAGTGAACATTTGGCAATTCTAAAGAATTGCCATCCAAATGGTAATATGAATGGCTTTTAAAATGTTTGCAAAAATTTATAATAACGTCACTTTTGTACACTTTTGGCCACAAATAAAACACCAGAGAAATAAATTTAGAGGAACTGTATATAAAGGATCCGTCAAGATTGTGTATTTTTTCATAGCTCTGTCCCATGTGGGTTTTTTGGTTTGTTTGTTTTTTTTACATTTTAAAAGATGTCCCTATATTCTAACTGTAATTCCATTTCTGTGGAAGTAACAGGGCCCACACTTCTGACAGGGAGCACACAACAGGCAAACTGGCTCCTAGACAAACTTTCCAGGCCCCTCTGTGACACTCATACCTTCCATCTGTTTCCTTGAGGGGACCAGCATACCAGGGGCAGACCATTGCTTCGGACTTGGTCTTGCCCACCTCCTGGAGTTCCCATGGAGTCTTCAGCTCTCCTTCCTCACCCCAAGGGAAGAGTCCTTGTCATTCTCAACTAGAATGACACTCCCAGGGCTACTTATATACTTGTAAATTACTGGCCTTGGTTACAAGCCAAATGGACATGTTGGGGTTTTGGAATATAGGTGAGGTTCGGTGGGGTATAGTTTGGAACCCACAACCAAGAAAGAATTCTTGAGACGTCTTTGGTGCAAAATGGTGATTTTCAAAGCACGGGACAGAACCCGTGGCAGAAAGAGCTACTGCCCCAGGGTTGTGAGTTGTGGCTAATTATATACTTGGGAGTTGGGGGAGGTAAGGAAAAGGGAGGTTTCAAAAGAACTTTCATATGCTAAAGAAGACTCCTAAGATACCAGAGGCCTTGTCTTTGTCAAGTTAAGGTTGTTTTTCCTTATAGCAAGGCATTAACATGAAGATAGTTGGGAGCTTCCTGAAGGAACGTAACTCTGCCCACTTCATGTATCTGTCAATGGGCTGCAGGTTATAAGGACAATTCAATTGTATCTACGTTTCCTTCTGGAAGCTAGATTATTGATAGAAATGCTTTTGTTCTTGTAAATTGCTAAGACTTTGTAAGAACGTCCATTTGTTTTTCCTTTCCTTAGCTTTAGGGCACCAGGAGTGCCTGAGGAATGTCACACATATCCCATGGGGGGGGCGTTGTGAGGTGTCAGCTTCTGCTTTGTCCTCAGCCTGCCTGCAGCTTGCCTTCGGCTCCCTCATCAGACAAATTCTGTCGGAATTTGCTGTTTTATTCTTCTCAGTTGTGCAGCCTGGCATTTCATACTATACACCAGGTTCCCTTGTTTGTCTCCACAGAAACAGTGGGGCACAGACTTGAGAACGTGATCTAGACTCTAGAGCTGGGTACGATGAGCTCAAATTCCACTTCTACCACTTTTTTGTATGTGTGCCTTTGGGAAACCACTCCTCTGTCTTCATTATCTCATCTGTTAAAAGTGGAGAATAACACAGCCTAGTTCATAAAATTGTGAGGATTAGCTAAGTTCAAGTGCTTCGAACAGGGCTCAGCACAGGGCAAGTTGGCAAATATTATAATCACTGGTTCTTCCATATATAATGAAGCCTAATAAGGACAGTGAACAGGGGAATATTTGAAAATGCTACATCTGAGAAAATATCACACTTTTCTAATAGAAAACAAGTATCTTTGCTAGAATTTTCTCACCACGAACACTGCTAATTATGGCAGCTCTCTTTTTTTTTTATGGCAGCTTTCTATACAAACATGTTCATCTAAGTGAAAGTGACTCAATGGCACACATTCAGCAAGAGGTATGTGTTCATAATAACCACTTATTTTTGGTGACTAATGAACAGATTCTTACTGTTGTAGTTCTTTGGTAAATGCATCTGAGGAAAATGCTCACGGCTTTCCAAGTACTTCTTCCCGTGTCAGCATCTGCGGGGTGGAGCACCGGGCAGGGATGAGTAGGTCTGACAAGGCTGCCTGCTCAGCCCTCACTCTGGGGATAAAATTTATGAGCTCCAGAATATAGTACGAAGCTGTGTACCCAAATACCGAGGACAACTAAAAGCTGGCGTTCATTTCCTATGTTTTGTAAATTCTTCAAAACTGAAAGGGCGCTAGCATTAAGTGCCTTTCATTTATCAGACTCATTGATTTCTTATGAAGACAAAAACAAACCGTAAGAGATGTTCAGTTCAAGTATTAGTCCTCTCGTTTACCAAATGGCTAATTAAGTTGCGCAAGATCATGCACTGGGTATGAGACCAAGCTAAGATTCCAGCCTAGGCCTGGCTGATGAAAAGCCTGGGCTATCTTCACGGCACCCAGCAACCCAAATTCTCCTGCCTGTTAGTCGGGACTAACAAGTCCTACTAAAGTGCATTTGCCACTGCTCAGTGAAGCAGTCACAAAGGTCCAAGGCTTCTTTGGGCTCCATATATGCCCAGTGATGCCTACAATCCTTTTACTTAGAATAAGTGAGTTTCTTTCTTTCATAGAAAGTGTACTTACTAATTTACCACAAATGGGTGTATCAGTTGGGACCACTATACGTTCTTTGTATCAAGAATTCTAAATACTATTTTATAAACAATCAAAAGCCTGATCTTTGGGGTAAATAGTCAAGCATAAAGTTGTGCCTTCTAGTCCCAGTTTCCATTGCTCAGGTGAGCAACGTTAAAGGAAACTCTTTTATTTCCAGGGTAAACTATTGTGGAAAGTTTTGTTTTGGTTTGTTTTGATTTCGTTAGCCTGAGGTTGTATGTTTTAGCATTTCATGTCCCACCTTCTTAAGAACAATGCTGTTTAGAATGCACTTCCTCCCCATTGAATAATCTGGCCTTCCCCATCAGTTTTAAAGTATTCATTTTAGGTCTTAAAATGTAGATTGTTCAACCCATTGAAAATAGATGACCGCTCCATTAATTGAAGTGACATATGTTATATGCCACATTTACATGGAAGGTGGTCATTTCTAAAATTGCCCACCCACAAGCAATAAAAGGAATGCCATTATCATTTTAGCAAGATAGAGAATGTTTCCCTATATTTGCTTCTCTACCCTCCTGCTGTGTTAGAAAAGACTCCAAACCACAAATGGATTGTGCTAAGCATCTGGTTGAATACTCGAACACATGGTCAAATATTCAGGTTTTCCCAAACATCTGGGTGTTTGGCACCTTCTAAACAGAGCATATGCATATTTGCTAGTTTTGCTGGTTTTGCTTCATGTAGCGAAGCAAACGTGGGTTTGCTGTTTCTTTGCACAATGAATCAGTTCCTAAATGTGTACGAATCCAATTTAGATGGATCTAATTATATCTTAAATGCACTAATGGAGCTTACCATTTAAAGAAGATCTGTAGTGAATCCTTTTGTAAAGTGAACAGTCCCCTTGAAAAGCTAATAACTACATAATTGATCTGTGTTACATGTTTGTTTTCTTTCTCTAATATAGGTGTATGTGGGGGGTTTTTTTTCATTGCTATATGAGCATCCATTATCTCAGACGGTATTGAAGAATTAGAGATGTGGCCATTTCCCACCTGTCAGTATTAGTAAAGGTTGGAGCAGGGGGAGGGACCAGCCACAAACATATCTGCCAGTCCCTGAAAAGTAGAAGGGTTTGTATGGGTTTGATGTAGAAGATTACATTAAGTCTTTACATGTAAAGTTCTGGCATTAAACATTGTAAGAGAGGACAGCAGAGTATAAGGGTAAGAATCCATTCGAGGATATTAAATTTTATGTTTGTAATGGCAGTGACAGAGTATGAGATATTAAGCAATCAAATATGAGGAATGAGTGATGCTTCTTTATGTTTATCACATCCCTGTAATTTACTGCAGAACGCTCTCAGAATACCCCAATGAACATTGAAAACTGCAATTATTTTCCTTTGCTTGTCTTTCATCAAGGAAAATGCAAATAAACTTTAAAATGATTCATGGAGACTAACAATCCTCATCAATCTGCTGATGACTGAAAAGAAACAGCAGGAGTAGTTTAACACCTACGCTGAATCTTAACGGAGGGATAATAATATAGTAAGTTATCCTGTGAAAAGTGTTTCACGTATCAGGGGAAAGGCTTGTTCGAGTTAAAGGTAATGAAATTGTGCCTGAAAAAGACCACGTCTCCATCTATAATCAGGAAGGAAAGAACTTCACACGTTTCTGGTGTGAGCCCTCGTGTCTGGCCAAGTGACCGGTCTATCAGAGAGCTGCCCTGCGCAATTTTGTTTCCAGACTGGAGGAGAAGTGCTGTAGACATCCTTAGGGCTCTGAGTGAACCACACTCCATCAGGTTCATGCTGATGCTGATCTCCTGTGCCCTTCTGAGCTCCACAAAAGCATATTCAACTGAGAAAGAAAGAGAGAAACAAGGTGACATAATAAACATCAGAGGGTTGCTGGAGAACAACAGAGTGCAGGATGACTGGCAATAGAAAGAAGAATGTTCTACCCTTAACGCCCTTCCGGGCTTAAATCATGTCCACCATTTGAAACCTGGGTCAGAGCTTAGTCCATTAAACTGTTTCTTCCCTCTAATTTCCCTGGCTACAGGCTACCCGACATTGTATCTCCTCCCTCATTTATTTATTTAACAATAATTATGCAGCACCCAATACGAGCAAGGCATTCTATTGTTGGGCCCTGAGGAGATAGCAATGAACAAAACAGGCAAAATCTCTGTCCTCGGGGAACTCACATTTTTATGGAGGAGATAGTAAACCATTAGGCAAATCAGTATATTAAGTGTTATAAATAAAAGTAAAGCAGAAAAGAGGAATAGATAGCATGGTTACAGAAGCCCACTGCAAAGGGTAGCTGTAGCAGAGACGTCAGTGAAGTGAAGCAACAAGCCATGCAGAGATTTGGGGGAAGAACATTCCAGGCACATGGAGCTTCAAGGATAAGAGCCCCGGGCAGGAGTGCACCTACTGAGCCAAGGAAGGACAAGAAGACCAGCAACAGCTGAAGGAGACTAAGGGGGTGGGGGGGGTGGTGAGTGAGGGAAAATGAGGCACTGGTGGGACTATAAATTTCTTCGAAAAAGGATCCAGGGGCACCTGGGTGGCTCAGCCAGTTAAGTGCCTGCCTGGGGCTCGGGTCATGACCCCAGGGTCCTGGGATCGCCGCCCCCCACCCCACCTCTGGCTCTCTGCTCACTCCCTCTGCCCCTTGCTCTTCCCCTTGCTTGTGCTCTCTTGCTGACTCTCTCTCTTTCGGATGAATAAATAAAATCTTTTAAAAAAGAAAGAAAGAGGATCCAAAGCCAATTCAGCATCACTTAAAATAATGGTACCTGGTGCAAATTATCAATCAGCATTTTATGAGAGAAGAGGGCCAATTGTTTAATTGGACATCAATATTGAAACTTCACAGGATCGTGGATATGGCACCGACATTAAAACAAGATGCAATACCTGACCTTAGAAAGCGCTGGATTAAGGGAGTCATGGGATTGGAGCCATTTAGAAAGCGAATGAAGTCATTCCTATGAAACACAATGGAGCCCTAAACAAAACAGAGACAGTGTGAACCTAGGAGAGGAAATGAACCGGAGCAATATAGTTTAGAGGTTCTGTCAAAACTGTAAATCCCAAGTAATTGGTTGGTGCCTCACAGAAATTCTGGGGAGGGCTCTTCTCAGAACTGAGAAATTCTGCCCCTCGCATGCTACATAGCTCCAAATTGTATGCCTCCTGCCTCATTTCAGATCCTGTCTGCTCTCCATAGATTTCCAGATATTTCCCTGAATCCTGACTGCCCCCTCTCTTAATTTCTCCAGGCCCAGGCCCTTAATTCAGATGCACATTAAATGTTTTCTACATTCCAGCCTCGGTGCCAGGGACTGGAGCCTCAAATATGAACAAGACCTTGTCCTGCCCTAGAAGCATATCCTAAAGAATATTCTTGTCTACGACCTCTGACTGAGTCTAGAAAAAAATTAAAAGCCTTGAAACCATGGGTACAGAGAATAAATGGTGAAATTAGGAGATGAAATAGAAATGGGTTAATATGTCATTTTTTTAAATTCCCACTTTAAGGTATATGCACATGAGAGAGTAGACCTCTCTCATCTATTTCTCATGAAAGTCACAAATATTATCAAAAACTATTTCCAATATAGGTTACTACAAATGGCACCCCTATCCTGAACATTGGGTTGGTGATGTGCAAAGGCAAAATCTGGAAGCCATGGGGCGGGTCCCCTTTCCCACGCAGGCAAACATCAGGGGCCACAATTAAGGTGAGAAACAACCATGCTTCTGCAAAGTAGATTAGAGAAACAATTTCCAAGCTGTAAATGGCAGCTTGACAGACACCATTACAGGCTGGATTCAGTGAAAATGCTGCAGACCTGGCTTCCTCAGGGGCTATAAATCACAATGAATCCACAGGACGTTCCTGGAAAATGGAGAACAGGAAAGAGGCTGCGAGTGTGACAGGCCCTCCGGCCGCGGCTCCGCTTGCTGCACGCTCATCAGGGAGATTCAGTGCCACGAGATCGCAGCGCCGGGGAATACCTGGGAAGCTCTCCTCCTGGAAGAACACAGCAAAATAGCCTTCCCAAGGAAATGCAAACCCCGGGCCCAAACCACCTTTGGGCGAGGACAGCAGTGAGGAAAGTGAGGGAGCACCACCCCCGGGAATGCAGATGCCAGGGAGGACTCCCTCTCTCTCTCAGTCCCCACCACCGACTCTCGTGAATATTGTTTTTTAAATCAGGTGAAATCAAGAACAACACAACATCAAATGCCATCTTACAAGAAGAGAAATCGCCAACAGAATTTGAGGGCATTATGCAGAAGTGAAGGGGTGGCGAGCATCCCCGCCTCTCTGACTTCATGCTAATAATGACTGGAGAGCTTGTGAGTTGCTAACACATCCGTGAATCTGGATGGTTTTCTGTCCCAACCGGCTGACCCATCTTCTTCTCCCCAGCAAGCTCCTTCCCGAGTCACCTTCTGGTTCTGTCCTGTGATCCACAGCAGTAGAGGATTGCATGCACCGGGTCACTGTAGCCAGGCAGGGACTGGCAGAGGCAAATGGACTGTGTGAAGTTTGTCTGTTTGTAGATTTGGAGAGCTCTAGGCTGGGGGGTCAGAAATGAGAAACATCCAGCAAGGTCAGAGGCTGGAGGCTATGAGAACAAACGTTGAGCCTTGAGTCAGCTCTGCAGATGGAAGGATATTTTTTTTTCTTTTTTTTTATCTCGAGCTGCTTCTTGATTCATTCATTCATTCATTCACTCATCACATATTCACCAAGCACCTACCAGGTGTGCTGTGAGCCAGAGGCACTGCACACATCACACCCAGCTGTACACCGAGGTACTCACACGGCCCCCATCATTGTCTGTGATGGTGCTTTAAGATTATTTTTCTAGTTAAATCAGGTGGAGAACTTTGAGTATTATGCATATGCAGTCTATTCTCTTTCCTCACGTTTCCATAATGCAAATCACCTCATACGCAATTGTAAATAGGGTAACGATGTCAATGTAACATGGAAGTTAAAGATGATTTTTCCCAAATAACAGCAGCTGAGCATAAAGCGTACCAGCCTAGCTAAACGCAGCCATGCTGAAGAAGTACAATACTGCCCATATCCTCCTTCTTATTTTGGACACTTATTTGGACACTTGATCTCCCTCGGAAGCACTTATATGTCAGTTTTCCCCAATCTATACAAAAGACCCACATGTAAGGTGATAAAGGAAATGATCCATCCTTAGCATCACCACATTTTGTGCAAAGCCTCTGCCTCTCTCTCTACCTATGACATGTGATGTGGGGCCCTTGTCTCCATAACCTGTGCCGTTCCAGACGTCCCCTTCCATCAGGCTATCTCCACACTGATGTAGGTGAAGGCCAAGATGATTGCAGCATCTCCTTATTAGAATTTAACAAATCTTTTTAACGACACTAATGTCTTCTTAGGATGATGCTTTTGCTAGATCTCTTTTTTAAATTTCCATAGGTTTAAACTGACTTGCCCTGACTCTTTATTATAAGCCCTGTTCTTTTCAGTGAGCAATCTTACCTAAAACCTGGCTTTTCTGCGATGCATTGATTGCACTGTGGCAGGAAAGCGAGGAGTAAGTGGGTATAAGTTTATCCATGCTGCCTGCTCGGAAACACAGGTCGCATTCTATGTGATCATATGGGCTTTTCTTTGTGTGTGTGTGTGTGTGTGCATGTGTGTGTGTTTAAAGATTTTATTTATTTATTTGACAGAGAGAGATACAGCGAGAGAGGGAACACAAGCAGGGGGAGTGGCAGAGGGAGAAGCAGGTTTCCCGCCGAGCAAGGAGCCCGATGCGGGGTCTCAATCCCAGGACCCTGGGACCATGACCTGAGCCGAAGGCAGACGCTTAACGACTGAGCCACCCAGGTGCTCCTCATATGGGCTTTTCAAGTGAAAGTCATCAGTGGCACAGGGTTGGGAGGCATCATCCTTAGGTCAAATAAATCAAAAGTATAAAAATCTGTATCAGATGATGGCTTGAAGTACTCTTCATCCAAACTTTTCTGCTTTCCCCTTTAGTAATCTCTGTTAAAGGATTCTTTAAGCTTTACAAAACTATTCATCAAAAGTATGAATTTTTAAAATTAGCCTAAATTTTAATAAAGGAAACATTGATGGAGTTTAGATAGAGAAATAATAGTGCTGCAGACAGAAACAAATTTTAGCACTGTGGCAATAGAGCAAATTGAGAATATTTTATTTAAAATGTAAGATAATTTAACAGTTGTAAACTTCATTTTTCACTTTATTGTACTCTAAGTATGTTAATGCCTTCTCAGTATGCAAACCTGTAATATTCGGATTATTCTCTCTTTTCCTGTTTTAAAACTAAAGCAAAGGGGCACCCGGCTGGCTCAGTGGGTGGAGCACCCGACCCTTGACCTCAGGGTCATGACTTTAAGCCCCACAACAGGTATAGAGCCTACTTTAAAAAATTAAAAAGTAAATTAAAAAAAATTTTTAAATAATAAAACTAAAGTTCCGGATAATTTTTGGAATTAAAAGGCCCAGTTCTTTACCTTGCCACACACACGGGCTTCTCTGATCTTTCTTTCATGTCTAGGCTTCTCCCTGCAGCGGTTTCGGGTGAGGGCGCCCACCGGGTAGCGGTGCGTGTGTGCATCCGTGTGTGCACACCATACTCCAGCCGGCCTTGGCCATTCCTAGTGCCCACGCATCCTGCCTCAGCACCTTTATATAAATAGTTTTTCTTCCATTTGAAGAGCCCAGTTCTCCCATTTCTTATTACCACCTTGGTAATTCCTATTTATTTCCAAGTGTCCACTCATATCCCCTCTTTCTGGAAGTTTCCCAGACTCTCCGGGAGTTGTTTTGTCCCCCCTCCTCTGTGTTCCATGGTCCGGCACAACTCAGAGAGAAGGGTCTATAGCAGCCAATGGTCTTTAACAGCGTTCACCGTGCTCCACTAGGATCATTGATTTCCAAAAATAGATTTTATTTCTGCCAGACTGAAAACTACATTAGAATAGGGACGCTATGTTAGTAGTCTTTGTATTTCCTAATATGTACCACAGTGCCTAGCATGCAGGAGATGTTCAATAAATGTGTGAAAACTACATGTCCTGGCCATCCAATCTAAAGAAGCCGGCAGTAATTCTCCACATGTATCCCTGTTTTTTTGACTCTATAGCATCTACCATTATTTGATATATTTTTTCTTTTTTTTAAGATTTTTTTTAATTTATTTACTTTGGAGAGCGAGAGACCATGAGTGGGGGGCGGGGGTGGGGAGAGGAGCAGAGTGGGAGGGCGGGGGAGGGGAGAAGAATCTCAAGCAGACTCTGCACTGAGTGGGAGCCCCATGCCGGGCTTGATCTCACGACGCTGAGATCATGACCTGAAGACAAACCCAAGCGTCAGACACTCAACCGTCTGAGCCACCCAGGCGCCCCGTTATTTGCTATTTTCTTGCTTATTTGTCACTGTTACTCATTATTGGTTTTTGTGACCAGAATACTTGCTCCGTTAAGAGTGGCCCTTGTTGTTTTGTTCACCACTTTCTCACCAGCGTCTGAGACAAAAGAAGTACTCAATATCTGGAAGAAAAGAGGTGCAAAATAAAACTATTAACTGTGCTAAATGAATGACTGGATCCAGATTTTACTCTCTTCTACTGGTTCCAAGCTTTTTAATAATTAGTAGATAAGATCAGTGTCTCCATGGAGACAATAAAATACTGTGATTTCAATTAATCTTTAGTTTTAGCAGTATGAAATTCCAAAACAATTTTTCACTCCTTTGGAAGATCTGTAAAGGCAAATATAATTAAGTACTGTAGAACCCAAGTTTCAAAATCTAAAATACAATGATTATGTGCGAACTTCTGCCCCTTTTTTTTTTCCACTCATTCTCATTTTGTGCTGAGTTTCAATTACCTTTTTGAATCTGGGATAATCAAGGACTTATGTTATTAAAGCAAGTACTTTTACCTAATATCAAAGCAGGCTGATCAATAACATTAAAGAATAATAGTATAAAAGGAGTCCATAGCCAACATTAAAAATGAATAGGATCATATAACAAGAGAGAGTTACTGCAATGACCTAGTCAGTTATCCAACACTAACATTTTAATTAAAAAGTCAATTAGTAACGACTAAGTCATTCACTAATGATGTCTAGAGGCAAAAGGAATAGGGACTGATGTCCCCAAGCAGCTTCCTATGATAGCATTTTAGGTCAGCTGGTCCTAATCAAACTAAGACGCAGTTATCGCTCCCTCCTCGGACCTTCTATAATGATGTTGCTCATGTTTCACTTTCGACATGTGTTTTGCACTAAACCATGCATTAAACAAGCATTTCTTTAGTACCTGTTATGTTCTAGGTTTTATGCCCTAGCCTCCTCTCTAGCCTCATTTAGATGATCCTGTCTTCTCCTGTTTTTAATGGAAAGTGAAATTCCAAGCCATTTTCTGAATTAAAAGATCCAGTTGCTTACCTTGAGAGAAGGAAGCAAAAGTGAGTGAGAGAACCAAAAGTAAGTAGAATTAGAGATTAGGTGATCCGTAAACATGATGGCATACTAGAAATGTGTAAAATGAACAATTGGATACAGCAGAGGAAGCAATGGATTCTCCACGGCCAGTGGGGGAAGGCTTCTCGAGGTGGGGACATTTGAGCTGGGCCTGGAATCACAAAGGTCTGGGTCAGTTTGGCTAGCTTTCAGGGGGTCAGGTGCATGAACAGAGGCTCAGAGGAAGGTTGGAACCAGACTAAAAAGAACCTCGTTTTCTAGTCACATCGTTTGGATTTTACGCTGTAAGTGATGAGAATCAAAAGAAAATCTTCCTTTGATAAGTAGCACAATGACCCGATCAAATTCGGTTTGAGAAAGGTAATTCTGACCACACCTTGGAGGATAACTGAAATAGAGAAGGACCAGCGGGGGATGGGAAAGAATGGAGGCCGCTGTAGTGCCCTGAGCCATACAATGAACATCCAAACTAAAACAGAAGCAGAAGGAATGGAAAGGAAAGGCTGAATTCAGGGGACGTTTCTGAGGGTGGTATTTGAGGTGGGAGACTGGGGGTGAGGATGCCTGCGCTCTCTGACTTTGGGCTGTGGTTAGGTAATGACGTCATTACCCAAGGCTGAGAACACAGAGCATTCAATAAGTTCAGAAGAAAGATAGGCTGGTTTTGAATATATTACATTTCATTCATTTGGGGACCATGGGGGAAGTCCTAGAAATATTTATCTATAGTCCTGGAGCTATGGCAGTCTAGATTTGGAGATCATGGGCATGTAGGGGAACTGTAGGAACCCTGAGAGGTGGAAAGTGAGAAAATTATACAAGGAAACAATAGCCACCATTATGATGAGTAAGCCACTCTGAGATCAGACCCGATATTACCACTCTTTTTCGTGTCATGCCCCTAGAAATCTTCCTGCCAAGCGCTCCTCCTGTTAAAATTTAGGCTTGGGGCATTTTATTAGATGCCTTCCCAGGACATGGCTTACCACCTGCATCCTCTTCAACTCCAGCATTTAACTAGAGTATTAGTTTACAGTCGTCTTCATCCAAAGTCTTGGTGGTCCTGAGTGATGGAAGCAAAATTGTGGATAGAGCCTTCTTCCTTTGAAGGACGTATAGATCAGCATTGCACGGAAGACCCAGGGAAATTAACTAATTTTTAAATTAATAAAATTTAAAAGGACTCAGTAAGAACTACTCTTAAACCTAAATGTAAAATTAAAAGCCATGAAGCTTTAGGGTGATTGCAATCACCTGATGCTGTTCATTTTCCAAGGGGACAGAGGGATGGAGTTCTCCAAGACGTGAAGCATCTTGGAAAGCCTACTTCCTTTCCTCTCCATAAATATCCAAGGTTGCGTGGGATCAGTGATGCTTTGCAGGAATCTAGCATCTTCCCCAATATCAGTTCTCTTTCCAACAATCACTGGATGAATCAAAATTGCCTCACAACACATCATAGGTGATGTCTTGCCCTCTCGAGAACCACTCCCCTAAGCTGTTGTGAATAGTAAAAAGTCAGCCCCTAGCCTTAAGCCTCTAACATAAATAATCATGATCAAATCACCTGAGCAACAGATTATCAGTAGCAAAGTTCAATCACTGGCACGAGCATCTGCATCATTAGAACAGAACAATTGCAAAGGAAAACAATTATTAAAAAAAAAAAGCTTTAGGTTACCTACATATGTATGCTTCCCTTGATGTGTCTTCAAATGATAGCTGGAGATTTAAAAAATCAGAGTTTGAGATTTTCAGGAGATGAAAACAGGAAAGCCAAAGATGAGGGGAATTAATTGCTTGGGAAAATCTCCAAGAAAAATCCATCTGAAATGAGGGATTACTCTTTCTCTTGACTCAATAACATTCAGAAATAGAGAGTCTCAACATAATTTGACCCTAGCCAGAGCCAGAATTCATTTTTATGTTTCTGTTGACAGCCAACAACTTTTTCTTTTTAATTATAAGATGGAAATTTCTAACCACTGTGGTGACTAGTCACTTTTTATAAGACTCACATTTCAGATGAACAAAAACATTATTCAAGTAGGTTCTCTTTCCAAAAAACAAACAAAAAAATCACCAAAGCAAATAACCACACTCAACTTCTGTGAATCGTGTCCCAGCCTGAGGATGCTGAGATGCTAAGAGCACTCCGTGTGCCCAGTGGGCACCCACAGTGCAGCACTGCTGACAACAGTCCCCTCAGTACTCAAAGATGTCAACATTTGGGGCGCCTGGGTGGCTCAGTCGGTTCAGCGTCTGCCTTCGGCTCAGGTCATGATCCCAGGGTCCAGGAATCGAGCCCCACATCGAGCTCCCTGCGTGGCGGGGAGCCTGCTTCTCCCGCTCCCACTGCTGCTACCCCTGCTTATACTCTCTCTCTCTCTGTCAAATAAATAAATAAAATCTTTAAAAAAAAAAGATTTCAACATTTATTTAATAATATCAATTGCAAGTCGTATGTTTTCCTTAATATCTTGAACACTGATCATTTGGGTGAGAGACGGGAGAAGATAGTACTTTTGTCCCCAGCCTCTTTAATATTTTCACTTTATGGTCACTTCTTTACAGGTAGCCCTGAAGTCAAAAAATAAGGGAAATTTGAAGTCTCTTCTCTCCAACTTTGGCTTAGCTGTCAGCAATGTAAAGAGTGATCTGATTCTCAACTATCTTCATCTTATCTCAGAGTCTTCTGAGCAAGACATTTATCAAATCTGAAGAAAAAAGTGGCAATTTTACCAAAACTGTTGCGACAGTATTGATGCTCTAGATTCCCAGCAAGAATTTAAGCAGAAGAACAGGATTAGAAAGCATTGCAGGGCTTTATAGCCTACAAACTTACAAATAAAAAATTTCAAGTGTTCTGACTTTCCATTTCAGTTTATCTTGGAAAATACATACAAATTAAATATAAAATGATTCCTTCTGTATCTGCTGTTCTTTCCTTTACTGCCAATAAATCATATCAAATCTAACATTGTTTCTCATGTCCTCAGAGTGGAAGCTCTTGGAAGCTTGTCAGTTCAAGGGGCACCTCAGAGACTAGGAACGAAGAACTGTGGGTTGGCACTTGGCAGTGAGCAGAAGAGCATCTACTTGAAGGCTCTGATAATTATGGAAATCATCTAATGAGGATATGATGTATTTATAGCCTCAAGTTCCTACTTTAGCACATGTCAGGGAAAGCCTTATTCTCAGCTTCCAGCCTCACTCTGTCCTCTTGCCTAGAACAGACAGAGACATAGCGGTCCGATCCCAGTTCCCACGCCCTGCTTCTTGCATTGTCGGTGGGTGCCCAGCTCCTGTCAGAAAGATCTCCCATCTTTACCAAGAGCACAGGAATTTCTGACTCTTTGTCCGCTTCTGTGTCTTCAGCATCTAGAAATGGACCTGGCATGTAGTAAGCACTTAATAAATATTGGATGAACGAATTCATGTTCCTTAGCACTTACAAAGTGATTTCTACTTGTCAGGTACTGTTATAAGCACTCTACAAATATTAGGTCATTTAAACCTTGGTAACAACCCTATAAAGAAGGAGTTTTTAATCCCCATTTTATAGAAAAGAAAACTGAGGCACAGTGAGGTTAAGTTAAACTGCCCAAATCCGCACAGCTCACAAGTGGCAGAGCCCCTGTGCCCTCCGAACCCCTGCCCTCTGCTAAGTGAATTAATGAAACACGGTGACATCTCCCATTTTCCACACTTTGTCCTAAGCGTCCTACTATGACCGAATTAATGACTGCAGTGTTTGAGAGTGACCAAATGACGGCACCGTGCTGGCCCTCTGCTTCCTCGGAAGGGGAACTTGCCGTTTCCTAGGTATCTAGGAGCCTCGTTTCAGGGAGGGGGAGGCAAGTAGGCCAATCTACCAGGTCGGGTCACAAGAGAGTTACAAAAAGGATCAGAACAGAACACACAAGCCCGTTAGATGAGCTATAGACGCTTCCTTCTGATCCACCTTGTCATGCTTCTACGAGGCTGGAGGCTGCTGTCAGTGATGGCGGGGTCCCCAAGGCACCCACAGCCCAGACTGATGCATGTCTGTACGCTAATTTCTGCAGTTAGCTATCGCTTATTGGAATGTTTACCTCTATGTTTGGGAAACATTTAGGATTATTGAAAGGGGGTAATTAGAATTTGGGAGGAGGCATATTTCTTACCAATTTTCCATTGAGTCGATACTTAGGGAATCAAACTGTTGCCAAATAAAGATCCTGCTGGGTTTCCTTTAATTAATGAGATGGCTTGGTTGTAATTATTCCATTAATTGTTTCAATGCAAATAAGTATTATTAAGGATCTTGAAAACGGTTTCCCCTTAAATATGTTAAACCTTCCCTCTTGTCCTCTCATTTCTGTTTTTAATTTGCCTGGTAAATCGTCTTTTAATAAATGGCCCAAAAATAAGTGTTACCCAAACTCCAGTGGAATTATCACAAATTCTGAATTAGGGAAGTCTAAATGGAAGGAATGAATTGTATTTGTGTTCTTTAGAAAGATAAGATTCCACTGAGCCTGCATTTACTATGCAGACATACAGAATAAAATAATGGAAGAAATTGTAAAAAAAAAAAAAAAAAAAAAACTTTCAGGAGTATAAACCATTTATACTCTCTGATAAGATAGCTAATTTTAGATGTAAAAAGCTAGTCTTTGAAAACTACATTCGGTGACTCTTAGATACTCTTAATTGGTGGCGGGGCGGGGGGGTTTGAAATCCTTGCCTTAATACAGTTCTATTCCCTTCCTGTCAAGATATGGGGCTGAGAGGTAGCGGAAGAGCAAGGAAGTCTCCCCCCCCCCCCCCCCCCCGCAAGCACACCTGCAGAGCGACTGTTCGGGCTTCGGCCCTGACAAGATGCACACAGCTCTGCAGTCAGGCTACCTTGAGGTGGGCCTGACAGCGTTTCCTCTGAGGAGGCCTCATGGACCAGCCTGGAAGGCAAGCAAGGATGATAAAGGGAGACACAGACAAGAGAGAGGAGAGAGATGTTTCCCTTCCAGCCGAGAAAATATCCCAGAGCCCTCCTTGCTTCCACAGGAGCATCCACCTCTGCGGGTTGCTTTTTCCTCTTCCCTTCAGCCCAGCGCCTCCCCACGCCCCTCACTCTGAGCAAATTTACTCTCAGCACGCCTTGCTCCACGACTTCTTTTGTCTGGATTCTACAAAAGGTCAACCTGACACGGCTGTATCACTTTCCATCTATTCAGGCATTCCATGCTGATTCGGAAATGGTGAGGAGCGCACTTTCTCCAATGCGTTCTTTTCTGGGGCAGAGCCTTCCTTCTGAATAGACAGTTATCTTTGCTCAGAGCCCACTTGTTGTTAATGTCCTGTAAAGTCAAGTGTGGGTCTGTATCTCCACCACTTTGGTCACGAATTGTGTGCAGCATCCTTTATTAGCTAAAATTGTGCATCAGTCCTCTCATATATCATTATACTACTCCCATGGTCTCCAAATCCAGTGTCGTGTTGCCAGGTAAGAATAAGTCTACAACCAAATAAAAGAGCAGGAGAGCAGAGGAGGGTTTCAAATGACTGTGACAGATCAGTTCCCTCCTCCCCTAAGTAATTTTCCAAATCAATCCAAGTGATGTCTATTCATCCCTCAGAAGGAGGCCATCGCCGATCAGAGGTTGTTTGGCAGGTGTGCATAATGGGTGACAAGAAGTCGGTGATGTATTAATTAAGATATGTTGATGAGGTGAGAAGATACGGCAGAAATTACATTTTGAATACTGTTACGGGCAAATAAGAGTAATGGTTTATGGACAATAGGAACCATCTCGGAGATAAAGGCTAGATGTAGCAAGAGAAATCATTTTCCCTCCAGGAGAGAAACTTCAGAAAAACAAATTAGGGGCACCTGGGTGGCTCTGTTGGTTAAGCATCTGCCTTCGGCTCAGGTCATGATTCCTGGATCCTGGGATCGAGTCCCACACTGGACTCCTTGCTCAGCAGGGAGTCTGCTTCTCCTTCTGCCTGCCGCTCCCCCTGCTTGTGCTCTCTCTCTCTCTCTGACAAATAAATAAATTCTTTAAAAAAAAAAAGAAAAATTAAGATCAGGACATGGCGTGGTGAATAACACAAAACAGAAATAGGTGATGATAGAAACAAGGGTACCTCCAATACTCCTTGGATTTAGCTGTCAGGATAACTCACCATTAAATCAAATTGATAAATATTTGCCATGTGCTATGTCTTATGCTTAAGGATCCTAAAAATTGGTGTTCTAAAATACTTGGAATTTCCCAAATAGCTTTCTCATTTTATCCCCATCTCAGTTTTTTCTTAAGCCAGTAGGTGTAGAAGACATACTCATTCTCAATCTATTGTTTAATGGTTCAAATGAACAACCGGCAGCGGAGCTCATTAAATTTGTTCCAGTTTATCAGTGAATAAGCCCTTCATCTTACTCAATTTAAGAGTACACTTGATTTATAGCATAACTAGTCTTGAATGATCTTGATGGAGAACTAGAAACAAATAGAAACACAAATAAATATCCCCGAATCATGACAGATTTCATGAAGGATGAAAGATTCCCATGAAGATTCCCATGATTAATAAAACTGAAGCTTTTAAGATAAGTGATCGGGGTACCTGGGTGGCTCAGTCGTTAAGCGTCTGCCTTTGGCCTGGGTCATGATCCCAGGGTCCTGGGATCGAGCCCCGCATCGGGCTCTCTGCTCAGCAGGGAGTCTCTTTCTCCCTCTCCCTCTGCTTGCCGCTCCCCCTGCTTATGCTCTCTCTCTCTGTCAAAAATAAATAAAATTTAAAAAAATAAAATAAATAAAATAAAATAAGTGATTTTGCATATATTTGATTTTTCTTTACGATCTAAGTGTTCGAAAGGTCAGAAAACTTCAAATCTTCCTCCAATTTAGAAAGTGTTATTAAAAGAATATTGTTACAGTGCCACTGATTTACATACTTTGGGGATAGCTAACATTTTACATTTATCAGAGATTGCACTGAGACCTGATATGCATTTTCTATTTGTGGTGGGATGTTTTTTTATTAGGGTTTCCTATAGATTTTCATTCTTAGATTTTTGTCTCTCCTTTTCTTGTATGTGAGCTTGGTTGACTGAATCCCGATATCAATTCTGAAAGCTTTTGTGCAAGTGCACATACAAGTGTGTGTGTGCTAGTGGGTGTGCAGTATGTACAGAGTAAGGTGTGTGTTTTCCTACCTCTTAATACTCACCAAAGGATATTGTTCTTGTTACCACAGAGTACACTAACACCAGTAACACGTACTGTGGTAATGGGGGAAATGTGCATGTTAGGTAACAAAATGCATTCTGATGCTTATAAGAGAAAATAATTATGTGTAGGGGAGGAGGAAACCAAGACTATTTTAAATCAAAATACCTCCTGTTCAAGGACTCGGTTGGTTAAGCATCCAACTCTTGATTTCTGCTTAGGTCGTGATCTCAGGGTCGTGGGATCGAGCCGTGCATCGGGCTCCATGCTGGGTGTGGAATCTGCTTAAGATTCTCTCTCTCTTTCTCCCTCTGCCCCTCACCCACCACTGCTCACACTTTCTGTCTCTCTCTCTAAAAAGTAAAAATTAAATAAAAAAACTCCTGTTCTATCAGGAGGCCTAGAAGAAAGGTGGGTTAGATGACCCAAGAGAGCGTGGGGATTTCTCCCAGTAGCATATGGAGGTCTGCAGCGCAGCCTAATAGCTTGGTGACATGGAAAGAAAACAAGATAGGAACTGATTTGTGATTGTGTGACTCTACCACCACCCTGCCCATTACCTTCCTGCTCTGAAAGCCATGGTCCCAAAGGTTTCTGTTTCTTCCAGATTATGCCTACTGTTTTCCCAGTCTACCCACAAGCAGTGTTTTCCCCCCTGGATACCTCAACAGTTGAGGTCCTCAGAGCTCCACCTTCCGTCCCCACAGCCTCTGCCTTCCTCGTTACTGAGTAAATAAAACACTGGCTGTCTCAGGAGCCCCTTTGGCTCCTTCCTCAAGTTCCACTTTCTCCAAAACCCAAAATGTTTGAGGGTTCCACCTGAAATATACTCAGGTAAAGGGAACAAACTGTCCCTCGCTGTCTTTGTCTTTTCCCAGCCTGTCTTGAGAACCTTTCTTATCTTTATTGACCAGAGATAGTCTGGTCAACTTCAGTTTACCAGGCAAAGGGTAGTTAGAATTGGTTTCAAAAAACTATCGAAGGATTTTTGAGGAAGTTTGAGTACAAACTCCTTACTTGAAGTCATTGTCATAAAAGTGCATTGTTCTGTCCTTCCTAAGCTATGTTAGTGCTCTTACCAGGAATCTGGGTTACAATGGCAGCTATTTTCTTATGTATGTTTAAGTTTTAGGTCACTGCCAATTCATGATGTAATCCTGTCTTAATAAGATCAATGATACCCTTTGTCAGGAATTTAATAAAATCCTAGAGCGCTTGGCTGGACCAAGTGGCTAAGGTGGCATTTGAGTTCATAATGGCCCCCGTAGTCCTTACTTTAGTCAGAATATCTGCTAGGTAGAGTGATACTGATATTCTATAAGCAAAACCTGCTTAAAAACATTGGAGTACATATGGTTACTTCCGGTCTATTTTGTTCTTGATGATAATAAAAATATTTTTTTAAAAAAAAGAACCTTTCTTAATTAACCAATGTCAAAAAATCCTATCATTGTAGTAAGACAGTAAAAAGAAAGAGATATCATCAGGTGACCCCAAATGAAAACAAAATTGTTCAGTGTTATAAATCGTAGGAGTGAAATTAGGTAATTACGGTTACTCTTCTGTAGCTTCGATTAATCAAAATAGGCACACACTGACCCAAGACGTCTTGCAGTGAGAAACCATTCACTCTCCAATTGCAATTAGTGTAATAGTGCTGAATAGGCAGGTTAGAAAAAAAATCATAGGCCAATTAATTTATTCTAATTTTTCTACTTCTAGCTAGCCCTTTCGCAGAATGTTGATCTTAATGAATTGATAAAGCAGCATGCTAATTAGTTTCTGCTGAACCTGAAGTGGTTTTTTTTTTTGTTTTCTTTTTTTTTTTTAATGTTATTTATTTATTTGACAGAGAGAGATAGAGAGAGAGGGAACACAAGCGGGGGGAGTGGGAGAGGGAGAAGCAGGCCTCCCACAGAGCAGGGAGCCCGATGCGGGGCTCGATCCCAGGACCCTGAACCTGAAGTTTTGAACTGAAGGAAGCTTCAACAAACATTTAGTGAGGGCCTGCTTACATAGAGAACTTGCCACAATGAGTGAGGACTTTCTCAAGGGACCGCCACTCAGAGAGCACTTACTGCACATCAGTTTGTGAGTTCTCTAGTGTGCATGTCTCATCGTCCCAAACAGATTATAAACTCAAGGGTGAGAGACACATCACCCATCTCTATATCCTGCATGGTGATGGTATTCAGTATATATTTGTAAAGGGAATTCATGAAAAGCAGAAAACCGATAAATGAAAGAAATATTGCAGAACAGGGGCGCCTGGGTGGCTCAGTCGTTGGGCGCCTGCCTTCGGCTCAGGTCATGATCCGGGGGTCCTGGGATGGAGCCCCGCATCAGCCTCCCTGCTCCACGGGGAGCCTGCTTCTCCCTCTCCCACTCCCCCTGCTTGTGTTCCCTCTCTTGCTGTGTCTCTCTCTGTCAAATAAATAAATAAATCTTAAAAAAAAATATTGCAGAACAGTTAGTTATACTAAATGATGAAAATATCCTAAAAGAAGAGGGAAGGTGCAGATTTTCTGAAAATCAAGGGACTTCTCAGTACCAGAGCACTTTCTTTGGTCCAAACAAGGGTAGCTGTTAAGGGCAGGAATATAACTCCCAAGTAAGAAAAGTAAAAAGTTCTGAAGGTTCTCCAAGAACACGCCCAGTCCTGACCAGACTCTCAGCCTCTTGGTAGCACAAAAGCCATTTGTCTCAGTCCGCTTGGGCTGTTACAACAAAATGCGTAGACTGGGAGGCTTAAGCAACAAATGTTTCTGTCTCACAGTTCTGGAAGCTATGAGTCCAAGATCAAGGTGATGATTGATTTTACTCCCCAGTGAAGGTCCTTTTCCTGGCTTGCAGACAACTGCCTTCTCGCTGTGTCCCCATAATGGGGTGGGGCGAGGAGTGCGGGAGCCTGTGAGCAGCTCTGTCTTTCTTCCTTTTCTTATAAGGACACTAATCCCCATCACAGAGCACCACCTTCATGACTTAATCTAAACCTAATTACTTCCCAAGGGCCTCTCTCCAAATACCATCACATTGGGGGCTGAGGCTTCAGCATCTGACTTTTGGAGGGACGCAAACATTCAGTCCATTACAACTATCCTAACACCTGTCTTGTCACAGGTGTTCACCACAACCTGCAAGACAAATTTCACCAACAGGAAAAGATAAGATTTGCTCTATGATCAACTTGGCTGATAGGTACCAATTTCTTAAGGCCAGGGATATCTTTTTACTGAAATATATTACTTGTTTGTTTTAGGGAATTTTATTTATATTTTTATAAGTGTTTTAAATTTTTATAAGAAAAACCCATTGCCTTTGCATATTTTCATATTATAAAACCAATAGAATGGGCTAATTTTATTTCTGGTAGCAATGTTAATTTTAAATTGTTACTTAGGCAGGGGGAGGGTGCAGGGAATAAATTGTTACTTATGTTGTTTGGGGGCAAGCTCATAGAGTTCCCAAGAGAAAGAAAAGCCTATAAGATAATGGGAAATTGACAAATCAGCAATTCAGATCAAATGAAAACTTGGTTTGATTTCATTCATTTTGGAGACTCTCTTGGTGTTCCCGTTTTGATCAGATTCAGAGCTTTTAGCTTCAGTTCCAATTTTAATAGGTTCATTTGTGATTTTTGGGGGGGGCTGGGGAAACTGTAGCAGAATGATTATCTGGGTTCAGTTCAAGGTGCAGCAAACTGTTTTCAATTTTTCTAGCTTGCATGATTCAGAGGTTTAGTTCTGATCCAGGCTACATACACATGTGGCTACATGTAGACACACCCATATATAAATCTCAAACCCAGTAAGGTTTAATTTGGTTTGGGGTGGGAAACCAAAAAAGAACTCAGTGAGCCTGCTTTCTGTTCCCAAGGGAGAGAAGGGAAGAATGTGAGGGAAGCCCTACCGCCAACTTGGGCACCTCAGCAGAGAGCACCACTATGGCTCTGTACCAAGGACAGAATTCCCCAACCCACAATGTGGCAGGTGGAGCAGAATGCCTAGTCCAAGCTTTGCCCTGATGTACATGTGACTTTAAGAACCCAAAACACGAACACAGAAGGGGTCACCTGGATGGCTCCCTCATACCAGGCAGGTATTCTAGCACTTGACAGCAACCAACCTATACCGAAGTATCTGAAGTCACTACAAGAGCGAAGACATCCTCATCATGGCATCTCACCTAGCAACGAGGGTGCATAGGACCATTGCGAGGCTGCACTGGGGGGAAATGAGGAATGTCCTCTGTTCCTCACTCTTGTCGTCTCTTCCTCTGCTCTTCTCCCCAGCGAGGGGGCACCCGCTTCCTATCCCTGGCCTATATGTTCTCAACCTGTGGCCTCAACACCTGATACAAACCTGCCCCTGGTCTTCTTTGGTAATAAAGTATAAATCAGTCATTTGGGATGAGACTATTTCAAACTACTCCCTTCCATAAGCCCTACTGAAAATCCTCTGGGACAAACGAACATTGCAGGGGCACCCAGTTGGCTCAGTCGGTGGAGCATGTGACTCTTGATTTCAAGGTCATCAGTTTGAACCCCGTGTTGAGTGCAGAGATTACTTAAAAAAATAAAATAAAATCTAAAAAATAAAATAAAATGAAATAAAATAAGATCTCTTTTTTTATTTGGCAGAGAGATACAGAGCTTTTTAAAAAATGAACATTGCATATAAATGTGGTTAATGAATTACTTTTCAGAGGGAGATTTGCATTTTAACAAGTATGAAAAACTTGAAAAGATAAATTATTGCTAGACAAGTTTCAGGAATCAACCAACCAGAAAAGGGAAGACCTTAGGAGGCACTGAGTTTTCCTTGTGCTCCTGAAAAGGATTCATCTTTCAGTATCTTCCTAAGCCTCCCAGGCAAAAAGGCCAGCCCCAGATATTTGCTTTCAAAACCATCTCAATCACTGGAGGTGATTGAGGCAGGAAGCATCGATGGCCCTTCACACCTTGTTCTGATCTCCCCATCCCTAACCCTACTTCTAGGGCAATGTCCACTTTCTCTGTACACCCCCACTCAGTATCTACTAAGCAACTTAGTAAAGTTCTGTCATGTTCTCATCACTCCTCTCCCTAGATGCAAGTGTACTCCTGAAGGTATTGACATGTCTTCAACTCCAAGTCAAATCAGTCCCATTGGAAGATACATTCATTCTCTCTAATTCTCTTCCAAAATACACTAATAGTTAATGTGCCACCCTAAAAAGTAAGAAGAAATGTGAAAGGAAGTTAGATTGATGACAGACGCATGTAATGGCCGCTAAGTAATAGTCAGTAAGCTTGTGTTTAGGGTCTTTTCTGTTCTAGGAAGAGACAAACATCCAAAAGATGACTTGCTTTTGTGTATTTATTTCCACATTCTGATTTAAATGTGGAACGATCTCTAGATCTTAATTTCATTCCCTTAATATGTATTATGCTAGTGGAATTTTCCAAATTACAAAGAATTATAACTGCAGCCCTTCTGACTGATGCCTTTCTTTAAAAATTTATGACTTAGTTTACGTCACAGATCCTTTCCCTCCAGGGATTATGCGAGGAGGCATGCTAGCCTGCTAGCCCTATGTTACTTGAAGTACACACACACACACACACACACATACACACAAAGGAGCAAAAATAGCTAGAAATTGATTATGTTGATATTCTGAATAAAGGCAGTAATTCCAATTTTGTATGTCTAATTAGCCACAGCTCTTCAAGAATTGGTGCAAATGTCATGGGGTTTATAATGTTGGCATTTCATCTTCACAAAAATGCCATCTGATGGCATAAAACCAGAAAAAACTAATGGTCACAGCAGACAGCTTGTAGATTAGACAAAGGTCACAGTGTTTTAATGAACAGTGCTATTAATTAATGAGAAAACAATTAGAACATGAGCTGTTAGGCATTGTGAATTTGTAAAAAAAAAAATCAATCAGTCTGTACCCAAAACCATTTTGAATAACTCAAAAATAAAGTAGCTGCAAGAACAGAATTTAAATCTTGAATTGGACAGCAGTCATCTATATTAATGAAATACCATCACAGTTCTCTGGTGGGAGACAGAAAGATTCTTCCTTACTCTCTAGAAAAGATTGTTAGTGCTAGGTTAATGTTCTCAGTAAATATTCTAGATAGAACCTAGGACTAGCTCTACCACAGCCTGTTGGGTTTCTTAATTTCTATATGCATTTGCTTAGTCTTTAAGAAGAATAGGAAAGATATTCTGTGTTTTACCAAAATTCTGTGAGTAAAAATGAGGAAATACTATAACTTCTTCAAGACAGTTGATAAAAATCATAAACATTGCCTTTTGTTCTATAGACAGCTGTCAAAGCCAAGCTTTTAGAAGCTTCAGTAAAGAAGGACAGAACCGTTGTTAATAACACCAGCTTTACATGACGGCTTCCCTCCAACTAGGTCAAGTACTCCAATAATTATTCGCTAATGTCTTCAGCAGTAATTTGAGTAAATAATGGACATTTTATTGCAATTAAGAACAAGTGAGAGAAAATGAACTGATTTATCCTGAGGTATAGTAGCAAAGGCACCAGAACCTGTCACATGGCTGGTCCAACAAAGATCAGAAGACCCACCCCTAATCTAAATCATTTCAACTGAGCATAATAGATGTTTGTATTTTTAAGTCATTTGAAAATAAAATAAGGAGACTCCGTCCAAAGGGTCATTTAGAGAGTACCATTAAACCAAAACAGTAAGATCATATCTAGTATCTCAATTTGAAGAGGAACACATTTCCTCTTCTGTGTCTACCCATTGGTTAGATGATGGGTGATGGCTTTTTTTTCCATTGAAAAAAAATTTTTTTAAGTAATTGTTGATTCACATTCAGTTGTAAGAAATAAGACAGAGATATCCTACATACACTTTACCTAGTTTCCCCAAATGATAAAATTTCGGAAAACTATAGTATCACAAGCAGGATAATAATATTGATACAATCCACAGATCTTATTCAGATTTTCCCAGTTTTCCTCGGGGTATTTGTATGTGGGTATGTATGTATTTGTATGTGAGTATTCAGTTCTATAATTTTATCACATGTATGTAGAGGGTCATGTCAAGACCAAAGTCAAGACATCAAACAATTCCATCACCAACCACAAGGATCTGTCAAGTTGCCCTTGAATAAGTATATACTCACGTCCTCCTTTCCACCTCTCCCCCAATCCCTGACTTCTCACAACCAGTAATCTCTGCATTTCTAAATTTTTTTCATTTCAAAAACGTTATGTACTCAGCATAATTCCCTAGAGATTCATCCAAGTTGCTATGTGTATCATAGTTCATTTATCTTTATTGTTGAGTTGTAGTCCATGGTGTGGATGTACCACAGCTTGACTAACCATTCACACGGTGTGGACGTCTGAACTGTTTTCAGGTTTGGGTCATTATGAATAAATCTACTGTGAACATTCATGTACCAGTTTTTGTATAAACATAAGTTTTTTATTTCTCTGGCACGAATGCCCAAGAGTACAGTTGCTGAGTCTTAGAGTAACTACATGTTTAATTTTATAGGAAACTATCAAATTGTTTTCTTCTAGAAACAATTTGTACTGTACCAGTAATGCATGAGTGATCCAGTTTCTCTGCATTCTCCCCGCCATTTTGTGTGGATACAATTTTTTATTTTTGCCATTCTGATAGGTGTGCTGTGTTATCTCATGTGGTTTTAATTTGTGTTTCCCATATGGCTAATGATGTTGAATATCTTTTCACATGCTTGCTTATTCATCAGCTCAGGTCATGATGTCAAGGTCCTGAAATGGAGCCCCACATGGGGCTCTGCGCTCAGCAGGGAGTCTGCTTCAGATTCTCTCTCCTTGTCCCTCCCCCTCTGTGTCTCCCCCCACTCGCATGCACACACACACTCTCTCTCTTTCTCTAAAATAAAGCAAGGAAGCCAGCAATTAAGCTTGCTGGGATTTTGATAAAAATTTCATTAACCTATAGATCAGCTTATACAAAGTTGATATCTTCATTATGTTGAGTCTTCTAATTCATGAACATGGTATTTCCACTTATTTAGGTCTTTTCTGATTTCTGTCATCAAAAGTTTGTAATTTCCAGCATGCATATCCTCTACCTGTTTTATTAAGTGCATAGCTAAATATTTTATTTTCTTTGGAATGGTTATAAATAACATTGTGCTTTTAATTTTGGTTTCCACATCCTCATTGTTAGTATACAGAAATATAATTGATTTTTGTATGTTGATCTTAAATCTTGCAACCCTACTGAACTCACTTATTCGTTCTAAGCATTTTTTTTTTTTAAAGATGCCTTGCAATTTTCTCTGGAGACAATCATGTCATCTGCAAATAGAGACAGTTTTATGTCTGTCTTTCCAATGTGTATGCCTTTTATTTCTTTTACTTACCTTACTGCAGTGACTGTATTATTTAACTATGTTGAATAAGAGAGATGAAACTAACATCTTGCCTTGTTCTTGATTTTAGGGGAAAGCATTCAGTCTTCCACCATTAAGTATGACATTAGCTGTAGGTTTTTTTGTAGATGCTCTTTATCAAATTGAGATAATAAACCTTTATTCCTAACTTGCTGAGAGTTTTTACCAGGAGTGGGAAAACTGGATATTCACATGCAGAAGAATGAAATTGGACCCTTTTCTCACACCATACATAAAAATCAACTCAAAATTAATGAAGACTTAAATGTAAGGCCTGAAACTATAAAACTGCTAGAAGAAAACATAGAAAAAGAGCTTCTTGACATTGGTCTGTGCAATGACTTTTCGGACACTACCCTCAAATCACAGACGACAAAAGCAAAAATAGGTAGGATTGCATCAAACTAAAAACCTTTTGTATAGCAAAGGAAATCATCAATAGAGTGCAGAGATAGCCTCCAGAATGGGAGGAAACATTTGCACACCAAACATCTGATAAGGAGTTAATATCCAAATATATAAGGAACTTCCATAACTGGATAGGAAAAAACAAAAACAAAAAAAACACCCAAAACCCCAAATAACCTGATCTAAAAAATGGGCAATGGACCTGAATAGATATTTCTCAAAAGAAAACATGAAAATGGCCAAGAGGTATATGAAAAGGCATTCGACATCACTAATTGTCTGGGAAACGCTGATGATTAAAACCACAATGAGCTATTACTTAACAGCTGTAAGAACGGCTATTATCAAATAGACAAAAGATAGCAAGTATTGGCAAAGATGGGGAGAAAATGGAACCCTATACCTTGTTGGTGGGAATGTAAATTGGTGCAGCCACTATGGGAAAAACAGTATGGAGGGTCCTCCAAAAATTAAATATAGAACTACCATATGATCCAGCAAGCCCACTTCTGGGCATATATATATATATTCAGAGGAAATGAAGTCAGGATCTTGAAGAGATACCTGCATTCCCATATTCATTGCAGCATTATTCACAATAGCCATGATATGGAAACAATCTAAGTGTCCATCAGTGGACAGATGGATAAAGGAAATGTGGTACATACATATACGATGGAATATTATTCAGCCTTTAAAAAAAAAGAAACCCTACCTCTTGCAATAACATGGATGAACTTGGAGGATATCATGCTAAGTAAAGTAAATCACACACAGAAAGACAAATACTGTGTCATCTCACTTATATGTGGAATCTAGGAAAGTCAAACTCATAAAAGAAGAGAGTAGAATGGTGATTGCCAGGAACTGGAGGGGTAGGGGGAAAGGGGAGATGTTGGTCAAAGGATACAAAGTTTTAGTCATGCAAGATGAATAAGTTCTAGAGATCTAATACACGGCATGGTGACGAATCTATTCCTTACCTGTCAGATTTGGGGTGCTCTCCCTTCTCTGACTCCGTGGCATTGCGTTCCTTATAACTGAAATAAAGTGGACATTTTAGGAACCAATAGACAGAATTTGGTCAAAGTGGTTTTCATACTTTTGTTCCCTATCACATCCCCCACAGCCTGCAGCTCCAGGCCTGAACGAAATGTCCCATAGTCATCTGCTGAGTTCTCATCTCCATTGCTGCTTACCCAAGGATTAGAAATTTTATCCCTTAGGCACGCCTGGGTGGCTCAGTTGGTTAAGTGTCCAACTCTTGGTTTCTGCTGAGGTCATGATCTCAGGGTCGTGATCTCAAGGTGGTGCGACCAATTCTGCAGCAGGCTCCACGCTCAGCAAGGGAGTCTGCTTGAGATTCTCTCCTGCTCCCCTTGCCCCTCGCCCTGCTTGTGCATGCACACTGTCTCTTTCTCAAATAAATAAATAAATCTTTAAAAAATTGTTTTAGCCTTTGTAGAGAACACCAAGTAATGGTCTAGTAAGGAGAGAATTTTGACCCTAGTATACTTCCCCCAAGGCAGAAATTGTGACCCTGTGGTAAAATTCAATTACAACTTCCTCTTGCTTTATTTGGAAATGAAGGATATTTCCCCCTAATGCTTAAGGAAAAAATAAGGCAGCAAGCAATATTCCTGAGCAAGGGGCCCCGAGTAAAGAATTTGTAGGTGTAATCTATCCTGCCTCAGTGCAACATAGAAATGGTACAGTGGTGGGTGGCCTGCTTTACTTCAGAATAATGGCTATGCATCGATTGGTGTCATCTGTTCCTATGAAGAAGAAAAACCATTGTACGATGTGCCTAGTTGCTCAAGCTCTTGGGTGTCCCTTAGAATAAGACCTCTCACCAGTGGCGTGCTGAACTTCTTGGCACAAGTAGGAGTTAGAGGCAGGAATAAAAAAGTGGACCTGCCATGAAACTAGATTGGACACAGGCAGCTACATGGGCATCTGAGGCCATGTTTTCTCTGTGTGGAAAGGAGTGCTGGATTGAATACAGGTGGTCTGGCAACTTTGGCCACCTTAATGAATCAATAGACTCAACTACCTAGATAGAGACTCAAAAGCAAAGCAAAGCCAAAATAAAACGAAACCCTCACATCATTAATGAGTTTATGTTGACCATAGTTTTGGTTGTCTGGGCATAAATTCATCTTTGGGGCTTTATTCCATAGGTAGTTTTAAGTCCCTATAAGTAAGCAGCGATGACATTGGAGATTTATTTTTCATCATGAGAAATATTTGTGGGTTACTTAGTGCAAAATAACAGGATAGAATGATCTATCTCCATTGGGCTCTGCAAAAGTGCAACATATTATCACATGTGCTAACTGAAGAGAGAGACATTTGCCTGAAACTTGCAACAAAAATGCCATTTTTCTAAATTTGATAACAGTTTTTATCTTGGGCTGTGGGGTGGGAGATTAGGATCTTTACTTTCTATGCTCTATATTTCTGTGATGCTTGAATGTTTTGATAAAGACCATGTATCCCTTTTATAATTAATTAATTATGATAAAAATCAATTAACACACATTGTTATGCGTTATAAATGCTAAGTTGACCCTTGTTTAAAGACCAGAAAGGGAATTATTTTTTTAAAGTAAAATAAATTTCGATAAACTCAGTGCCTGTCCCTCTAAAGGGACAACAAGGTGACTATGACACGCTTGCCGCAGAGATGCTTTATTCTTACAAATTCCATTTGGTTTCTCATTCTGTGACCCGCTACTTAGTGAGCCACATGAGTTGGCCTTCCCCCAGGGTTCATTCACTGCTATTCCTAAATAATCTCAGTCATTTCGCTGGAGCAGGTGTTATATTCTGGGTATCTCTCACCAAAAGACAGCATAAGAATTAACAAGCTTCAGATCTGGAAGATTCAGGGTCTCATTTCAGGCAAAGAATCCATGTGTCACACACACAATAATTCTTTTGAAACTTTCTGTCTTATAAGAAGATTTTGACCCCATAACAAAAGAACTCAGTATACTTCCATATGTTGACTTCTTTTTCTCTAAGAACAATTCTTAAGGACATAAGGATTATATCCCTTCTTGCAGCAAAATGAAAGTCTGTTTTTTGTAAAAGTGTAAAGCTGTCTTTTCAGGGTCGCCTCCTTCGTTTCCAATATTTCACATGTTTGACCGGGTGGCTGAAGTCAGTTACACTGTATATTCCAAACAAGGCAGAGCTGTAATTCAGCCTGCACATTTAGTGTTAAAACTGACTTCTAAATTCATACGGTGTTAGGGACTTGAATAGGACTAGCATTCCATGATGGGAAATGCAGACAATGTGAGGTTCACGTGTGTCCCCAGGGTCAGTTTGCTTTGAAGAAGAGGGGATGTTAACTCGGTGCACCAACAACTGTATTTTAGATGAAGTGCCTGAGTGTCCAGAAATCCCCAGGAGCTTCTCGCTGTGGTTTGCTCCGTAATGCCTCTCTCTAACATGTCTTATTTCATATTTTAGGAGTTCGTGATGATTGTCGTCTTTGGTTTGGAGTTCATCATTCGAATCTGGTCTGCAGGTTGCTGTTGTCGGTATAGAGGATGGCAAGGAAGACTGAGATTTGCCCGAAAGCCCTTCTGTGTTATAGGTGAATATCGAAGTCCTAGATATGGATTTATGGCACTACATCTTTTTTTCTTCTGTCTCCTCTATTGCAATATTTAATCAATATTAAAAAGATAACATTCCTGGAATATTTACCGTGGGCCAGGCACTTTTGTGTTTTAAAAGTGTCGGCTCATTTAATCCTCACCATAATATTATGAGGTAAGTATTTTTTTTTTTAATCCCCACTTTACAAATGAGGAAACTGAGGCAAAGAGCCGTGAAGTAAGTTTCTGAAAGTCATACATGTAGGAAGTGGTGGAGCTGGGAGTTTGAGCCAGACGGTCCGGCTCTAGAATGTCCACTTGTATCAAATTAAGTTATACTGAAATGTATGGCTCACCAGTGTCCTGAATTAGGGAAGCATTGATTTCAGTAAGTATAAAAGCCCCTTTTGGCTCGACAATATGAGCGATAGTCCTTTTAAGCTCTCGATCAACTGGAGTGTACAGCAGTGTATTAGCCCCGATAAAGCTTACCAGTCATCATGCCTCAAGAATGATTACAAGTGGGGCGCCTGGGTGGCTCAGATGGTTAAGCGTCTGCCTTCGGCTCGGGTCATGATCTCAGGGTCCTGGGATTGAGCCCCGCATCGGGCTCCCTGCTTGGCGGGGAGCCTGCTTCTCCCTCTCCCTCTACTGTTCCCCCTGCTTGTGCTCTCTCACTCTCTCTGTCAAATAAATAAATAAAATCTTTAAAAAAAAAAAAAAAAAAAAGAATGATTACAAGTGTGGCTTACTTTCTGCATGGGTACCTGTAGGCGGCCCCTGAGTGCATACCACTTCCCTGCGGCTCTCTGGCTGTTGCGGCTTCAGAGGGATTCCACCCCCTGAGGACCAGCCTGAAATTATACATTTTAATGATGATGCCTTACAGCATTCCAGACTTAAGACCTGGCATCTCCCAGTAATATATTTAAAAGTCTACTGTAAAATTGAAAACCAACCCAATTATATCTCAATTTTCAAATTAATTAATTAATTTTTTAAGGAAATTGCATACCTCATAGCCCTTTACCCCTAAATATTTCAGTGTGGATTTCCTAAGAATAAGGCTATTCTTTTACATGACCTTCCATAAGCCGAACATTCATACAGTACTTCACCTAATGCGCTGATTGTATTCTAGTTGTATCAGTTGACCTAAGATTGTCCTTCACAGCACCAATGAGCTGTCCTGTCACTCTAGTGTCCTCCCATCTAGAACAGCTCCTCAGGCTTTCTTTGTCTTGTAGGACATTAACATTTTTGAAGAATATAGCCTATTTTTTAAAAATAGAATGTTCTTCTTTTGGGGAAAAAAAAAGGAAAACCCTAGATATAAAAGCTGTTGTTGTTGTTGTTGTTGTTGTTGTTGTTGTTGTTATTGTATAAAAGTTACATTTGGTTTTCTTGCTCATTTTTTCTTCCCATTTCTTTGGCAGTCATTCAAACCCAAATGTTGAAAGTTCTCGGTGAGGCTTACTTATTTCAACTACTTCCCGTCTGAGGAAGTATGTTTTTATTTATGAGCTTGTCTAGACTATCTTCATCAACAGCCGGTTTTCCGTTTCATTTGCGGTGTCAGGAATTGCCGATTAGTCTTCTTCGTTTCCTCCTTTCCCCCTGTGCCCTGTGATAATCACAGGGTGGACTTAAGAAGGACTTGGAGAAAGTGTCTGCTCATCCCTGGGCACTGTTGAGAAGAATCCTTCATTCCATCCTTGCTGTGTAGGGTGGAGCACTGTCCTGGGGATGGGAGAAAAGGTGGGCTCCCCACACACTCTCTGCGGCTGAGTTAATTTCAGTGTAGGCACGTTTCGAAAGGGTCACCGTTCATTCAACCAAACCTTACGGAGATGTGGCTGTGTGTGAAGCCCTGGAGCTACAGTGGTGAATCTAGTAAAATTCTGAGTTAAGCCTATCTTGAAGTACTAATGCAGTCTGTTTGTCCAGCTGCCTGTCTTCTGTAAGAATAGGTTTTAGTCCTTTTTGGAAACCACTGTGCTAGGAGGAGAGAAGGTAGTTAACTCCCAGCCTTGCAGGTTCACCCAGCCCCAAGGCATATCAGTGAAGGCATTTGATTTTTCTCTCTGGAGACTGTTTTCTCTTTTTGAATTCTCTGCTCCAGAGACACCCTGAAGGACTTTGTTAACCTCATGTAAAACTATTGCACAAGTACTTTCTGACCTATAAGGGGCCCAAACAGAACAATTCACAAGGCAGATGGTTGGCCAAGATTCACTCAGCTTCTACAAGATGAGGTCGGTTCATGGATGACTGCAGGAATGTTCCATTCGAGATTTTAAAACCAATTAAAAATTGGCTTTGTTCTGGGGCGCCTGGGTGGTTCAGTTGGTTAAGCGACTGCCTTCGGCTCAGGTCATGATCCCAGGGTCCTGGGATCGAGCCCCGCATCGGGCTCCCTGCTCGGCGGGAAGCCTGCTTCTCCCTCTCCCACTCCCCCTGCTTGTGTTCCCTCTCTCTCTGTCAATTAAATAAATAAAATCTTTAAAAAAAAAAAAATTGGCTTTGTTCCAATTCCAGTGGCACTGCCAACGTATTTCTGGCCTCCAAGCTAAAAAGAAAGTTCTTTCCCAGAAGCCTGCTGCTTTTTGATAGCAGTTTTCAGCTATGGATACCTCCAGCACACCTTAGTCCCTTAATTGTTCTCTTCCTGTCTCAGATCCTTGTGGTCTTGGTAGAATATATGGTTCCAGAAATGATGTTAGGATATCTGTAATCTTCATCACCTTTGGGCCTGTCCCGGTCCCGCTGAATTGATGTAATAGTGGAGCGTGTTCAGATGGGGCTTTTCAGTATGAAGTCAGTCAAATTTAAGCTACACAGAGGAACCAAATGTCATCTGCCTGAAGGCAGCAGGCTGTAACAGGTGACTGTGGAAACCCATTCTAGCCTGTTTAATAGGTCCATAAAAATGATCGATACCCATGGTACAATGATAGAGTGCAATGTAAAGTGAACCCCCTAATTCCCTTCTTCAACCTAATTGTGGCAAAATGAAAAAAAAAGGGAAATAGCGTGTCTCTCATCTATCTGTGAAGACTGTCCCGAGTTTGCAAATGTAGCTGATCTCTCAAGGCTCCCTGTCTTTGTAAGATCTGATTACTCTGCACATGCCAAATACACACCCAAATGTTTTCAGCAATTTTGAGCATTCAGGAAAAGGATATAAAAAAGACAGTGGTAGCCTGGCTGTTCTTCGACATGGGAAATGCTCTCTGTGGGCACGTCCGTGTTGTTCTTTCCAGCTGGCTGGAAACAGACCGAAGCTACTGCACTGGTCAGGTAGCGAGCCTCACATAGAATTGGAGTCCTCCTTTGTGGACACAAGCTGCTAGAGTCCCCACGGGCTAAGTCCCCAAGACTAAAACTCCCCGCTCCTGAACTACTTCCCCTCTCTAGCCCTGCATTCTAGCCAGAACAAGGAGCATTTTAAACTACAAAATCATCATATACTTGTGTTTGGACAACTCTAACTTAAGGGGGAAAAAATTTATTCAGTTTTTTTTTAATTAGGTGCTTTCTTTCATTACTATATTGATTTATCTCTGCTTGGTTTTGGGAGTTCGCTTTGAAAACTGGTAAAACTTTATCTTGAATTACAGAATTCTTCCTTATTACCTGTGAGTTCAATTTACATCTCTCCTTGAAGACTCTTTTGAAGTAACATGTCTACAGCCATGGGCAATAATCACCACATTAGCAATTTGGAGAGTCAAGTATATTTGGGGGTTGACGACCCAAGCTGCCCTTCACTTATCTGGACTGGCTGCTTTATGATTTCTCTACATTCAAACACCAAACACTCACTGAATGACCTTAGGATTGAGAATGTGTGAAATAAACTCCAAGACTAATTTCATAGTCATTCTTTTTCTTAGCTTTCATTAATGACCTCCCTGAAAATTGCAAATAGTACCAAAGGCTGGTACGTAGATCACGATAATGAGCCCGATGTGTCAGGAAGCCAACAAATTACTTCTAACAGTGGCTTTTTTGGATTCCCTGGTGACTCTTTCTAAAGACAGATATAACAGAGCCATATTTCTTGGTCTTGCAGTGTGTGTCTCAGGGAAGCAGAAAAAATCAGCCTGTTATTAATCTTGGATCTGTATTTAATGCTAAATATAAGTTGATTTCTTCTTCCCATTTTAACAGTTTTCCTTCAGTGTAATCTTTCTGTAAGAGGACAAAAGAGGCAAAGCGCAGCATAGATGTTTCCCGCATGAGTTCAGCATATATGCTTTTGACATGAGATAATAGTCATTCAGGAAAATGCCAACGAGTGTATTTTTTTAATGAGAAAAAACTAACCAACTTCTGCTTTGGCTAAAACCAAATCGAAGCCCTTATTAAAACCAACCACACGGCCAAGGCCACTCTAATATATCTGTAAGTTCATCTTATTAAAAGGCACTGAAGCCACTAATGTGTTCAGAAATTATATCAGAGATTCCCTGAACTGCCACTGGCTTCTAAACTGAAGATTTGAAACATCATGTTTCCATTTCTCTGCCTTCCCCATCTTTTGTTCTAAGAGACATGGTCTTTTTTTTTTTTTAAGATTTTATTTATTTGAGAGAGAATGAGAGACAGAGAGCATGAGAGGGAAGAGGGTCAGAGGGAGAAGCAGTCTCTCCACTGAGCAGGGAGCCCGATGTGGGACTCGATCCTGGGACTCCAGGAACATGACCTGCGCCGAAGGCAGTCGCTTAACCAACTGAGCCACCCAGGCGCCCTGAGACATGCTCTTGAATCACATCATTTTCCTTATCTTCCAATCTCTCCTCTCGTTTAGTAGAAATTCTTTTCTCTCAGATGATTTTCTGAGGGTCATTTACTCTTCTGCTACCACTCTTTACTTCTAAGCATTCAGACTTCTTCAGTGCTTATAGATGCCTTCCATGTGATTGGTTGGACTATCTGAGAATGATTAAACCCCGTTGGATTAATGGATCACAGAACACTAAAGTCACTTCAGTCCTTCTAATTAATAGCTGATAATTATTGAGACTTGCTATATGCTAGGTGCTGCTCTAAGCACTCTACAAATATTGCCTTATTTAATCCTACATAGGTATTATAATATCCTATTTCATAAATGATGAAGTAAGACTGGGCTTAAGAAACTTGATCAGTGGGGGCGCCTGGGTGGCTCAGTCATTAAGCGTCTGCCTTCAGCTCAGGTCATGATCCCAGGGTCCTGGGATTGAGCCCCACATCGGGCTCCCTGCTCGGCGGGAAGCCTGCTTCTCCCTCTCCCACTCCCGCTGCTTGTGTTCCTTCTCTCGCTGTCTCTCTCTCTGTCAAATAAATAAATAAAATCTTAAAAAAAAAAAAAGAAACTTGTTCAATGTTAAGAATATAGTAGTTGAGGGGCACCTGGGTGGCTCAGTTAGTTAAGCATCTGCCTTCAGCTGAGGTCATGATCCCAGGGTCCTGGGATCAAGCTTCCTAGGATTGAGCCCCGAGTCAGGCTCCCTGCTCAACGGGGAGACTGCTTCTCCCTCTCCTCCTGCTGCTCCCTCTGCTTGTGCTCTCTTGCTCACTCTCTCTCTACTCTCTCAAATAAATAAATAAAATCTCAAAGAAAAAAAAGAAATATAGTAGGTTAAAGAACCAAGATTCACCTAACTTCGTGTTCAACCATTCAATAGAATTCTGATGCTAACTACCTGGAATTAGCACACCCCCCCCACAGGTGGACAGTCCCACAAGACACTCTCCCAAACCCTGACTTCAGATGCCAGGCTACACACACTTCTGCCAGGCTGACTACACATCTGGGGGTTCCCATAACCCTCCCGCACCTCAGGTTCAATAATTCACTAGAATGACTCCCAGAATTCAGGAAAGTGTTTTGCTTACTATTATCAATTTATTATAAAAGATACAACTCAAGAACAGCCAAGTGGAAGAGATGCATAGGGTAAGGTCCTTGAGGTAAAGGAAAGGCTAACATGGAGCTTTCATAACCTCTCCACGCATGCCACCCTCCCAACACCTTGGCGTGTTCACCAATCTGGAAGATCTCTGAACCCCATGGTTTAGAGATTTTCATGGAAATTCCATTACATAGACACAATTAATTAAATCATTGGCTATTGGTCATTGAATTCAGTCTCTAGGCCCTGTTCCCTTCCCCAGTGTCTGGGGGTAGGGTTGAAAGTTCCAACTCTCTAATCATGCCTTGGTCTTTCTGGTAACCAGATATCACCCTGAAGTTGTCTAGGGACCCCCAGGTACCAGTCATCTCATTAGCATAAAAAGATACTTACCACTCCAGGGATTCCAAGGGTTTTAGGAACTGTATGCCAGAAACCCAGGACAATGACCAGGTATCTGTTTCCCATTGTACCATACTACCCAACTGTAAGAAGATTGCCCTTATTGTTTATTCACATTTTAAAATTAAATTTAATTGAAACTTAACAAACTTAAAAGAATCTGATACTTTCATGTTCATCATTAGTAATCCAAGACCTTTGAATGAGAAGCCAGACTTTACAAAATATTAATTGCAGTATCAGCCTTATATATCAGCCTTATTATGTCAACTAAATCAGGTTATCTATTGCAGCTTTCTAACCTAAAAAAGAAATGGGGCTCTAAAATAGATTCAGTTGCCTTGTATAAGATTGCTTACTTTCTTGAGCAATGTTATCATAAAGTTCTCTGGGTATTTCCTAATTGGGGATATCTCCAGAGAAGTGATATTACTCCCAGAAATGCCTTCTACTGTTTGTTAATGTTATAAACTATAGAGAGACTTGTCTAAACAGATAATTGTTGACTTAGTACAAAACTTGAACTTATAAAGTAGCTTTGATTAGCTGATATGATTTGACCATATAGACAATGCCCTTAGACAGAAATGAATAGCTAAAGATTATTTCTATAAATTTCACTAGGGCACTATGATATATTGTATTATTACTATCAAATGTTATGTAAAAATATTCATTCACAGTATACTTATTATGTGCCAAACATGATGATCTTTGGTGCAAAGACACAAAGATGAATAAGACAAGGTACCTGCCTGTGAGAGTATGGTCTCCTGTGTCCTTTGAGAAGGGCAAAACTGGTAGGAGGGAGACTAATTATGCTGATACAGAACAAAGGTGATAGAGGTAGAAGTAGTCTTGGTAAGGAGGGTATAGAATATCATGAATGATTATATAAGACAGAGAAGCAAAAGATACCCAAGGTTTTGTGCTTAATCATCCAACAAACATTTATACTACATCCACCATGTCCAAGCATGCTTCCATATGCTGGGGAAGCTGTGTTGTGCCAAGTGGGCAAGGGCCTCCTTGTAGAGCAATATTCCAGTGGATGGAGAAAAATAATATACAAACATATTTTTTAAAAACAAGGCTGTGTCAGCTAGAGATAATTGCAGTGAAAAAAATAAAACAGAGAGATGAGGGGGGCTTCTTTAGACTAGGTGGCCCAAGAGAGTCTTTCTAAGAGGTGGACACTCAAGTTGACCTGAATATTAAAAGGAGTCATTTTTTTTAAAGATTTTATTTATTTATTTGACAGAGAGAGAGACACAGCAAGAGAGGGAACACAAGCAGGGGGAGTGGGAGAGGGAGAAGCAGGCTTCCCGCGGAGCAGGGTGCCTGATGTGGGGCTCGATCCCAGGACCCTGGGATCATGACCTGAGCCGAAGGGAAACGCTTAACAACTGAGCCACCCAGGTACCCCAAAAAGGAGTCATTTATGAGATTTAGGCACAGATTTTTACAGGCCAGGGGATAGTAATTGTAAATATTCTTGTGACCCAACAGCTTATATAAGAAAGAGACATAAGGTCATTTTGGCTGGACTTCCATGAGCAGGGCAGAGTAGTAAGAAATGGTGGAGCAACTGTCACACCCTGAGGACCATGTAAGCCATTTGAGGGCATATAATAGTTGCCTGATGCAGGACAGCTTCTTGAGATGGGCCCCTAGCAAGCGCCCAATAGCTTGCTGACAGGTCTAATGGTGAATATTTGGGTTTAAAAAAAAAAAATTGGTCAGGCAATGAAAAGTATGGCTATATAAGGCTCAGGGATTTTTAGTACCTGTTTGAACTTCCTATCATTCCTTCCTAAATTATTACTTATTCAGAAGAATATAAATCTATTCCCTCTGACTTTTCCATTCATTGATACATATCTACCCTTAAAAACATGAAATTTCAAAATTAAAAGAAAATATGTTATCTTCTGTGAGCATCTGGAATTAGGAGCGTGTCATGGAAAGTCGTTTACAGCCCCACTGGTAACCATCACCAATGAGCAGTTCCCAAAGGGCCTGCTTACCAAAGGACTCTGCTGCATACTCTTAGTTATGATGGTTGCGATGCAGATTTATGTCATTAAAGATTATTTATTTCCTTTGAGACATTGTCCCTTTTTGCCTTTAGATGTTATCTGAAGACATGATCAATAAGAAGCATTAAACTCTCACTATGGGGTAAATTTTCAAAGTGGTGCTTGGAATTTGCCAGTATGAGTCCCATTAACTTCAGAGGAAGTCCTGCAGTTAAAACCACTGCATATGGCTTTGAAAATATTCTACAGTACATCTTCATGGTGCTGCTTCTTTTTTTTTTTTTTTTTAATAAATACCACAGAGCGGCTCAGTGCACAGCTGATTGCAGTATTTAAGAACGTGGATAATGTACTGTGCAGTAGGAGGCTTTTAAATTTAGATTTTAAAGCTTTATTCCTATTAAGAGTCACAACAACAATATAAATGCATCTTTAATTCTTCAAAGAGTACCTTCCTATAAAGGAATTTGGAGCTCATTTAGAATATAGAACTCATAACGCAGCACCGTGTTCCTCTGAGACATTGTTTATCTCCCTCCACAGACAGAAAAAACTGAGGCTCCGGGAAGTGGTGGTGCTTTGTGCTCAGCCCTTAAGTTAGCTGTGAAGCTAGGAATAGAACGCCAGCTTCCCCACAGCTCACTGCTCTAAAGCACTGCCTCTTGCAAGAGTCAAATTTAATTACACTATAATCCGTTTAATCTACATGTGGAAGAATAATGAAGGAGCAGGAAAAATGAATTCATTAACAGATTGGTGAGAGACCACGTTATATAGATGAGCAACTTTCTTTTCAGGATCCATATTTTCAGCATATTCCAGTTGGTGTCTGATACCAGGAAAGATGAGCCTCGTTCTACTGGCCACAGTTAACAAAGGACTCCTTGATTTCTCTTACTTTGAAACATAAGTAAGGATTCCACTTGAAAATGCTGCAGAACCATCTTTTTTGTCAGAAATAAAACGTAAGGATTTTTTTTTTTAAATAAAAAGAGAGAAAAATCGTGCATAATTCCCCTCTACGCTCCTTTTGGGTTAAAAGCAAGAACCACATTGAGTTAAACGCACAACTTACAGCCTCCCTTGAAACAAAAGGGAGTGATGAGTGAGACTTTGCTTCATTTTTGGCTTTTGATAATTTTCCCACTAATTCACTGTGGCTGTGTCCATGCCAGTCCATCCATTGTCTATTTCCTGCATGTACATTAGAAAAGAGACAATAGTTTAAGAGCTGTATTTAGATAAGAAATCTTCCTTTGAAGCTAAAAATAGCAGGAAATTAGGAGTTGGAGTACCTGGTGTTACATGAATAGGAATAAAATTTCATGGTTTAGTTGTAAATCGTGCTTACAGACGATTTCACATAACTCATAGTAATCTTGACATTGGAAGAAATTATGATCCCCACTTTATATATCAAAAAACTGAAACTTAGAATAAGGGCCTTATCAAGGGTCCCACTGCATATAAGCAAAAGAATCAAAAAAGAGGGAAGAAGGGAGGAAGGAAGGAAGGAAGGAAGGAAGATTTGCTCACATCAAGTTCAGACTTCTTTCTATGACACCACATTATCTCCCTGCACAACCCCCATGTGGCATAGAAACAAATAAATAAACCATATGGTGAGGTCTGATTTCTACCCCCAAATCTCCCCACACCCCACAGGAGACATTAACTAATATGACGTCTAAAAGAAAAGAAATGCTCGTATCATAAAAGGTGCAGTTCCTTCTCTCAATGGTCATCTTCCTAAGATCTGGCCTTTTTTTCAACTTTTTATTTTGAAATCGCTTTAGACTTAGAAATTGCAAAAATAACACAGAGTCTCATGTACCCATGTACCCTTCACCCAGCTTCCCCCAATGATAACATCTTAACATAATATAGTGCAATTATCAAAACCAGGAAGTTGATAGTGATATATATTATTAACTAAACTGCAGGCCTTATTCTTATTTACTAATTTTGCATTCACTCGATTTTTTATATATAGTGAAATGAAATTTTATCACATGTATAAATTAATTTAACCAGCTCCACAATCAAGATACAGACTTTCCCACCCTCCTGAAGAAATTTGGGGTGTTATCCCTTGAAAGTCATTCCTTCCCTCAGTCCTAAACTCTGGGGACCACTAATCTGTTCTCCATCACTATAACTTTGTCATTTTTAGAATGTTATCTAAATGGAATCATACAATCATACATTCAGTCCTTGAAATTGGCTCTTTTTTTTTTTTTGTGCTCAGCATAGTGCTCTTGAGATCTATCCAAATCACTGTGTATATCAAGAGTTCATCTCTTTTTCTTGTTGACTAGTATTCCATTATGTGGAAGTACCACAGTTTGTCCATTTACCTGTTAAAGGTCATTTGGATTGTTTGCAGATTTTGGCTATTAAAAATAAAGCTGCTATGACCGTTCATGTAGAAGTTTTTGTATGAACATAAGTTTTTATTTCTCTAGGGTAAACACCCAGGAGTAGGGTTACCATATAACAGGGTTATATGGTAAGTGTATATTTAACTTTATCAGAAACTTCCAAATTGTTTTCCAGAGGATGACCATTCCTTTTAAAATATAGAAATGCCTAGACTATTTCATGACAGTAAATTACATCTATGCTGACTTAAATGGCATTTTTTATTTTCATAGAAAATATATGTTTCTGCTTTCTCTATTTTTCTATGAAAATTATTTTAATAAGCAGAAGTTTCTGAAATTCATATTTAACCACGTGGTCAAGAAACAAATGAAAATATAGCACATTAAGGAGGAGTTCTTCATGCTCTGACAAATGAACGTAAATTTAATGTTTATGTAGATGTAGTGTTGAGAGAGCAATTAATATAAAAAGCCAGTACTGTACAAATTCCTGAAATACCATTATTTAAAGCTAACTTTACTTTATAGAAAGTCCTTATCCAAGTAAACTTTACTGAGACCAATACTAGTTATACCTTGCCTGCTAAAGAATGCATAAAATCACATTGCAACCTCAAAGGATGATTCCCACAGAATAAAATGTTTAAAATTGCCACCAAGACCCAAAAGTGCTTTGTAGCAAGTTGGACCCCATATTCATGGTCCTAATGTGATCTAAAAAAGAAGTCATTTGTCCTTTCTAATCCCAAACCTTTCAAAAATCCCCCTATTCTTATCTCTAAGACTCTACCTTTCCTCCCAAACTCTGCTTAATGTCTCCCAGTGGATCTTCCATCATAACTAAGAGGAAAGTCAAAAGCTAGTAACAATCTCATGTGGCCAGATTCATGAATTTCAACTTCATCCTCACTCTGGTCATAAGCAATGTTGGAACAACTAATTACTCATTGGGAAGAAGATCAGGTTGGATCTATATTTATCTCATCATATCCCAAGATAAACTACAAATAGGTCAATGATTTAAATTAAGTGAGACCCAAAACATACTGGATGCAGAAATGGGTAAATTCTCTTCTAACCTTGGAACCAAGAAGGCTTTCTAACTATAACTAAAAATAAAGAAGCCATAGAAGAAAATGATGATAAATTTAGGCTACATGATAATTACAAATTGATAAAATCAGGCTATATAAGATCAAAGAACACTGCATGATAAAATAAAAGAAAACAAACAAACAAAGAGAATCAAAAGACAAATGTGGGAAAATATTTACAACTTCTATCAGAGACAGTTAATCATCCTAAACTATAAAGATACTACTGAAATCCAGAAGAAAAGCCCAACAAACCAGTGGAAAAAAAAAGATAGGGAATGAACATGAACAGACAGCTCACAGAAACATACTCAATCTTACTCATAAAAAAGAAATACAAATGGGGACACCTGGGTGGCTCAGTCGGTTAAGCATCTGCCTTCGGCTCAGGTCACGATCCCAGGGTCCTGGGATCGAGTCCTGCATCAAGCTCCTTGCTCAGCGGGGAGCCTGCTTTTCCCTCTCCCTCTGCCTGCCACTCCCCCTGCTTGTGCTCTGTCACTCTGTCTCTCTGTCTCTCTGTCTCTCTCTGACAAATAAATAAAATCTTAAAAAAAAGAAATACAAATGATAACATTTTCTCGCCTATCAGGTGAGCAAAAATCCAAAATCTGGCCACAATCTTTTTTAGTTAGACTGTAAGTAAACAGGCACTGATACTCCATAGGAATGCAAAGTGGTATCACTGTTATGAAAAAGTGTCAATATCTACTAGAATTACACAGCATTTACTCTTCAACCCAGGAATTCTACTTCCTAACAGTTCCATCAATGTGTAATATTTAGTATAGCTGAATAAACTAAGAATGCAATAAAGATCTTTCTGTATAGCTATAGAAGGATCCAAAATACAGTAGGTAAGAGAAAAAAATATTATAATATAGCATATAGAGTGTGTTTACTTTTTGTGTAAAAAACTAAGAGTATATATTCATATTGCCTTTATTTGTATAAATTTTTTTACACTTTAAAAACTTTATTTATATAAAAAACTCATTTGTTTTTAAAAGCATTAATAAGACAGAAAGAAAAACAGGAAAGGTATAGAGCAGAAGACATGCCCCTTAGTAGTGTTCAGTGGGGAGGTGGGATTTTTGGTTCTCTGGAATTGAATGTTTAGTGTTTTTATGAACAAAAAAGAAAAAAAAATAGTTAAAGGTCCCCAAAAGCCCAGGGCTGTTCTATTATCCACACCCCACTGAGAAAAAGAGCGCCAGGAAAAGAGCAGAAGAGGACAAGAGAAACCGAGAGTGGAGCCAGGTCCAGATGGGGGCAATTTCCCCTGTGCAGTATGTTCTTAGGGTCAAAGAGGGGAAAAGCCTCCTTTTTGCCAGAAAAGGAGTGGGAAGAAATCGGAGGGGGAAGAATGGGTAAGGAAAAAGTGAATGGAGACAGTTGAGAGGAACTAGATTTCTCATCAGTTACTTCTTTTTTGTTTTATGTTTTTATTTAAATTCCAGTTCATTAACATACAGTGTAATATTAGTGCATAATATAGTCATTCCACACGTCCACAAAACACCCAGTGTTCATCACAACAAGACCATCCTTAATCCCCATCAGCTATGTCCTCCGTATCCCCACCAACCTCCCCTCTGGTAACCATCCGTTTGTTCTCTATAGATAAGACTCTGTTTCTCAGCTTTCCTCTCTTTTTTACTTCTTTATATCATTTTGATACTTAAACCATATAAATATATTAACTATTCAAAACTTAAAAAGTACTGTTGCTTGCACACAGTAAGCACAGTGTAAATGTTTATTATGATTATCATTGCATATCAATATTTGGGTGAATTTGTTCATATAATGTACGGTTGTGCAAAATCTCACTCACTCAAGGCATTTTTATCATTGCAAAGAAGGACAATGCCAAAGATAACCTACCATAGATTTTCACATGAATGTCCACAATCCTAAGCTGACATAACATTTAGCTTTCTATTTCAATTTCTATTTCAATAGCATTTTTAACTCTCTTAACAAAGCCCTGTTCTAAAAGGTGATCTACGATTTGCCTTAACTTGCTTTCCGTATATTTCTTTCATTTTAAACTTGGAATTTCAGTTTTATCTTCTCAAAGATTGCCCAGGAAGATGAAGTGAGGTAATACATGCAAAGTGCTTAGCTTAGGGCCTGGCATGTAATACACACTCAAGTCTTAGAGATAGTAAACTGAACTATAATAGTAATGGAGTCAGTGTATTCTCATCAATCCTAGAATTGATAAATATAATCAGAAAAAAATGATCAATTCAGTAAGACCTCTTTGTATGTTTTTGTTGATTGTTTTTTCTCAAATTATCTTCCTCAATAGTAAATTTTTAGAATTTGAGAGTCTATGTATCTTTTTTTTTTAAAGATTTTATTTATTTATTTGAGAGAGAGAGCAAGAGAGCACAAGCAGGGGGAGCAGGAGAAGAGAGGGAGAAGCAGGCTCCCCGCTGAGCAGGGAGCCCGATGGAGGGCTCAATCCCAGGACCCTGGCATCATGACCCAAGCCGAAGGCAGATGCTTAACCATCTGAGCCACCCAGGTGCCCCGAGAGTCTACGTATCTTAAACAAGAATAAATTTTATTTTAAAAGAGGAAGGGAAGGAACACCAGGAACTTTTTGAGTCTAGAGCTCTTTAGGTGTGATCATTGCAAAAAATGCTTGTGTTACGGTACCACAGGATGCTGGGGTCACAAGAGAGGGTTTTGTAGCTTTCTTTTTGACCGGTTATCAATTATGGCTTAACCTATGTTTCCCCCCAGGAGGACTTTCCTGGCCCCTTAGCTAGGTTAACTGACTCTGCACTCTGCTCCTTATATTTCTCCTGTCATAGCATCCATCACCAGAGATTGCAGCCATGCCATTCAACGTCTTCTATGTCAACTGTCTTTTTACCCCTGTGTGGGCTAAAGGTATCTGCCTTGACCACCTCCACCCATGCCCCATCCATACCCTTTACTACTATATACCCAGGTCCTAGCAGTTTCTGGCCACAATAAATGTGTATTGAGTGAATAAAAAATTCAAAACATTGCCAGCTAGTAGACATTCATATGCAGAACATCAAACCCCATTGCACCCTCTACACACACAGTGTAAAAACAATATGAGGAAATAAAGAAAAAAATGGGTGGCATTTATCGAAACTATGAAAGCTAAAAAATAGCACCTTTGCCTCGATTCTCAGGAGGTTTCAGAAGAATAATTTTTGCCTGCAATTTTTTTGTCTAATTGCTTCAGTTGCCTACTTTAATTTGGTCATGTGAATGTGCTGACATTTTTTAATAAAGTGCGTATTTTGCCTGCTTGTAATTGTAGGCTCCTTTACAGAAGACCCTTCTATTCCCAGGCTGCCTTTTTTCTCAATATTTTTACTCCTGCCTTTTGCAAAACGTTTTAAATATTTGATTTTAGCCCGTACCACAGACTCCAAATCTGTGTCTGGAATTTGGAGATCAAAGTGCTGTAGCTAATCCCCAGGACATTTGCCATCGTGTGACTTAAGAATCCATCTCTTATCAAGTTTCTGTGGTTTTCTGGAGTATTTACCAGTCATAATGTTAAAATGTGCACATCTGAAACTATTTTTGACTTACATTTTCTTGATACTTCTATGTAGTTTGTGGGAAAATATCCTGCTCCTGAATGGTATCGAACTCAGTCAAATCCTCTCCAGCCTCTTTATAAAGGATTCCTAGGTTATATCATCACATGTTTTCAATAAACCCTGTTTTTTGTTCTCCTTTAAACAGAGCATGTCTTATTCACAAAGCTCATGATGGTAGGGAAGGAATTGATAATGAAAAGGTGAGTCCAAAGTGGGATTTTTCCTCACAGTGTTAGGATTTATTAGGAGGTAATATGTTTTGCAGTCTGAGCCATAGCTTCCAGAGGTGGTCAACCCAAATTCTAACGCTGTTCTGGAAGTAACATTGTATTATCTTACATGAGCCTCTCTGGGAAGCTGTTTCTTTCCTTTCAAGCACAGATAAGAATTGCAATATACTTTGTAAGGTTCATAACCCGTAACACAAAAAAGCAAATGTGGCATTTTGAAGTTCTTAAAACTGCTCTTTATCTGGTGCCAATGAGGGCAAATTTGGCAAGGATTTTATAATTAAAGTTGGAACTTCAATGTGCAATTAAACAAGATCTATTTGGTTAATAATCCCCCTACAAATACAGATAGATGGATATAATAGATCTGTACACGGCACCACATAGGATTTTCAAAATTGTAATGAGTGTCAGGTGCCTACTTGTGGCATGTAGTTACTCAAATTCACTCCTTTAAAGCACTATCTTTTCATTCTTCACAGAAGGAAAAGTCCATTTTCACACCCCAGTGTTTATCCCTAAGGATTACCCAGAAGCCTAAACTTTATCCATTTCTTATTTCTAAAAATAAGAGATTGTGCATTGAAAAAGATTAAGAGAGCCAGGTGTACCAGGTAATTCTCAATTTCCCCAGATAATACTTACAATGAATTGCCATCCATAGGTGTCCTTTGCTTAGTGACATTTTAAATGAAATGGCATCTCCATCTGCAAAATCCAAATAGCACAGTCTATTCAAAGAACTTCCTGAAGACATTCTTTCAAAAACTTTTAGTAGTAGGTGATGATTAATCAAACCTGCATGTCATCTGGAATAGGTATCAAGTTTCTCAAGAAAAGATTACAAATCCTAATACTAACCATAACTGGCTGCCAAGATTCAGAGAGCCTGTATCATTCAACTGCTTAGAGTAAGTGCAAAAAGGGAGTATAGAAAGTTAGGAATTTTGTTTTTACTCTGTCAATTTAAACCTGCAATGGCATTGTTTGACTGATGTAATAAACATTCAGGTTATGAGACTGAACGAGCTACTATCCTCAGCCTCCCTTTCATCATAGGATGTTAGGGGGTTTCCAGCAGCAGTTTCAACTTTGATCATTCACTGGTGGGGATCCAAATCTTTTTTTAGACTTGTAGTCAAATACTGGTATGAGGCTCTGTTGAATTGAAACTGACTGCAGGTTTGGCATTTGGTATGCCTGAAAATAGGACTAGGAGAACATTTTAAACATTTGAGGATATCAACTTGGGAAACTGCTTCTAAAATCCTTTCTTGTACTTTCTGTATCAAGGAACATAATATAAAGCCATCATGTCATTGCCCTAAAACATGTTCTGAATATTCAGAAATACACGTGACTCTTCATCTTTTCATTTATTGAGAACTGATGGGATTACACCTGGGTAATTTACTCAAGATACTATGGTGTGCCTTAAATAGGATGTGTTTTCCTCCTACTCATTACAATGGTTCTCAGAGGACAAATGTTTCTTCCCTGTTTTATAAATACAGAAACACAGCTTCCTTAAACCCTCCAATCTGTACCCCATATCTGAAATTAAATATTTGTAGTCATGCTCTGAAGCAGTAGTTTCAGTATATTACTAATATTGGAGATTAGTCCTATGGCATAAAACACATGTGCATGTGCACATGTGCACACACACACACACACACACACACATCTACTTCTTGACTCTGCAGCCTTGACCTCTCCCTGAACTCCAGCCTCACCCACTATGTACCATATGTCTAGAGGGCATCTCAAAATTAACAAGGCCAAAACTGAACTATCCATTCTACCCTTCAAATGACCCTCCTTTCTGCTTTCCCACCCACCTGCAGTATTTCCGCCTCTCAGTAAATAGCACTTCATTCACCCAGTTGCTCAGGCCAAAAACCCAAAAGTCACCCTCAGCCTCCCTTCTTTGTGTCACACCCCACCATCAATCCTTCAGCAAGTCTTGACATCCTTGTCCTAACAACGTATCCCAAATCCAACTCCTTCTCAGCTCTTCCTCATTTAACCTTGTTCTTCTAAAACCGCCCTCCCTTTTGTCCAGACCATCATATGGCTTATTCACTGGCCTCTTGCTTCCAGCCCCATCTTGTGCTGTGTCCCAAAGGCAGCCGAAACCATCTTGTAGAATACAAATGCTACCCTGCCCTCTTTTGCCCCAAACCCATCACAACTCTAAGGATGTCGAAAGCTCTTGCCAAAGCCACCACGATCTGGCCAGGGCCCACTCCCTTCCTCACTCCGTTCAGACTAGGTTGACCTTTCTCCCTCCCCTTGAATGCACGGACCATGCTTCTGCCTCAAGGTCTTTATATTTTCTCCCTGGAATACTTCCTCCTAGATAAGGTCATTATCAGACCCTCACTTCTTTAGATCAGGGCTCGAAGGTCATCTCCTCAGAGAAGTCTTCCCTAGCCAACCCATCTGATAGCACTCCCTCTCCTCTATGACTCCACCGCCTGCTCTGCTTTTTTATTTCTCAAGACACTTTGTTACTACCTGGCTTTGTATTCTGTATTTATTTACTTGCCCAATGTCAGTCTACCCCAATAGAACATAAGCTCCTTGATAGCAGAAAAGTCTTCTGTTTTATTCACTGCGCTATCTCCAGAGCATGGCTTATTAGCAGTCATGCAATAAAAATTATTTGTTGAATAAACTAGTGCATGGGTGAAATAAGTGCCTTAACAGTTACTATGAGAAAAATCATTTCCAAAATAGTCCTACTGCTGCATCATCATCCAACCATTCAATGTCCCAACAAAGGATGTACCACTTAGAATTATAGGAACTTGGAGTTACAAAGTTCCCTTGCCACTTTCCACTTCAGTGCATCTCATTTTGAAGATATGGAAACCAGCCCCAAGAGATAAGTGGTGATAAAACTAGTTAATGGCACGACTGATGGTTGAACTAGGTATAGTTCAATGTTCTTTATGCTTTCACACTTTGTCCCACACATCTCTGTTCCTTTTGAGAGCTTAGAATGTTGTCTACATAGTCAAATATAATGGAACCACATATTTTAATTCCTCCTTGTCTTGCTGCTCTATTGGCAATAAAGCATCTGGCATATGATATACATAGGGCACTAAGAAATTACAAATTCATGCAGAAATGGTCCCACATCGACAGGACAGGCTGACCGTTCTGTTATATTCTGCTATCTGGTTGGGACAAGCTAAAATATACAAAGTTGTTCATTATAAGATTTGTGCTAAATTTATCTGAATGCCAGCTCTTTGCAAGTCGTTATATTCCCTATTCTTTTTTTTTTTCAAGACTTTATTTATTTATTTGACACAGAGAGAGACAGCGAGAGAGGGAACACAAGCAGGGAGAGTGGGAGAGGGAGAAGCAGGCTTCCAATGGAGCAGGGAGCCCAACATGGGGCTCGATCCCAGGACCCCGGGATCATGACCTGAGCTGAAGGCAGACACTTAACAACTGAGCCACCCAGATGCTCCGATATATTCCCTGTTCTTAGTAACACTTTACTTCTTGGAGTTTCACATGTAGGCCTTGGTTGACTGCCTACATTGCTGTTTACTGGTTTCTTACTAGAGAAAAGTTATCAAAAGAGTAACATGGAATAAAATATAAGCAGTTTGTAATAAGACATACATGGATTTGATTTTTGGCTCCATTTACTAGCTAAATGATCTTGGATAAGATTCTTTAACTTTCTTAGTAACAATTTATGATCTATTAAAGTATGTATGCGTGTATAAATACTTTTTTCTTTTAGTTTTTTTTTTAATTTTATTATTTATTTATTTGAGAGAAAGAGAGAGAAAGCACGAGCAAGGGGAGTGACCGGGGGAGAAGCAGGCTCCCCGCTGAGCAGGAAGCCCAATGCGGGGCTCCATCCCAGGACTCTGGGATCATGACCTGAGCTGAAGGCCGACGCTTAACCGACTGAACGTCCCAGGTGCCCTAAAATACTTTTCTTTTAAAGTAAGGAGTTAACATGATGTCAGGCACATTAAGGCAGACTAAGAGTTTTATGTATATTATCTCATGTAATCCTCATAACAGACATGTGAGGAAAACGGTTCTAGCCCTTATTTACAAGTGAAGACCCCAAGATTCAGCAAGATTAATAGGCTCAAGGTTACACAGCTAGGAAAGGACAGAAGTAGGAATACCTGGGCTGTCTCACACAAAGTTCACACTTATGACCTCTGTGCCTCCTTGGAGGGCCATTATAGAGAAGGGTTGAAATAGAGTCTGTGTACTACGCACTGCACATAGCCCCATGAGTCAGTAAATGTTGCCCTTTTCCTTTCTCTTTCCCACCACTGGTAAGTTACCTGGTCAATGTGCTAAACTTCCTGGGCCATAGCTTCTTTTAAATAAATCGTTCTCCTTTTTCTCATTACAAAAACAATGCATGCTTATTATAGATTATTTGGAAAAAAGAGATATGTATAAAGAAACTAAATTTTACACATTATCCCACCACCCAAAGATAATCCCTATTAGCATGCAGGTATAGGTACTTACGGTATTTATTTTTATATATACTGTAAGAGCACAAAATCCTTTGAAGGCAAAATTGGAATCATCTCTGTATCCTGCTATGTAATCACTTCTTTTCATAATGATATATTGGAGGGGACATTTTCTTATCTAAAAATTATTCTTCTAAAACATGATGTTTTGTGGTTATATAGTTATCCATGGTAATACTACTACTAATAATAATAAATTAGGTAAAATTTATTATGCATTAGCACTGTGCTGAGATCTTTCACATGCATCGACTTCTTTAGTTCTCACAACAGCTGTGAAATAGGTAATTTTATGATTCTCATTTTGCAGATAAAGAAATGGAGGCAGAGAGTTCAGGAACTTCACCTGGGTAACCCAGCTGATAAGAGGCAGAGCCAGGACTCTGGAGCTGAGGCAGATGAGTGGCATAGTGCTTGCTCTGAATAGATAAACCAATATCATTTTTGATAAATCCATTTTTATTAGAAATCTGGATTATATCTAATTTTTACATTATTAATAATAGTATAAGAAGCATTCTTGTGCAAACCTGTGTTGGCAACCACACTTTTTTCATTAGAGTACATTCCTAGAAGTAAAATTACTGAAAATAACAGGTTTTGAGTAGTTAATACTTTGGGCAAATAATGCCCAAATTCTCCCCCCAAAGAGTTGTACCATTTTATTCTAAGACAAAATGTCTATGAAAATGCTTTTCCTCTTTCTCCTCGCCGATATTGACTATTCATTTTATCAACTTTGTCAGTTTGATAGATTAAACTGGTACCTGCTACCATTTTAAATTTCAAAGCGAGAAATTATAAAGAACTTCTTTTCATATATGTATTGGCCATTTTTACTTCTTCCTAAGGTAAATTTGTATTTGTGCCTTCTGTCCAATTTTCTACCAGGATGTTTTCTTACTCATATATTTTTATGTTTTAAGGAACATCTTTTCCAGGTTTGTTTTTACATTCAGTCTATGCGGGGCTTTTTTTAACATATGGAATTTTTAACTTTAACTTTCATATATTCGTACCTCGGCTTCTCAGCTGCAAATATGGGTTATTTAACTGTGTATTATTTCAAATAATTTGAATTTGAATTTGAATTTGAATTCGAATAATTTGAATTTGAATTTGAATTTCAAATTCAAATTGAATTTGAATTTCAATAATTTGAAAAAATATTTCCAAGGCTCTTGAAATAATAAAATGTTATTCTATTTCTTCACTTACTGTAAGCAAATAACCCATCAAATAATCATCCATCAAGTAAGTATTGAACACCTACACTATAGTAGGTCCCGAGCTAGGTTACAAGGACAAATAAGTGCTTTTGCATGTTTTCAGTCTCTTACAGTTCCTGGAAAAGACTAGCATATAAACAGACCACTGCTATGACGGGGTAGGAAGGCTTGTGGTAGTACATGTCGGAGCTCTGGGTGCTAGTAGTATGAAAGCAGCCTTCAGGAGGGGCTTTTCCAGGCAGAGCAGGAGCATTTTCTAAAGCACTTTCAATGCCAGGCATCAGCAATTGATCTTTGTTCTCGGTATTGAAAAAAATGGTTTTGATCAGAGAAGGAATATAGTCACTTTAACACTTTAATCTTGCATTAGAATACAAAATAGCTTAGGGGCGCCTGGGTGGCACAGTCAGTTGGGTATCCGTCTCTTGGATTTTTCCTTGGGTCTTCATCTCAAGGTCATGGAATGGAGCCCCACGTGGGGCTGCGCACTCAGTGGGGAGTCTGCTTGGGATTCTCTCTCTCCCACTCCCTCTGCCTCTCCCACTCGTGCTCTCTTTCTCTCCTTCTCTCTCTAAAATAAATAAATCTTAAAAAAAAATACAAAATTGTTTCGAGAATGGAAAGACAGAGTAAAGACCAGGTCAGTGATGGCAGGGATGGCCAGGAGGGAGACAGCATAGGACTGAACTAGGGGGGAGATGGGATAAATGGAAAGAGGAAGGTACACAGGTGAGACAATCTGGAGGCAGGATCGACGGAGCTAAACAACTCAGTGGGTATGAGATGAGGGAGACAGTAAAGAAGATGTGAGAAGATGTGAATCTATAAATTTAATATGCAATCTGTATCAGAACTTGAAGTTCTTTTCAATTGATAAATTTATTCTGAAACTTACCTGGGAAAATAAGTAGGTTCAGAATAATTGATAATTTTTCTTAAAAAAGGAATAACATTGAGGGGATCCCCTCAATAGTAAACGTAAAGATGTTAACAAAATGAGCATCTAAATACACCAAAATAAAATCTAGGAAAATACTTTTATAATCTTGGGCAAAGTCTTTCTAGATGACTTGAGTTCCCTGACTTCCAAATAACATGAAATACAGAATGAGTAAAGAAAAATAAGTGACCTTTTTGCCTATCATGTTAGCAAAGATTACAAATTTATAATATTCCATGTAATACCTGAGAATGCTTAGAACAATATCTATCACACAGTAAACTGTTGCTGTGTTAGCTGTTACCATTACTATTGTTATTTTTATTAGCATTACTTTTATTAGCAAGGAGGCAGAAAAATAATTACTTTCATACATTGTTAGTAACAATTGGTACCATCCTTTGGAGGGCATTTGTATATCAAAACTCAAAACGTGCCAACATTCAACCCAGCAATCCAATCTCTAGGAATTTATCCTTAACCTACAAAAGTATGTGTACTAAACTATTCATTTCAGCATCATTTTAAGAGCAAAAATTCAAGTAACCTGAAATTCATTAATAATAATTAGCTAATTAAATAAATTTCCTTCCTACTTTATACTACATATGTCTAGTGTATTGATATTTTATAGCAGCTACTATTTGATAATTTTAAAACATATTTATTTTATTTAAATCATCCAAAGTTTAGTTTATAGTGAGGCCACTAGGATTTAGAACAAAAAAGGTGGTGGAAGAATATTTTATTTGTTGCATTTCTGTTTTTCCCAGAGATAACAAGATGAAACGAGTTTAAAGTGCAAGAGGGAAATTTATGTTAGCTATCAGGGGAAACTTTCTGAGACTCTAACATGACTTACAAAAATTTTAAAAGCCTAAAGTCTCCAGACAGTTTCCAGGAATCAAGAGGTACCCCCTTTGTGGTTTACCTCTACAGAATCTATCTGTCCTTACAATTACTAGTTTAAAAGTGTTCAACCATGATTTGCTTAATCCATATGATTTAGTTCTTCCCATTATGATTTGAAATTAAGCCATGTATGGTAAAATACACTTTCATAATAGATGTATTATGTCATGTAACTGTAGCAACAAAATACATCCCATCAAGTTCAGGTGTGCAGTTCATCTTGCCTTTTTTTAAAGTTTTTCTTTTAATTCCAGTTAATTAGTATAGTGTTACATTAGTGTCAAGTGTATAATATAGTGATTCAACCCTTCCATACATCACCCGGTGCTGCTCACACACGTGCCCTCCTTAATCCCCATCATCTATTTCCCCTACCCCCCCCACCCTCTGGCAACCATCAGTTTGTTCTCTATAGTTAAGAGTCTGTTTCTTGGTTTGTCTGTCTCTCTCTCTCTCTCTTCAGCCCTTTGCTCATTTGTTTCACTTCTTAAATTCCACAAAGGAGTGAAATCATATGGTATTTATCTTTCTCTGACTGACTTATTTCGCTTAGCATCATACTTTATAGCTCCATCCATGCGGTTGATCTTGCTTTAGCCCAATCTTTGGGTCCATGTTAGGGTAGCCTTAGATAGGAATCTACCTTATAATGAGGGATTTTCAGTATTTCAGTGACTAATCCCTTTTACACAAAGTCCAAGGTGATCAATTTATATCCATTGTGCTGACTAAATAACACTGGAGCAAAGTTCCAGTGGAGTCTAATAATACGCTCTTCTACAATCCCTACGTGTCTTAAATATCATTACAGTATTTACTTTGTTCAAATCTTTGCAGTCTCCTCAAATCTCAAGAATTCATCCATAAATCATTCTGAGTGATTCAGTAAGTATGTGAACCTACTTCCTAGAACCTATAAGCCTATATTTCACATTTCTAATGGGCTGCTAGTAATCAATAACTATCTTCACTACTTCCCAACTTGTTCACATGTGTTGCCTTTGGGAGAAGTAGATTTTAAGAACTCAGGATTACTTGCTTTTTTTTCCATGCACTTTGGAGCTCCCCATTGTTTATTAACAACAGTTCTATTTCTTCCTCTAGCCCCATTTTCTCTTGATGTATCCATAAAAGTACCATCTGTTTTTAGTATCATTTTCTTTCTGCATTCTGCTCTCTCCTGAATGCTTCATGTAATAATAATTTATTCCAGCTTTATTATCCAGTTGCTTTCCCAGCCCACCCTCTTCTCCCCATCCCACCCCACCCATGTCACCCTGGATTTTCTTTATCCACGGAATGGTATACCATAACTTTTAAGGGCACAACTTTGGAGTCAAGGAATGTCCAGCTCAGCCACTTAGGATATTGGGCCTTGGCTAGTTGATCACTGCAAATCTTAGTTCTTCGTTTGCAAGAAGCAGATGGTCCTAATATTATGTAGCTCATAGGAGTACTAAATAGAGTCGTGTACATCAGGGTTTCCCGACTTGGCAGTCTTGGCCCTTGGACTAGGTAATTCTTTTTTCTGGGGACTAGTCTGGGCATTGTAGGATGCTTTGCAGCAACCTTTACACTAGATGACAGTAGTAATCCCCTTTACCACTAGATGCCAGTAGTAATCCCCTTCCCAATTAAGACAACCAAATAAGTCTCCAGACATTGCTAAATGTCCCCTGGGAGGCAAAATCATCCCATTGACAACACTGATGCATGTAAAGTATTTAGCACCATGCCTGGTACATGGTAGGGATTTAATAAATATTCGTGATAGATTGATGATCTAGTGGGTTAATGAATATTCATTTCTAATGCAAACATCTAATATAATATCTGACATTCAATTAACTGCTTAATGCATGAATGGATAAACAAACGAATATGAAGCCAATGAGCTTTGAGGGCTGTCTATAGTTTCTACCTTATACTAAAATGTGGTATATTCACTTAAGACAAGGCTCCTCTCTTTCAAAAAACATTTTAGATGATTAACTATTTGCACAGCTTAAGCTACTCTGCCCAATTTTTCTCCAGCCTTATTGAGATACAGTTGACATATAACAATGTGTAAGTTTAAGGTGTACAGCCTATTGATTTGATACACTTATATATTGCAAACTGATTGTTAGCTAACACCTCCATCACATCGCACAATTACCATTTCTTTTTTGTGGTGAAACATTTAAGATATACTCTCTTGGCAACTTTCAAGTATGTAATACAGTATCATTAATTATAATCACCATCCTGTATATTAGATCCCCAGAACTTATTCATCTTATAACTGGAAGTTTATAATCTTTGACCAGCATCTCCCCATTTCTCCCGCCCCCAGCTCCTGGTAATCATAATTCTAGTCTCTGTTTCTATGAGTTCAACTTTTTTAGATTCCACACATAAGTGATGTACAGTATTTGTCTTTCTCTGTCTGGCTCATCTCAGTTAACATGATACCCTCAAGGTTCATCCATGTTGTTGCAAACATTATGATTTTCTTCTTTCTCATGGCTGAAAAATATTCCACTATTTTAATTTTTTGAGGAACCTCCATACTGTTTTCCATAATGAACATAACAATTTACATTCCCACCAACAGTGCTCCAAGGTTCCCTTTCCTTCACATCCTCACCAGCATTTGTTATCTCTTGTCTTTTTTATAATAGTCATTCTAACAGGGGTGAAGTAATATCTCACTATGGTTTTGATTTGCATTATCTCATGATTAGCGAGGTTGAGCACCTTTTCGTGTATCTGTTGGCCATTTGTGTGTCTTGTTTGGAATAACATGTCTTCATTTCCTCTGCCCATTTTTTAAATTGGAGTATTTGTTATTTTACTATTGAGTTGTATGAGTTATTTATATATTTTGAATATTAACTCCTTATCAGATAAGTGATTTGCAAATATTTTCTCCTATGGTACATTGCCTTTTCCTTTTGTTGCTGCTTTCCTTTTCTGTGCAGAAGCTTTTTGGTTTGATGTGGTCCCACTTGTTTATTTGTGTTTTTGGTGACAAATCCAGAAAATCATTGTCAAGATCAATGTCAAGGAGCCTACTCTATGTTTCCTTCTAGAACTCTTATGGAGTCATGTGTTATACTTACATCTTTAATACATCTTTAGTTGATTTTCGTGTATGGTATAAGATAGTGGTCCAGTTTCATTCATTTGTATGTGGTCATCCAGTTTTCCCAACACCATTTATTGATGAGATTATCCTTTCCCCATTGTACATTTCTGCCTCCTTTGTCATTAGTTAATTGATCATGTATGCATGGTTTTATTTCTGGGCTCTCTATTCTGTTCCATTGATCTATGTGTCTATTTTATGCTGATACCATGCAGGTTTGATTATTATAACTTTGTAATATAGTTTGAAATCAGGAAGCATAATGCCTCCAGCTTGTTCTTTTTTTCTCAAGATTGCTTTGGCTATTCAGTGTCTTTTGTGGTTCTGTGGGAATTTGAGAATTGTTTGTTCTATTTCTGTAGAAAATGCCATTGGAATTTTGATAGAGATTGCATTAACTCTGTAGATTGCTTTGAGTAGTGTGGACATTTTAACAATATTCTTCCAATCCATGAGCATGGAATAGCTTTTCATTTACTTGTGTCTCTTTCAGTTTCTTTCATAAGTGTCTTATAGTTGTCACCAAACAGATCTTTCACCTCCTTGGTTAAATTTATTCCTAAGTATTTTATTCTTTTTGATGCTATAGTAAAGAGGGTTTTCTTATTTGTCTTTTTCAGAAATCATTGTTAGTGTATAGAAACACAATTTATTTTTGTATATTGATTTTGTGTGCTGCAACTTTACTTAATTAATTTATTAGTTCCAATAATGTTTTGGTGGAATCTTTAGAGTTTTCTGTATATAATATGTCATCTGCAAATAGTGATGGTTTTACTTCTCCCTTTCCAATTTGGATGCCTTTATTTCTTTTTCTCGCCTAATTGCTCTGGCTGGGACTTTAGATACTATGTTGAATAAAAGTGGCAAGAGTGGGCATCCTTATCTTGTTCCTTATTTTAGAGAGAAAGCTTTTTTTTTTTATTATTGACTATGATGTTAGCTATCAGGTTGTCATATATGGTAAAATAGGTGATGGGGATTAAGGAGGGCACTTGTGACGATCACAGGGTGATATAGGTAATTGTTGAATCACTATATTGTACACCTGAAACTAATATTACACTGGATATTAACTAACTGGAATTTAAATTAAAACTTTTTTTAAAGTATGCAAATATAATCCTTTTAGAGAAAGACTAAGATGGGCCTTTCTGCCTGTTCTTTCTGCACTGAGTCCTGGGGTGGTAGCCACAGGGGTGCTCACACCCATTAAAAACTGCTTCTTTGTTTGCTATAGTCTTGTGGACCTTGTGGCTGCAATCCCCACTGGCTTTCAAAGCAAGCTGTTTGGAAGGCCTGTCCCTCAAGTGGGAGTCTTAAACCTAGGAGGCTAAATGTGGGGTCCAAACCCTTAGCTTCTCAAGGAGAAACTGGGATGTGGGGGTTACCTCTCATTTGTATGGCACTGTGCTAAGAGTGAGGTTTAAGGCAAGATTATGTCCCAACTATTCCTACCCATTTCAATGTGGGTATTTTCTTATTTGCCAGATGTTTAGGAGTCCCTCAGCTAGTCTCTGGGTTTCCTTCACAGGGAATTATTCCACGTGCAAGTGTTTATTTGGTGCATCAATGGGAAGAAGGAAGTTCAGGAGCCTCCTATGACACCGTCTTTGAAAACTGCCCCTACCTAATTTTATAAAAAGGAAATCTTGGGCACCTGGGTGGCTCAGATGGTTAAGCGTCTGCCTTTGGCTCAGGTCATGATCCCAGGGTCCTAGGATCGAGTCCCGCATCGGGCTCCCTGCTCCTTGGGAGCCTGCTTCTCCCTCTGCTTTTCTCTCTCTCTCTCTCTAGAGAGAGAAATATTCTTTCATGAATAAATAAATAAAATCTTTTAAAAATAAAAAGGAAATCTTAGTGAGATTGATAAACTTTAATGGATGATGGCTATGAATTATTGTGTTGCACTAGAATTCAAAATGGAATATTGAAGTGATCCTTTGATTAACTTAAGAGTATTTCAGATTCTTATTCTAGTTATTAAAACACTGATATAGTAAGAAAACAAAACTCAAGCTACTTTGAGTGTTTAATCTAAGTCCATTCTATAAATATTTATTGAGTGCTTTCCATGTTTCAGGCTCTGTTCTAGGTTCTCGGGATACAAGTTCTATAATGGACTACAAAAATAATAAATACATATATAAAAATAAAGAGTAATCATAACTTCTAAAATATTTAGCCTGGGAAATATTCTAGGTGGTACTGACAGCAAAATTCAGTGGAGGACTGTAATCCAACCAGAAACATTTTTGTGACTGCATTCATCGTTTGCCATTTGGTCGCTCATCTGTGGTTTCATTTTACTGAACTCCAACTTTCTCGTCTGATCTGAATTACAATGAGGGTGTTAAATCACATCTGTAGTAACCTTTGCATATTTTGTGACTTCAAACAATTAGATTATGATTCACTGTGTGCATAATTTTTTAAATCGTTTCAAACCAGCAGTGTTGCTTTTACTTTTTATAGGTTTTCTCTAATGAACAAACTTCATAGCTTCATACGTTTTGTGCTGTAGTCTAACGGCTCGGTACCTGATTCTTTTAAACTAATACAGTATGTGCTTTTTGTGCCTCACTTTTCTCATCTGTAAAATGGGATCTATAGAAGACCTAACCAACACAGTTGTTATAAGGATGAAATAATTAACATTTGTAAAGAAAACACAGGACCAAAGAAAGTGCCAGGCACACAGTAAGTTTTAAGTGCTGTACTTTCTGCTTCCCTACTGGTCATTTACTTATTTCTACTATCTCAAATATTTTAACATAGTAAATGAGGTATTGTTCCTTTTTCTTTCCTTTGTACACTTGGAAGGAAGCAGGATTACAATGAGAAATAAACACAAATACATAATAAAATAAAATTTAAAAAAAAACAAATACAGATCTAGCAGGGCCATATCAGAAATGTCTCTTTGTCTGTAAACCACTTGTCTCAGGAGTAAATCCCTCCAAATGATGCAAACCAAGAGATGTTTTCACACTTAACTCTTTTCTAAAGTTTTTTTCTGATTTCAAAAGTCGTTGTCATTATTATAAAATTCCATATTACAGAAATTAATAACTTAGAAAGTAAAAAGTCCCTTTACCCACATACTCGCCCCATTCTCTGTACCTTTGGAGAGATTTAATCGTAATAATCTGTATATATTCTCACATGATTTTCCTGTTCATTTATCTTTTATCAAAATAAGATTACATAGCACATACAGCTTTGCAACTGTCTTTTTATTCACTTAAAATAAGTCTTTGGTGTCTGTGTCAGCACATTTAATTCCTTCTCATTTCCAACAGCTTCAGAGGGCTATAACTCAAGGACGTGCTTGCGGCTCTCTACCCACAAAGTCCTATAGTGGTTAGATCTGATTGGAAAAAGCCCTTCAGCTGATCCTTGTACCGCCAACCACTTCAAGTCCTGACTCAGAAGGGGCACCAGGAGAGTCATTCAAAAGATCTGCCCCGTCCACTCCCGGAGACCAGACTTCTCTCAGTACAGGGAGAAGGGCCGCGCTGGATGATGAATACACATTCATACAGCAGTTAATCCTGAGGATCACAGAAACATTATAAATCCAATGCCCTTGAAGTGGAACTCCTCTCTGGAGTGTGGATGCCCAGTCATGCACGGCCCCACTTGGAGCAGGAAAGAAATTTTATTTGAGGATGTTAAGGTCAAGTTAACTTATTTTAAAATTGCCATAGGAGGCCATTCATCCCCACTTCACTTCTCCCACTTCAAAGCCTACTTCCCATCACTCAGATATTTGCCCTTGGAGCAATTAAGTCCCCTTTTCTCTTTTCTGTGCTTTCATTAACTGCTCTGTTTCTCTTTCTTAGCTTACAAAAGGGCAGATATTTTTGAAGTCAAATGTCAATATGTCAAACATCAAATATCCATTCCCATGCAATGCACAGTGAATATAATTAATACTCTATTGTAACAAATGTACTATTATTTAATCTGTACACCAAACTTACACATAATTGACCGGCCAGGTATAAAGAGGACTCTATGCAGAGAGCTTAGAATATCCAACTCAGCTGAGGCCTTTGTTAGAGCATATGTGAAGTCACAGACTCCACAACACAAGGAAATTTTTTGCAGAAAAGAGCTACAGGCTTCTTTGGCAAAAAAACAAGAGATGTGATAATACCAAGCAACACTTTCATAGCCACTCAAGCTATGATGCCTCTGTGGCATCAAGCAGGAATCCACCGTGTTAGGGCTGAGGACAGGAATGCCAATGAAACCAGAGCCAAAACAGCCCTCGTGCTCCCTGGAACACCGAACTTTCCAAAGGCCATTGTCCATCCAGTTCTTCCAAGGTTACGTAGCAAAAGGTTCAGAATTGCATGCATAGAATAGCCAAAGGGTCAGAACCAAGGCAATAAGGAGATCCTGTTCTCTGCACTTTCGCTCTTCAGTTGTCACAGATCCCCAGTAGCACCACTCCAGGCTGGGACTCAAGATCTGTTTATTTGTGCCTCACAGAGGTCAAAGCGAACCTTTCTGAAACACTGTTTTGAGCAATAAAACTTCCACGTCCTGCTACTTATGGCTACTTCAACCTGTTTCTTTCAGATACCATTGTTCTTATCGCTTCAATAGCAGTTGTTTCTGCAAAAACTCAGGGTAATATTTTTGCCACGTCTGCACTCAGAAGTCTCCGTTTCCTACAGATCCTCCGCATGGTGCGCATGGACCGAAGGGGAGGCACTTGGAAATTACTAGGTTCAGTGGTTTATGCTCACAGCAAGGTAAGCTTTGAAGACTTCTGAAAGTTTTTTGCTGATTGCTGTGGAATATTTAATGAACCCATCAAGCAAACTTAGTCATTTCAGAGGTTGGTTAAAGCGCAACATATAACGGATTATTTAAAAGTCATCATATGGTTGCCAGAGGGAAGGGGAGTGGGAGAAGAGGCAAAATCCGTGAAAGGGAGAGGGAGGGACGGGGTTGCAGTTGTGGAATGACTAAGTCACAGGACTAAAAGGCTCTGCACAGGGGTACTCAGTGATACTGTAACAGCGGTTGTGTGGTGACAGAAGGCTTGTGGTGAGCACAGCATAACGTACAGAGATGTGGAATCCGATGTTGTACACCTGAAACTAATGTAACATTGTGTGTCAGCGTTACCAAATAAAAAATAATGTTTTTCAAGTCCTCATGCCCCAAATAAATTAGAGTAAACCCATGTCTTTAGAATACTGTGCAACCATAAAAAAAGACCGAGGAAGTTTTTCTGTTCACTGGGACATCCTCTGAGTAAAAAAGTAAATTCCATAAGCATATATATATATGTATATATATGTGTATATATATACACATATATATACACACACACAATCATAAATATCCAAAAAGTAGTAAAATGAATACATAGATTTTTTTTTTCCTTTTTCACAGATTTTTTTTTACCTCTAACAGTCTTTCATTCCTTTTATATCTAGGAATTAATCACAGCTTGGTACATAGGATTTTTGGTTCTTATTTTTTCATCTTTCCTTGTCTATCTTGTGGAAAAAGATGCCAATAAAGAGTTTTCTACATATGCAGATGCTCTCTGGTGGGGCACAGTAAGTATAAAAATCTGTTTTTATTTTTTGGATGTTGTGAAATGTTTCCTTTGAATACAGTGTAATGATTTCTATGAATCATTTATGAAAGGTCTCAATAAAAACATTAACTTCCAAAAGAGAGTTATGTGAAAATATACACCACTAAAATTGTCTAAAGAGTTTTCCCATCTTTATGGCTCAACAAAATTAAGTTCTCTTATAAATCATCAGAAGTATTTCTTGAGTGCTAGATTGTTGCCAAAATAAGGATACATTATTTTTTTTAAACTGTGATTAAAATCTTGATAAGGTTGTTTGTTTTTCTTAACTTTGTGGAGCACAGATTTTAAATGACCAATTTTGCATCGGTTTACCACTCATCAAAAAGTTTATCTGAGGTTTAAGAAAAAGGAATAGTAGCTGAATGGAAGTTATAGTAAAATTATGGCACAAGAAGTGAAAAAGAGAAAACTGGTAACCATCTGTGAGGTCAGAGATCATAGACACCTAATTTCAAAATTTTCCACTCAAAAACCTACTTTTCATTTAAATTGTTATTAAAGGATAGTTTGCCAAACAAATAAAAAAAATCATGGCCACATACAGACCTGTGCTAAAGATTTTAACTCCTTTTTTAAAATTTGTCATTAATGAGGGAACCAGTACAATGTTATATCTGGTTTAAAGGACTATCCAAAAAACAGAAACATATAAAGATCAAGAATATTGAAATGAATTCAAGCAGAGGTAAAGCTGGCTTCTTCCACAGTGTGAGAGTGAAGTCAATTAAACCTCCCCTAGACAGAATTTATTTACATGTCTATAGATAAGAATTATTTTGCAATGCTACCAGTTATCTACAATTTACAGAGTTGCAAAATAGTTCAACAGCCATGAAAAATGCAGAGCCCCATAAAGTCAGAAGTCAATAACCTGGAAAGGTGTGCTCTAAGCAAGGCATAGTTTTCCATTAAAGCAAAAATCTTGTCTGCATTGTAAAGAATTTATAAAACGGTCATTGAAACATGGGCCCTAATAAGAATGTCACAGGATAGGGGAATGCTTTCTGCAATATATAAACTATATTTCTTTTTATTTTATTCCTTAAGACATTCCAAAAGGGTGTTTTGTGAAAATATACAGCATTTGTAATTGTCTAAACAGCTTCCCATCTCTTTGGTCCAACAAAGTTAAGTTCTCTAAAAATTCATCAGTAATATTTGTTGAGTGCTAGATTGTCATCAAAATTAAAATACATCCTTTTCTTAAACTGTGGTCAAAATATTTATAAGTTATGGGGCACCCGGGTGACTCTGTAGGTTAAGTGTCCAACTCTTGATTTCAGCTCCGATCTGATCAAGCCCCACATTGGGCTCCATGCTGGGCATGGAGCCTACTTAAAAAAATAAATATATATATTTATAAGATGATTGTTTTGTGGAATATAGATTTAAGTTATCAATTGTTGCATTGTGCTGCTACTCACCAAAAGCACATCAATGAGAGCTAGAACTCTTGTCAAGGACAAAGAAAATTTGTCAGGGCTTGTATTGAACAGAACTCGGTATATTTATTGGCCACATAGCAGTAGTAAAATGAATAAGAATCCGAAATAGCTTCACCTGAAGGTAGGATTTTTTTCTTAAATTAGCAGAGTCAATGTCTTCAAGATTGTGCCATTGATAACAAAGCAATCTGGTGGTGTAATAATTTGGTTCCCAGCCCCTCCCTCCTACCCCATACACATTAATTGACATTTTGAAAAGAGGAAGGTGGAAAACCTGAAAGAGAGCAGTCATGTGACATTCTTAAAATACCTTTCATATGTAGAAGGCAAGTGAAAATCTATGACTCATTGTGTGATAAACTGTGTAAACTGAGAAAACAGGAGGCTCTTCTAGCCAGCAAGGGGAAGACAGTTTATTATTTATTATTTATAATTTATTATTATTAAGCAACAATTTGAATTTAAGTTTAGTTTTTGTTTTTCTTTGATAATTCTAACATACTTAAATTCTTGAGACATTCAGGTGCACCTGTCCCATGGAAATGCAGTCATTGATGAGTTCAGCCTGGCAGTTCTTTATCCTTCTTTCCAATAGTCTTCCTTTTCTCCTTATTACTAATCAGAATTGCTGTATTGTATATTAAACAGTGTGTGGGAAACTCTTAATATGCTTCTCACTTAGTCACCGGCTTATTTCTTTTGCCAGAATAACCCACGTAGCAGGTTTTCAAAGGTCATATCTGTGACTTTCAGAGGAGAAGCAACATATTTTCATTGATTTCCATTTCAGTAGTGCTATTTTGACTGAAGCTTAACCTGTACTTAACAGGTTCTTTGAATGGCCTAATTATGTCTCCATTAAAAAAAAAAAAAAAAATCCGGTCTTGAATACCAAAGTAAAAATCTTCCAAGATGTCAAGCTTCTAGGAAAAGGCCTTGTTGGTCCACAGTGGGTTTGTTGATATTAACTGAGTCATTAATGAAATTGAAGCCTAAAAATATACAAAAAAGCAAACAAGAGTGCTTATTATTTTTATTCTTTTTTATAAAGATTTTATTTATTTATTTGTCACTGAGAGAACACAAGCAGGGGGAGCAGCAGGCAGAGGGAAAGAGAGAAGCAGGCTCCCCACTGGGCAGGGAGCTGGACGTGGGCTCCATCCCAGGACCCTGGGATCATGACCTGAGCCAAAGGCAGACGTTTAACTGACTGAGCCACCCAGGCACCCCTATTTCTATTCCTTATAAGAAGAACATAAGAACACTGGGTATCCAGTGTGAAATAAAATAAATTTAGAACACTATACCTTTTATTATATATTGTTCAAGACCTTAATAAAATGTGGCTGGATATTTTCTAGTTAAAATTGTCCATGTTGCACATAATGGACACCTTGCTAACTATGGAAGTATCCAGAATAAATAGAGGAACGAAAGCGTCCTGAATTGGAGTGTTTCTAAGTGTTAGACTTCAGTTAAAAAATAGCAAATTCTCTTCACTAAAAAAGCCCAAATTATTGACATTAAGTATCAAAATGCAATTCGTGGTTTATAGGTACAATATTTCAGTGAATTCTGAATACTAAGTACTAACCTCCTTTCTTTAAGAAAATAACAAAGGCCAACTTTCGGAGGGATTCAGGGTGTGATCAGCACTACTCAAAGCCAATAACAATTCAAAGAACTCTGATCCCGGAAAACAATTCCACACTATTGAATAACAACACCTAGTTTGTTAAGTAAGTGGAATAATCAATAAAGGGCCTGGTACCAAGACCACAGCCAGTGCCCAATCAAAGATGGTGGCTACTGTTGGCAAAAACATTTCGTTATGGATGTTAGATGGAAGCACCTTTATAACAAAAGGAACAAAAAGCTATATACTTCATGGCAGACTCACAGCTTAAGCACAGAAGGGGCTTGGGAATTGGGGGTTACGATGAAAAGATGTTCTGGGTTCTGAAGGGATGTTCATGACAGAGGAAGTAGAAGAGGGTCAAGGGGAAGTAACTCATGGCTGAGGCACTGGCAGCTACAGGTAAAGAGGATCTTCTGATTGTTAGGCAGAGCTCCATTTGATGTTATTTCCTATTACTATTTTCCTCCTTTTTGGTTGCTTTAGATTTATTCTGAAATAATTTAAGAACAAGTCTTCCTGGAGTTATTTCCTACTATTACCTCCTTCTTTCCTGTTATTATTTTTCTCCTTTTAAACACCAAGCAAAAACTGAGACACACATACCCAAGCTGCTACCCACTGAAACATCCTAGCTGTTAGGAGCATCTACAAGTCCTGTGCCTACCTGGATGGCACGGATGTATGAAATATATCAGCCATAAGCCTCTTTGGGGAAGCCTTTCCTAAGAAGTCTGTTCCATTAGTAATGTCCTCTCACACATGGCTCTGAATACTTTTGCTCAGTTTTAGTCCATAAACATTGAGCACATACTGCATGGAAAAGAACAGAAGAATTACAGTCAGGGAACCTGGCTTCCAGCCCTGTCGTTATGATTTAGCAGAGGTGTGGTATTCAGCAATCATTTACTATCTCTATAAAATTGAGAAAATAGCATTACCCAAACACAAAGTTGCTATGTGTAGTAAACGAGATTAGGCTATGTAGGCACTGGATAAATGTTAGTCACTACTGTTGTTACATACATGACAACGAGCCTGGAAAAACAACAGAGAATGCTATTGCCCTGAGCTGCCTGCCACAGCAGCACCCACATTATATGATGCCACCACCACGAGAGAGTCTGCTATTTGCACACCCAAAACCTTTCTCATCTCCTAGTTTATGGTGAACAAATTTCTGCACAGGTTCTAGACTACACACTCTGAAACTAGGTGTTCAGGAAGTAGCCCAGAGAGAAGAGAAGAGGCGACAGGAGGAGAGGAGTGTGTAGGGGAAGAGATTGTTGACAAACTGCTCATGTGAATCGTCCTCCGTTGAAGGACCGCCTTATGGGGAGATTATACTGTGCTTTGGAAATCTACAAATAGTATGTTCTTAACTTGTTCACATGAATGAATTAGCTATAAACTAGTAGTCATAATTGCATTCTCAAAATTAGGCCAATATATGTTTAATGATTTGTTACTTGAAGGGAAGAAGGACGGGCTTATATCTACTGGTCTGGAATTCATTCTGTTATTGAAGGAAAAAAAAAAAAAACTACAATCTGACCATAGCATCTGCCATCCCCCAAAAAAAGAAAAGAAAGGAAGAGGAAAGAAAAATCAAGAAAGCTTGGGCCAGAATTTGCATTTGTTTTGCAGCATTATTCCTGAGGAAGACTTCTCAGTGACTAAACACAGTAAGGGCCCCCAGTCCACCTTTGCTACCACAATCACACATTTATACCAACATTTGCAACCCACAGATTTTTCAGAAAATGTCTTTTCTCACCTGCATGGCTGCAACTGAGTACATGCAATATGAGGGCAAAAATTTACCTGAACTGTTCCCATCTGCTAAATCAGCTTCAAGTAAATGGCCCAACGGGAGAGACAGCTCAAACTACCGCGTTCCTGAGGTCGACCGAGGTGGAGCTGCAGGCTGAGGTGGGCCGTTCCCTCTCAGATCCCGATCCGTCTTGTCGGGCTACGACCTGACGATGCGTCTGCCAGTTTCCGCCTCCGGTCACAAAGCGAGGCGACGAATGGCATCCTCTCAGTTAATGAAACCAGTCATCTCCCTTACAACTGCACTGGAAGAGATATTTGACATTTTTTTCATATATCTTTTAGTTTATAAGTAAATTCAAAACCTCACAGACTTTCCAAGGATATTGTAAACACCATAATCGAAAATCGGTAAGTAAGGATCAATAATCAGTATGTAAGTACATGAGTAAATACATAAATACATTTTAAAAATTTAATCTGTTCAGCCCATGTTAACCAGCATATCTCTCTGAAGCTCTGGAAGTAGGTTCAAAATGGAATTATGTCCAATATGGCAGATCTCCTCCAGCCCCCGAAGATCACACAGGCGGCCTCTCAAGTTTCTCTGAAACAAGCTGCTGTTCCAGGAGCTCCCCTGATGAGCTGGTGTCTTTGGGCTTCTGTGTGAGCCCAAAGTGAGGCACAAGTGTTTGGCACAAGTGTGGGAGAATAGGCCCCACGAGGGCTTCTGCCACTCAGCTCAGGTACAAAGGACCCGTTGATAATCGTTAGCAGGGCATTCCAGGGGTTAGGAAAAGAAAAAAAGAAACATAATGTAGTTGCACTGTTCCGGAGACACACCGGTATTTTAAGGACAGCTTGGCCTAAAAATCCAGAAAAATCAATGAACATCTATGCAGGCCTCACCTGAGGATGGTTTCATCGCAGGCAACTGGTCATTGCTTAGAAAGTCAGCGGCCGGATCAAGCTGATGGGTCAGTGTGAATTCGTAAAGAAGGCTCACACCGTTTTATTGTAAGTGCATCTTAGAAATGTCAGTTTCATCCCTGACACAACCCGTCTGTCCCCATCAGGGAGCCCAGTTGCCCCCCTTGCAGCTACAAAAAGTGACCTGCTCCCAGCAGGCATGAAATAAAAGTCCCGCTCCCCAGCATGGACCGAGACAAAACTGCTACCCGGTTGCCAGATCCTTCTCAAGCCCAGGCCCGCAACAAAGGGGCTATGTCTATGCTTCCAACCAAGCAACATCCTGAGAGACTTTGAAATTGGAGTGGAGGAACTGGTTGCACCTGAGCAAGGCTGCCAACCATTCCAGCCCCCTGCAGCCACGGACATGGGGTCATCTGCCAGCCGGAACCCAGCTCAGAGAGAAGGTGGGCAGCATCTTTGCCGTCCCCCAAGGGGCTCCAGGGGGCCGCTCTCAGAGTTCACAGGGTTCTTTTCTCCCTGACAAAGCACACCTGTAAGAGGGAGGGCAACTCTAAATTCAGAATGAGAGAGAGCAGGCATTCTTCTCTACTCAGAATGAAACACTGAGCACATCATCACTTTGCTGTGTCTCATTCTTTGGATTTAAAAAAAAAAAAAAAAACCCGCTCTCTGAGCCATGAGCCAAGGAGAATAACTCAAATGCACAGTAGTTCCCCCCTTATCCCTGGTTTCTCTTTCCACTGCTTCCCTTACCTGCGGTCAGTCTGCGCTCGGGAAGCAGCCAGTCCTCCTCCTGACGTTCGGTCAGAAGGTCAGTATTCGCCTAAACGCGATGTCACCGCGCCTACCTCATTCATCTCACTTCATCGCTAGGCATTGTATCATCACAAGAAGGGAGAGTGCAGTATCATATTTTAAGAGAGACCACATTCACAGAACTGTTCTTACAGCATATTGTTATAATTGTTATTAGTTATTGTCATTGATCTCTTACTGTACCTAATTTATGTATTAAACTTTATCATAGGTATGTGTGTATAGGGAAAAAAAAACATAGTATATATAAGATTCGGTACTATCTGTGGCTTCAAGCATCCATTGGGGTCTTGGAATGTATCCCTCATGGATAAGGGGGGACTACTGTATTATTAGAACGTAAAGTTTACCATGAAATGTACCATTATTGCTGTGATCAACCATGAAATATCTCCTTCCATTTATTATGATTAAACTGCTGTAAAAGGATTAAGCTATTTTGCAGAAAAATTATAAATTAAAATCTTTCCCACATATTTAAGAACTAGGAACGTATAATAAAATTGCACCAGGAATATTTTTTCTGCAATCTCAGGGAATTCCTTGGAGAGCCCACCCCTCATACTGCCAGTGATGTGTGATTAAGTTGGCTACTCAGTTCTACTACAAATTCCCTTTCTCCAACCTTGGATGAGCCTCCTCTGTTCTGTAGACCTCCTGTTGGCTTGTCCCTGACACCTTCTCACACTGTCACTGCCCCAAGCTCTAAGCCTTTCACTCCCCATAGCTGACCGCCCTCTCTCCTTTACTGGAATTGAAGAGAGCCAACTCAGGCATTCCCAGCGCTGCCCTTCACTCATACTGTGTCCACATCTTTCTCCTATGGTAGAAGACACGTCCTTCCACACTGCCAAGGCTACCCTTCCAACTGTACCCTTGATCCTGTTTTCCTTCTTCCATGGTTGCCTTACCCTGTAATAAAGCTACCACTCTTCCTCCCCACCTCAGTCTCACTCCCTCTGCAGACATGCACAAATACATCCTAGAAAACCCGCCTTCAAGTCAGAGGTTTCTGGGAGTTCTGGCCCTATTTTCCTCACTCCATTTGTTGCCAGTGTTCTTGAAAGGATTCTTCATTTATTTACTAAATATATATTGAGTTCCTCCTACTTTGTGGAAAGTATCATGCTAGATGTTAGAGAGATAACAAAGACACGGTTTCCCTTCTGGTAAAGGAAATAGGACCCCCTCCACAAAGAAACATACAGAAATCTACCACTTGTGGTAAGTTCTATTAAGAAACAAGGGGCTGAAATAGAAAGTAACTGGGGGCCCTATTGTAGACAGAGTGGGTAGGGAAGGCCACTTTGATGATGGAGTATTTTGGATAAGACTTGAAGAATGAGAAGGAGCTCTGGGAAGGGTGGGGAGAAGAGCAGTTCTGGCTGAAGAAACAGTATATGAAAAGGCCCTGTGGCAGAAATAATCTGGCCTATTTGAAGAGCTGAAAGGACATTGTGGTCAAAGTACAGTGAGCAAGGATGAAATCAGGATGATCTTGGAGAGGTAGGTGGAGACCAGGTCAGGTAGGCCACACTTTGGATCTTAGAGTCTATTCTGAATTCAATGAGTAGCTGTTGGAGAATTTTTAAAGGGAAGTAACAAAATAATTTCCCTCACAGTTGTAGGGGGAAGGAACTGGAGGGAATCAAGAGCCAAATGAGAGAAAGCAATTGAGAAATTGCTCCAGCAGCCTGGCCTGACACCATGGCAGGGAAGAGAGTGAGCAGGGGATGATTTGGCAGTATCTTTGGGAGTTAGAACCCATGGGACTTGATCAGTTCAGGGAGGGAGTGAGGGAAACAAGCGATGAGCACGACTGAGGCTTCTGACATGAGCAACTGGGTGGACGGTCGTGCCCTTGATTAGGAAGCAAGGGAATGCATTTGGGGGAGTGACAGGTTTGGGGAGAATAAGTTTTCTGTTTTAGGGATGCCTGGGTGGCTCAGTCGGTTAAGCATCTGCCTTCAGCTCGGGTCATGATCCCAGGGTCCTGGGATCGAGCCCCACATCAGGCTCCTTGCTCGGCGGGGAGACTGCTGCACATATGTGAATCTAGAACTCAGAAGAATCTGGCCTGGAGGTATGAATTTGTTGTGCACCATAAAAATGGTATTTAAATCCAGGAGAACACTTAAGATCACCTGGGAAGGGGGCGCCTGGCTGGCTCCATAGGTTGAGCATCTGCATTCGGCTCGGGCCATGATCCCAGGGTCCTGGGACCAAGTCCCACGTTGGGCTCCCCGCTCAGTGGGGAGTCTGCTTCTCCCTCTGCCCCTCCTCCCCCAGCTCGTGTTCTCTCTCACTCTGTCTCTCTCTCAAATAAATATAATAAAACCTTTTTAAAAAATCACCTGGGGAAAGAGAAAAAAAGAGGGGATGGAAGAGGAAAGAAAGTGAGAGAAGAATAAAATTTTTAAAAAGAGAGAACTCAGAACCAAACCTTAAGAATCCAACAGTCAAAGGTTGACTAGCGTAGGAGGTGCTACATAAGAGGAGCCACCAAAGATACCAAGAGAAAAACCATGCAAGTGAGGAGAGAAGAAAGCTGGGGAGGGCTCAGGAGCTGAGTTGAAAGTTTCTGAAAGGTCTGGTATCTGGAGCATCGTCTCCTGTCATTTCTGCCTCTCAAATGTAACCCCACTGTCCAAGGCCAGGTCGGAGGATAAAACCAAAGCAACCGCTTTCTTGGAAATCAGTGGCCATTGATCTCCATATCCAGTATCTTTTCTCAGTCCTCACCGTCCTGTTTTCTATGAGACTGTGAGACTAGGGATCACCTGGTCCTTTATGAAACTCCCTTCTCTGTTGAGTTTCCATTTATATAACCCATTTCCAGTTCCCTTACTTTTTAAAACATTTATTCTTCTCTGACTTTCCTTTCCCTCCCATCCCTTCAGCGTCTGTTCCCCGAGGTGTCCTTGGACCCCTTCTTTGCAGCTTTTGCAGTCTCATTTATTCATGAAGCCTCAACAATCATCCTGTGCCTGATTCCAAAACCCAAATCTCATGCCGAACCCAATTTCTCTTTCAAGACTTGAGCTCTCTATCTCAATTTCCTGCTCGACATTTCTAGATCAGAGTCATGCTATCATTTAAAAAGCACTTATTTGCAAAACCAAACTCTCTGTCTTTGCTCCAAAATCTTCTATTTCCCATTATCGTATTTCTATTTATGGCACAACCATCTTCCCCTTGAAATGTTTAAGTCCTTGTTGACTTAGTCTCCCTTTTCATCCCGGACAATTAACAAACGCATTTCTATTGCACTTCCTAACACACCTCTTTACTCTGCACTCCCATACAGTCCCAGTTCACTTGCCCCATCATTATGCTAGGTCATGCAGAACCTTGTGGGCCCCGGAGAGGAGCTGGGACTTTGTCCTAAGACACATGGGAAGATCCCAGAGCAGTGTGATCATGGCAGAGACATGATCCAAATATCGTTTTTCAAAGACACTCCCTGATCTCGCTACAGCATATCTAGCTAATCTCTTCCACTAATCCTCTTCAGACCCACCATGCCCCAGCCCAACTGAACAACTTATACTTTCTAGAACCTACCCTATTTGTCCTCACTGCTATGCGGCTGGCCACCTCTTTTCCCTCCCTAGATCACCCTCTTCTTCATTTCTGCCTCTCAAAATATTGCTTCTCTTTCAAAGCCTAGGGATGCTGACATCTCCCTGATAAAGCCTCCTTGGCTCCCCCAAGATGGTGATGACCAATCTGTTCTTTGAATCCCCATAGCAGATTATTTTTGCATCCATCATAATACTTGTCTTGCCCAATTCTGTGTTTCAATGATTTGTGTGTGACGTGTCTCCCATCTTATGCCGTAAATATCTTAGGACAAGAACTATGTACCTCTCATTTTTGTTCCACTACAAATCATAACACGTACCTTGCACACACCAGACCTCCAGGAAATGCCTGCCAAGGTAATAAATAGACAGCTTTAATTAACATAAATTATTGTTTTGTGTACTGATCCAGTCCTAAATCCATGGTGCTATCATTTCTGTATCACTGATGGTTATCCACTTATTTAAATAACCTTTCTTTGAATACACTTAGAAAAGATGGAAAATTGTGTTATAAGGAAGGAACAAGTATGTAGGTTATTCCCTTCCTTAAACAAAGAGAAGCTCTGTTATGCGTCACGGAAAATTAAGGCACAGTAATAAAATGCACCAACGAGGCTTGTTGAATAATGATTTAGTGGGAAAGTGGCTTTGCCTCCTGTTCATAGGTCCTAACTTTCCTCTCAAGTACTTAAGCTGCATGTTCTATTTATTTTGTTTTTAGATTACATTGACAACGATTGGCTATGGAGACAAAACCCCCCTAACTTGGCTGGGAAGATTGCTTTCTGCAGGCTTTGCGCTTCTTGGCATTTCTTTCTTTGCACTTCCTGCCGTGAGTATCTTTGCAAAAATAAAGCCATTTAAATTAGATCTTAGAGGTTTATTAGCATCAGCTTTCACAAATTGGAATGCCCGGGAACATATCTATATCGCTTACAAATATAATTGTATTGATATAATGTTGACCTTTCTACATACATCTCGTTGGAAAACTTATGAAATATGGTCGTCCCTTGGAGATGCTCAACCTGGGAGTTTTATCCCGGCTAGGTCTTTATGACCAAATAATAATTCAGATGGCATCACCTCTCAGTCAACGTGCTACTAATACATTTAAAATGTGTGTAAACATTTAAAGATATCTTCTTTTTAAACTGACCTCTCCATTTTGGCTTATAACGTGTGCTGCTGAAGAGATGGATGTGACAAGTGGAATATTTACCTCTCCATTTGAGTGAAAAGCATATGACCTTAAAGGCTTTCTGTGTGTCAGATGATTTATTCTTTCTGTCATCGTCATTGATTTTTCCTCATGAACAGCTTCTGCATCTTATCAGAATGAAGAGCACATTTATCTTCTCCCAAGCTTCTGATTATTTTCCCAACAGATGAAGTTTGCTTTCTGATCATTTTATCTTCTTGTTTCTTCAAAGGCAGTTAGTTGGTCAAAATATTACAGTTTGCCTCCATCCCCAAACTCTCACTTTTGTCCACTCCACCTCTTGTAGGGGAAAAGAGCCAACAAAAAGGAGCGTGACAGTCATGGCAGCGGTCATGCTTAAGGAACAAGAGCTTCACTCTTGCTCTGGACAGACGCTCAGCTGCGTCACAGCCTCTGCTGAACGGAGACCCCAGAGCACCCCTCCAAAGGAAACCAAGGGACTAGGGATTTTCAGCACTCTGGCCTTTAGCTCACGGGGCTCCTGTTCTGCCTGGGACTGAGCGCCGAGGATGCTCATGTCGTTCCCGTACCCAGAGCTCAACTCTGGATTGACCAGCTGCTTCTGCCCCAGACCATACAAGACCACAGAGAAGACGCTGAAAAGACTATGCATTCGCTTGAGCATTCGATCTTAGCTTGAATGTAAAGCCACGTGCTGCGTGGTTTTGTCACGCACTACCAACGTGACTGTGTTCATTTGCTGGGGCTGCTGTAAAGGTATCACAGACTGGGTGGCTTTAACAACAGAAACCTGTTACCTCGCAGTTCTGGAGTTGAGAAGTCCAAAATCGAGGGGATGGCAGGGTTGATTCCCTCTGAGGGCCATGAGAGAAGGTACTCTTCCAGACTGCTTTCCTTGGCTCGTGGGTGACAGTCTTCGCCCTGTATCTTCCCATGGTCTTCCCTCTGTACCCGTCTATGTCCAAATCCCCTTTCATAAGGGCACCGGGCATATTATATTAGGGCCCATCCTAATGACCTCCTTGTAACTTGATTACTGCTGTAAAGACCTGATCTCCAAGTAAGGTCACATTCTAAGGTACTGGGAATTAGGACTCCAACATATGAATTCCGGAGGGATGCAGTTCAGCCAATAACAGTAACCTTGGGTACATTTCCTCATCTGCATGAAAGAGGAAGAATTATGGCACCCAGAGAAATTTTGTGAAGGCCAATGTGGTAATATAAGTCAAGTGCTTGTCATGAAGAAAACTTTCATGAAGTGCTTCTTCCATTTTCTGTATGAATCTAGATATATTGTTTCCTGTTGTGAAGTGACAAAATCAAGGAGAGTCAAAAAAACATCTCACTTATTCACGATCAACTTATCTGGCAAGCTCAACAATCCAGAACAGAGCAGAGAGTCTTTCAATAATCAAATTCCCTACATGAAAATACTTTTAGAAACAGTAAGACACATTCTTGGGCTTTTTTTTAACCAAAATACCTGCTGTTTTTGTGTTTATGCTCCTGAGACCACATATAAAACAACCTCTGTGATCTGGTGAAAAGCTACAAACAGGGTCGGAGGCAACCTCTGGGCTATTAAGATCGACAGCCGTGTGTGTGCTGTCCTCATGGGAGAGCCTCTTGAGACCTAAATCATAACCTGTTCTTAATTTAGAGAAAATTCTGATAAGCTGAGCTACATATTTCACAGCTCTCTGAAGATTATAAACAGCAAAGGCAGAGAGGTAGTCTGATTGAACAAATATTGTAACAAGAAGAGATGGTGGAAGACTAACAACAAAGGAGTCCAGCACAGCCAAATACCGGTCCCCATGATGAACCTCTGGACTTTCACAGGAAGGTTAAATTATGTCATTCCACTAAGTTAAAGGTCAGAGACGAAGCAGTCATGCTTGGAAATATTTCCCAATAAAGTGATTACAATTTTCATATATGCAATTTAAATTAATGTGCGTGGGAAATGTGAAAAATTTGCTTGCACAGAACAGAACATTCCCTAACAATGGCAAGAGAAGTTGGCTTTACCACAATGTCTTACTGCAACCTCACATTAGGTGCTGAGTTCTTATTTATTGAATGAAAGACTAAATGGTCCATATATACCATACCAGAAAGAAAAAACAAGGTGGCTGGAAATGCCATTATGTCTTAGGTACCTGCCTGCAACAGCATCGTGTGATTAAGATTTAGGAGAGCACATTTTGCTGGGAAATTTAGAGGTGAGTCGTGAGCCATCCCTGGCCTGGGGTTCCTCCCACCCAGGAAACCCAAGGACCAAGAAAGAGAAGAACCTTTCCCCACCTTTCTTCAAAGCAGAAGGACTCTCCTGAACATCAGAGAGGCACGCAGGCCACCCTTCCCAAACTCCACGGGGACGTCACTTTCCTTGAGGCCCACAACATCCCAGAACTAATGAGCAGGCAGAGGTACTCTGCTCCTCAGCATCGTCCTCAGGCACAGGCCTCTCTCCTCTTTCGGATGCTCCCTTCCTTCCTTCTAAGAGCATCATTCAGTCGAGCCTGTCTGCCTGTGTGAGGTGCACAGTGGGCTCTTTAAATCTAGGAGGTAAAAAGGGATAAATATTTAAAATATTTACCAAAACATATTTTCTCTGCACTTACTGTTTATGTAGCACTTCTCAACATAGCACTAAAACGTAAAACCTAAAGATTTAAGTCACATGATCTTAGATGATGAATTAAAACAAAACTCAATTTCTGAGAATTTTCATCATATTGATGTTGATATTTGAAGGGACCACACATGGATTATATACATCTGTATCATATTTATCTCTCATAAGTTAAATATATAAAACATGATGGACTTCATTTTAGCAGACCTTTCATTAGGTTCACTGAGCTATGTACTTAAGAGGTGGAAGAAAATTGGAATGGAGCCATAATGAGACAATGAGCAGAGCTGGTTTAATAACTTTTGTAATGTACAATCTGGTGCAAGAGATATGTAGTAAACATTTGCCAACTACTAATATATGTTTCTAAGCAATGCCAGTGTGATTTTTAGCACATTTTAGTTTGTTTGGCAAACGCTGAGTTCGTGCTATGTAGGGCCTGTCTTTATTTTCCAAAAGGGATCTAACTCTAAACCTCATTTTCACGTAAGTGCCCAAAAATGGTAGCTATTGCTGTTAATTTAATGTCTACAAAATCTGAATTATGCTCCATGAGTGGATTACATACACTATGCACATAATGTACATACACACAATACATGCAACAAATATGTCATATAAACTCTGTTTTATATTCTTTTATATGTTTATATTTCATGAAAAATAACATTAAAAGGAAAATAAATCTTTCCTGCTTTCAAATAGCAGGGAAAAATTTAGGAGTTATAAATGACTGAAGTTGGAAGACCATTTTTATAACCTCTAGTTAGAGGGAAATGTTGTTTAAATCAACAAACAAGATCATACGGACTGGGTTTTTATGTTTGCACGAAGTTTGGTTGATGTAGCCTCAACCTAATGAAGATCTCAGACGGCATGAGACAATCACAGAAAAAGACAGATGGAAAACAGAACCTATGATGTAATTTCTAATTTCATGGTACAGTCATTCACCCTAATTAATATGGAGTCGATTTTGCTCATTAATAGCAAACTGTATTATCATATAGCTGTATTTTAAACATAATTGCATTACTGATTGTCTGGTTATTGTCATGGATATGCTCAGAATTGTGACATCTAAGATAAGAAGGAAGGTTAAAGGTGACCTAGAGTCCAAAAGTATCTTCCCCAAGTTGTCATCCAGCCGAGACTTCACACCTCCTATCGATGAGAACCCCACCACCTGCCACAGTAGCCTAGACCATCTTTGAGCTACTTTAAAAATATAAAGAAAAGAAAAACAATCATTCCCTATCTACAGCAAATACTGACTCAGTGCTTATAAGACATCCATCTCTAGCCTAAGGGTTAGACTCCTTGAAGTTTAATAAAAAGGTAATAATTTATAGCTAGCCGGTGAAATCCACAGGCTTGAAAGCAGGGGAGCTCCATGTCCCATGCCAATAAAGTGGAGACTTATGGACAAAGCCCAGAGACTGAATGCAGCAGCTCCAAAAGCCAACCTAAGGCTGAAACAAAGTATCTTGATTCCACTGATGTAAGACCAAAACAAACTGCAAAGAAGGAGGCATTTCAAAGAGCCAGGATTTTGGCAGATCAAAATGATAAGCAGAAGGAAGTAAAGTACTTAGCCAAAGTACTAATATAAACCTAGGAGAGACAACTCGTCTTACTAACCCTAAAATCTCAATAGGTGAGCTAAAACCAAAAAGGTAAGGAATGCTAAAAGTATGAGATTAAAACTCAGGGAAGTAAGAATGTGCTTTGCAATAACCCGTGCTCTTGTCTTTATTATATAAACAGGCAAAATGGAAAACTTACTATCTTCAAAATTGAGTGTCTGGATAGCTGTCTCCCCCCACCCCTTTCACTTTACTTTGGTAGGTGTAGAAATATAGCATCATGGATCATTAAGCTGGGACAGATTTTAAATGTGCCCCCACCATTTCAAGAATGGAACATATAAAATTTCAGAGTATCATCAAAGTGCTAGAAAAACTCCCATGTCTACAGTAGCAAGACATTAACTGTCCCAAATTTTAAACCCACCTCTGTCCAAACCAGAATTCCTATCCTCTAAACTCCATCATGCCCCCCAATTCCAAACGGATACAACCATTTACTCTAACTTAAACATAAAGAAGTGTCACGGAGAAGGCCACACACACACACACACACACACAAACTTTTCAAAATTGAGATTTTTATTTATAATTGTGGTGCCTCTTACCACACTATAAGAAATCATAAATGGCATTGCCTGGTTGATTTACTCAAGAACAAAAGTTGTTACATTTCTTGACAGGCTTGCCTCAGAACTTGCCATTGCCAGTGGTGTTATAACAGAGGTAAATAGTATTTGTTTTAATAAGTAATATGTTTACCAACAGGTTGCACAATGTTTGTCTTTTCTCAGACTCATTTTAGAGGGTTTTTTTAAATATTTGTCTTACTTAATAGTCTTTTCGAAAAAAATTTTAAGTACTATTTTTGTATTTTGTTCCAGGGCATTCTTGGCTCAGGTTTTGCATTAAAAGTACAAGAACAGCACCGTCAGAAACACTTCGAGAAAAGAAGGAACCCAGCTGCCAACCTCATTCAGGTAAATGTCAATGTAACAGGTTGATGGCAACATCTGTCTCTGTGTGAGTGCTTGCTGGGTCATTTTCCAGTCTTTGTGCTTCACTGCTTGGGAGAGCTACTGATTTGTTTTGTTCATAAAAATGAAATTGGAACTTAATGTACAGTCTTGGATTTGGGTAGACGAGCCCCCTCCCCCCAAAGAGAAAAATATGTATTTTCAACAAATGGCCCATGCGTTGCTCAGATTTATTAACCATGCCAGCGAGGACATGCGGAGGTTAGCAGTTGTGTCAGTCCTGGAATGACCTAATGTATCTTACGGATGACTTGATGAAACATAATTGATCATTAAGTGATGGAGCAGAACATGGCATTGTTCCCTGCATTACGATTACTTTCTCCAGGCAGATGTATGCCACTGCTCTGAAGAACAGCATATTTGTTTAGGATGTCAAGGTTTACTGCCCATGGGACTGCTTTTAATGCCACCTAGAGCAATAACTTGAAATAGTTCATCCTATTTTAACAGCTGGTGGGATTATGGAATATGTCAACGTTTGAGAATATGAAGGAATAAGCATATTATATGAAACTACCTCATAATATAAGGCTGTTTAATTTTCATTTTCTTTTCAATAACTCTGGGTTTGCTTCAGCATTAGCAAGGAATGCTTCTCCTATTGCCATCCATATCTTTTGAGAATAGAACCATCCTAAAACCAGGTTGCTTAAGAATCACAAAGTATATTCTTCTCTAAATCCATGCCATGAAGCTGGTGTTTAATTATGGAGACAGTCTGATATTTCTTCCCTTCCCGCCAAACAGTGGGGGACGCAGAACTTCTAAACTGTTGGGGTTTGGAGTGGCGATCTGAGATGCTAGGAGATTTGTCTTCATGGTGTAGTGACAAGCACACTGTTTTCATTTAGATTGTAGGTTTAAGTGGGTGCACTGGTGAGGGGTAACCACTGCACAACCCTACCTTTAGCCTTTGTCTGCAGCTGTAATAGGCAGGACATCCAACAGAAATGGAGCAGGGGAAAGAAGCAGGTGAGGGCAGTTCAGTTATATCATGAAGGACATCATTTTATATCTAATGACTAAATAAGTATTAATCTTTAACTCAAACTACAACTGTTGACAGACCATTGGGCATGACTTCTAATGCAAACCATCTCTATTTTTTTAATGCTTGGGTTTTAAAAGAGCATTAAAGAGAAATGTTGTTCTCTAAAAGAAAAAGATTCCTAAGTAGTAGAAGTTGAAGATTTGAAGCCAAATAATAATCCCCATAATGGAAAGAGGTGTCACACACTTTAGTATGCACACAAAACACCTGAGGCCCAGAACTGTTAGCCTTTCATCCTTTGGTGCTTCTTAACCCTTATGAAGTGTTGCCACACTTTCAATGAATTTTTCTTCTTACTATTTTTATCTTTTAATATCTTTCCTTCTCATCTTTTAATTCTAGAACAGTGTTTTCCAACTTGGCGAGTGCAGAAGCTCTTCTATGGGTTCCTTACATCTGTCCGGGGCACCAAGCCCTGTCTATATATGGAACCATCATATATCTTACCCATGTCAGGACTCCTTGCTCTCAGGAGAATGGAGATATTGTTATCACAAATAAAGTTCAAATGTATTTAAAATCCTTACTAAATTATTTCTTAGCTTTTCTATTTATATTTTCTCAATCAACACATACTCAAAATATAACCACTTTTAGGTACAGATCCTTGATACTTCTGGATATTAAAAGGGGGCTCTATATTAAAAAAACGTTTTAGAATATCAACTGTTCTGTTTGAAAGTGAGCCCTTTGAGGCATTTCTCCTGCACGTATCCCTTGTGATGATATAGAACTCTACTGCCCAGTACAGTTGCCAATAGCTACATGTGGCTATTTAAGCTTATAAATTCAATTCCTCAGTGGCACTAGCCATATCTCAAGAGGTCAGTAGCATTATGATAGATACTGGCTACCATATTGTACAAGACAGATATACCAGAATATTGGAGGAACTTCCCTGATCTAACTTATCAACCACTAAATTGTGCAAAAACAATTTCCAATTGAACTTGAAAACAGACTGCCACTCTTGTAGCAAATCAATGGACCAGAGGTAATTATAAGTCCACAGCTAAAGCCAAACAAGGCCTTCCTTTCAGGTAACCCATAAAGAGTGAGAGGCTAACCCAACAGTTGTGCTTAGAGATCTAGAATTTCATTTTATGGAACTGGATTATATAACATATACTGTGATCAATAATTAAACTTGTACAAGTAAGAAGCTTTTACACAGCAAAGGAAACCATCAACAAAATAAAAAAGCAGCGTACTTAGAATGAGAGAAGATATTTACAAATGGTATATCCAATAAGGACGTAATATCCAAAATATATAAAGAACTTATACAACTCAACACCAAAAAAAAAAAACAAAGAGTCCTATTTAAAAATCAGCAGAGGACCTGAATAGACGGTTTTCCAAAGAAAACATACAGATGGCCAACAGACACATGAAAAGATGCTCAACATCACTCATCATCATTGGAATGCAAACCAAAACCACAGTGAGAGATCCCCTCACACCTGTCTGGATGGCTAAAATCAAAAAGACAAGAAATAACAAGTGTTGGTGAGAATGTGGAGTAAAAGGAACCCTTGTACACTGTTGGTGGGGATGTAAATTGGTGCAGCAATTGTGGAAGACAGTGTGGAGTTTCCTCAAAAATTTAAAAATAGGAATAACATGTGATCCAGTAATTCCCTAGGTATTTACGCAAAGAAAATAAAAACACTAATTTGAAAAAAATATATGCATCCCTATGTTTACTGCAGCATCATTTACAATAGCCAAGATATGAAAGCAACCCAAGTGTCCATCAATAGATGAATGGATAAAAAATATGTGGTATACTTATACAATGGAATATTACTCACCCATAAAAAAGAGTGAGTTCTTGCTGTTTGTGACAAGGATGGACCTAGAGGGTATTATGCTAAGTGAAATAAGTCAGACAAAGACAATACCATATGATTTCACTTATATGTAGAATCTAAAAAAATAAAACAAACAAACAAAAAACAGAAACAGACCCATAAGAGAACAAACTGATGATTGCCGTAGGGGAGGGGGATAAGAGACTGGGTAAAATGGGTGAAGGGGAGTGAAAGGTACATGCTTCCAGTTATGGAGTGAATAAGTCACGGGGATGAAAGGTACAGCATGGGGAATATAGACAATGGTATTGTAATAGCGTTATATGGTGACAGATGGAAGCTGCACTTGTGGTAAACACAACAATAACATATAGAATTGTCAAATCGCTATGCTGTACACCGGAAACTAATGTAACAGTGTGTGTCAACTATGCTTCAATAAAAAATAATAATTAAACTAATGCAGACGTAGGTAATATTTGTGAAATCATTAATTTTCTTTTACTTAAAACTCCAGCTTATGTGTTATGCTGAACAAAAAATAGTATAAAATGAAAGACTTAAAATGCTCAAGAATACCTTTAAATTCTAATCATAATTTCATTAATCAAAGTAGAATCTACAAATTTAAAAGGCAACTGTTCTCCCCCCATCCAAATGCAATTGATTTTTTACTAGACATAGGAATAATAATATAATTATTAAATGTTTTCATTGTTCTTCCTTGCTGTAATCCTTAGCCAGAATTCCGAGCTTTAAGCTTTGATTATATATTGCAGAAATTTATTTTTAAGGATGCAGTAGATTGAAAAGCAATCCTTACTTGCTGATCCATTTATTTTCTCACCCAATAAACCTGCCTTGATTTGCTGAACACACAAAGGATCAAGACCAAGAGTAATGTCATTTGTTTTAAGCCAGAGCCACTATCTTTCTCAAAGGGCACTGAAGGAGACTAGAATAATTATGGTGATCATTTCACATAATATACAAATATCAAATCATTATGCTGTACACCTGAAACTAATGTTATATGTCAATTATACTTCAATAAAAAATTAACATAAATAAAAAAAATAAAAAGGCACTGAGAGGCCCAAATTGCTTTGTCATTTGGTTGGTGAGACAATTAAATTAACCAGCCTTTCTGGGTTTTAGAGAAAAGTTGAAAACCCCAGCAGCTTTCAGCAAATTTAGCTGTGTCAATATCTTTGCATGATTTATTTAAATTAACTTTTCATTTCAAGTGGGGCAGTCTGGGAAAAGAAAACAGCTTGAATACCTGCCCAAATGCCGCAACTTTTATTAATAATGCCCAGACTTGCAAAGTAAGTTTTCAGTTTGCAGGGTGTTTCTAATACATGATGTCACTTGATCTCCAGGCCAAGCCTAGGAAGAGCTAGGACTCAGTCCCTAGGGTCTGAATCATAATGCATTACTCCTTTCAAATAGCAGCAGTTGCGTCCTCATTTATGGATCTCTGAAGTCTTGGGGCTAGCATTTAAGGATACTTCAAAAATGCCACATTAGGGGGCTTATTTTGAGAAAGATTGGACCAGGTCAGGGTGGAGCCAAGATGCTTGCTGGAAAGAGAAACAGGAGAATTAAGTGAAAGTTTGTGAAGTGGACGCTGACCGACAGGCTTATTCTCCTGAAGGGAAGAGATTAGAAGATACTGCTATGGGGAAGCTATGCAGCCCAAAAGAAAAAATAATTATATATTGAGACTTCGGCTTCCACCTGAGTCTTCACCCAGTTACCCTGAAGTAAGGCCACCAGTCAATACTCTCAAGCCTTATACAGAGCTTATAATAATCTTTTTTAGTGCTTTATTCATAAATAAGAACAGTCTGAGAAAAAGTTTCCTAGATGTGTGAAACATGATGGCAGAAAAAAAAAGAAAAGAAAAGAAAATGGAATAGAGCTAAAGCTGTGAAAACCTCCCAGAAATTAGAAGAAAAAGACAGAGATAGAAAATAAGACCAAAAAAGAAGGAAAGTTGGATGATGCTACCAGGAGATCAAATATCCAACTAATACCTCAAAAAGAGTACAGGGAAATTAAGGGAGGATTTTAGCAAAGAAATGTTATATTATGATTCTCCAGAACTGAGTGGTCACTCAGGGTCCACCCTGGGCCCACCAAGTGCCCAGCACTGCAAACAAAAGAACACTTGCAAAAAGGACCTTACGTGCCTTCTGGGCAGGATGTATCCAAAGGGTAAAGAATTAAGATGGCATTAGCTTTCATATCACATCTTCTTTGTCCATTCATCCATTAATAGGACACTTGGATTATTTCCACATCTGGGGTGTTATGGAGAGTGTGGCATTGAACACAGGAGTGCAGGTAGCGCTTTGATATCCAGTTTTCATTTCCTTTGGATATAAACCCAGAAGTGGGGTTACTGGATCATAATGGTAGTTCTGCTTCTTATTTTTTGAGGAACTGCCATCCTGTTTTCCACAGTGGTATATGTATACAAAGGAACGTTATTTCAACCATGAGAAGCATGAAAATTCCTCAATTGGTGGTAACATGGCTGGACTTTGAAGGCATTAGTCTAAGTGAAATAGCCAGACAGAAGGAGACAAATACAGCATGGTCTCACTTATATATGGAATCTGAATTTTTTTAAAGTCAAACTCCTAGAAGCAGAGTAAAAAGTGGTTGCCAGGGGCTGGAGTGTCGGGTAAATAGAGTAAAAGGGTAAAAACTTTCAGCTATAAGATGAATAAGGTCTGAGGATCTAATGTACAACATAGGAACTATAGTTGAGAACACTGTATTATATCACTGAAATCTGCTAAGAGTAGAGCTTAGCTGTTTTCACAAAAAAAGAAGAAAATAAAGATGAAGAAGAAGAAGAAGAAGAAAATAAAGACATGGGGGTAATATATACATCTAACAAATCACCATGATATACACTTCACTTGTCTTACAGTTTTATGTCAGTTATACCTAAATAAAGCTGAATTAAAAAAAAAAAGCTACTTGGATAGAATTACTCTTCTAAAACAAGAAGATAAACCAAGAAGAGACACGGGATCCAGGAAAGAAGAGATCCCACCCAAAAAAGAGCCAAGGGAATTCCCAGGATGATAGGAAGAGAAGCCCAGAACAAAAGCTCAAGCAGGTCTCAAGAGCAGAGGAAGCAGGAGGCTGGAGAGCTCCAGGAAATAGATCTCCAAGGAAATAAAAAATGAAACTGACAGATTCCATGATGTATTTGAGGAGTGGAATTTTAGAGTTCTATTAGTTGGGCAATGTATTTGTAAGAGGTACAAAAAAGCAAACCAAGAAATTGAAATAGGGCAATAATTACTCTAAGACAAAACAAAACTCTATATATAGGAAAGTAAAAGTAGTCCTGGTACACCACATTGCTGAACTAGGAACAGTAGTTACATGGTCATAATAGTGTAAATGCTAAATAGCAACTGAATTAAAAGTTGTTGTTCGGATAAAAGGAAAGAAATAGGATGTGTGAGTGAGCTGCCATTATTTTTCATGGCGGGAAGCTAATTGGTAATGCCTAAAATTGAAATATCAAGAAACATAAGTATGAGAACAATCCTTAAAAATAAGAATTCTTAAAAATAGAAGCAACAGCTGTAAGAGGTGAAGGGGGTTTACCTCTAAGGAACAAAAAGTAATGAGAAGCAAGGTGGGGAAAGGGATTGCTGGTTTTCACCCTAAATCTTTTTGTACTCCAACTTCTTAAATCCTGTACCTTGAAAATAATCAGTTCCATGTTAATTATACTTTGGAAGGTGACCTGAAACTAAAATTTCCAGAAAGGGTCAAATGTGCCATAGCTGTAATACTCTAGACAATACAAACTAAATACTCCCTTTAAAGACTTAATTATACTGATATTGTACTTATAATTATAGACCAAAGTTTGAATTTGTTTGGCTGCCTAGAGCATCAGGGTCACCTGATAAATGGTAAATTTGGCTTTCATTTTGTTTCTTGTTGCCCTATCCTTTGGAGTACATTTGCCATGTCAATTAAATCCCTCTGGGGCATTATTTTTCTCTTGCCAACCACTATGTGATTTTGGCTTCAAATGTAGGAAGATCAGCTACTTGATCATATGGTCGTGGCCTTGAGGTTCAGGTACCTGAAGCAATTAGTTGAGTGAGCAAGCTAAGGACGGGACAAAGTTGTTAAGATTGTAAGACTAATGAAGTTACACTTTCCATTTCCATCTCTACTGTTAACTAATATCCGCTCCGATTCAGATGCCACTGCTCCTTCTGTATCTCCCATTTCCAAGACATTTTTAGGAGAAGAGTAATGAAGGGCATAAGAGCTTAGCTCCTGAGATCAACTTAATAGAAAAAGAGCAAGAAATCAGGTCTCATTTTTAAGGAAATCTTTAATTTTCTAAAAGAGGCCTGGTTCGTCCCTAGTTCTTTGTAACATGGGCAGGTAATGTCTTGGTCCCATTTTTTGTTGTTTTGTTTGGGATTTTTTTCACTGGTATCTAATAATGCACAGGCTTGCTGGGTGCTTCCAGTTCTACACAGGTCTTGCTTTCAAAGCATCTGAGTTCACATCTATATGATGCCTTCTATGAAAATTGTTTAATTAAAGTAGCCATCTGTGCTGTCAGAGCATTGGAGTTTCCCTGGGCCTCACTATATAAGAAACTGCAATAATAAACCCATGCGTTTTCATTGATTACTCTAGGTCACTCTGTAAACTGTGTTTAAACATTATTTGCAAAAACTAACATTTCAAGATGATGTGATAATTGTTTTACTCTCTTTAAGATGCCAAGATGCTTAGCATAAGTTTTCACAGATTTGTAAGATAAATCAACAATGAGCCATGTAAGCAAAGCTCCAGGCAAGGAACCCCGCTTCAATTATTTAAACCTTCCTTAATAATATTTTTTTAAATACCCTCAGGTCTTAAGATATATTTTCCTAGTTTTTTATATCTCTTCTTGAACATTTTACTGAAGTGTAATATGCATACAGAATAGAGCACATACCTAAAGAGAACTGAGCACTCCTGTGTAACCAGCACCCAGATAAAGAAACAGAACATGACCAGTACCTTCTATGTATCCTTTCTCAATCACTGTCCCCCAAGGGTAACCACTGTGATGGCTTCAAACAGCATAAATCAAATGGAGTCACACAGCATGTCCTCTTTTGTGTCTCGTCTCTTTCACTCAACGTGATTCATATAAAGTTCATTCATCACTGAGCATAGTTCCAGCGTGCTATTACTGTGGACTATTCCACTATGTTAATGTACCACATTTTACCTATTTATTCTTCTGTTGGTAGGTGTTTGAGCATTTCCAGCTTCAGCTTATTAAGAGCAGTGCAGTTTTGAACATGATACTACATATCTTTTGATGAATATATATAAACACATCATTGAGTATGTATGTAGGAATGTGTAGCTGTATCATAGGGTATGTATACGTATAAATATCCAGCTTTAATAGATACTGCCAAACAGTTTCCCAAAGTTGTTGGGTCAACTTTTAAGTCTTTTTGTTCAGGGCATATTTATTTAATGATATTCTCAAGAAAAGGCCTATTATTAGATCACTGTTTTTTTCATTGTAAGTTTCAAAATCATGAATGACCCGTTTAAATGGATCTGCCACATAAAGTAGAATGCTTTGATTTATGAATTATAATAAAAAAAATTCTCTCAGGATATTGGAGTAAACACTTTGTCATTAGAAATATTTGCAGACTTATTACAAAGGAAAAAAATTCACTAACATCTATATAGAAAATAAGTTCGGGCAATCTCCCAGATGGACAGTTTGGAGGGAAACTTTTCCAGCAATAGCCATCAGGTAGTAGGCAAAGGGCAACAGAGGGATTCTACGACCAAGAACCAGGCAGTCTGAGATAATGTCTCAACTCTACCAACCTTGTGTAAACCTCTTAATTTACCTGAGGCTTTATTTTTCTCTTCTACAAAATAAGAGTCTGAATCCACCCTGCCAGTGTAAGGACTACGTGAAGATACATTGTATTATATATGTCAGTTGTAATTATGTAAAGTAGAGAGAGCTTATGTTTTACATCAAAAAGCCCTAACATATTCTTAGACCATGACATTAAATTTTTAACTTTCCAATTATATTCCTAGAGAGTACATTTTCCCTGTCTTGTTTTAGCCCTGCTTTTTATTATCACTGTCCCCATTTTTAGCATTAGCAGTATTACACAGTCCAATGTCAGGGAATGACACTAATTAATGTTCATTAATGACCCTTTCATTAGTTTACTAGCTGGTTTACTGTTAGTTTACTAGTTGCATTGTGGGTTGTAGGTAGTCCTTTGCCACTATCTTATCAAATGGTGACTAAAGATGTGCAGTCGTTCCCGGAATGCATGTTCTTGCTCAGATAGTTTACCTCGGATAATATCATCTCCTTTCCTAGCCAATTCACAGGTTGCTTTTATGTTATACTTTTTGGTACTTTTATTGTCTGGTGTGAGTTGTTTTGAAAACCAATTCCACTGATGTGGCAGAATGTGTTTAACAGCAGGCTGAAAATGCCAAAGTCGCCTTCTTCACCCTCTGGGCATTTAATCGGGGCCAAGTATGACAAGGAAAAGATTCTTAATATATATTAACTTAATAATCTCCCTTTTCATTTTATTCTATTTTCTCCTCTCTTTTGTTTTTTCTTTTTTATGTCCCCACGTATGCCACATGCAGTGCGTTTGGCGTAGTTATGCAGCTGATGAGAAATCTGTTTCCATTGCAACCTGGAAGCCACACTTGAAGGCCTTGCACACCTGCAGCCCTACCAAGTAGGTATCACTGTGACAGCTGGTGCTCTCATCAAGCCTCTTCACATTCCCAAAACAAACCACACATACACACACACACACACACACACACACACACACACACACACACACACGTACGTGTTGATATTTGGATTGTCTTATTCTCTCTTGCCCTTCAAGAGATTCAAACCTGTTCAGTAGCACCTCAGGCACAAAACTAAATGGACTCAGTGTTGTTCCTCAGCATTCACAGACTGAGCTTAAAGATTAAAGAAATTCAAACTTTTATAGAGATTTATTACTACTATTTCATGCTTATTTTCTAATAAATCATTTCATAAAGCCCACTGAAATTCTAAAAGTAACCACCATGGTTCTTGAAAAACAATGATGGTTACTCCGTCGGTCACCTGACCCCAAGCAGGGAGCACTTTGAGAACAATGTATCTTTGCATAAAGTCCCTCAAAGTCATTTCTCATCTGGATCATCTTAGAGGATGGTCCTGGAGCTTTCACATGCTGATCAAGCTAGTGTCAGTAGCAAAAGAATAGCTGGAGTCCTAATAGGATTACCCCATTCAGTGAAGCAATGGGACCAATCAGATTAAAATTTGAAATTAGCATTCAAAATTGGAAAGTAATATGGCTTCCATTCACATTTCATTGGCCCAAACAAATCACCTGGCCAGGCCTCAACTCAAAGGGGATGGGAAAGTGCAGTCCTCCCATGTGCCTGGAAAGAGAAGAGAACCAGAAAACTTATGAACAGTCCTGATGGTTACCACAGTGATCTTTAATTAAAAAAAAAAAATCCTTAGTCCTGGAATCCTGGACTCCAGTTCAACTATCCGAATATACTTAATCAAAATCACCATATTCATTAAAGAAGTCCTCGTTGAAACAACCAAAGCACATAAGCCAAGGGAAAGGCTTTCTGTGTCACCCAACTTGATTGCAATAGTCAGTTCCTCAGGTTGTCCAAAGGTTACCAAAGTGCCTATTTACTTAGTACTTTAGAGCACCTGCTGTTCCCTTTCATAGTCCAACAAAACCTTAATCCTAGTGGCTTCATGGGATTCAAGGCATCCAACTACTGTGATTCAATCAGAGAAACCTCTTTCTTACTTGCCGTGGAAGAGCAATCAACTGGAGAACCCTTCATGACTCATTGCCTGGAATTTCAGTCTCAAAGGAGGTTTGTGCTGCTTCAGAGCACACACTGTTAGGAAGCCATACATCTGTCACTAACTGTCAGGATCTGTTACATTACTTCCCTGATCCTCCCCGGGCCCCATCCACAAAGTGAAGGATGAGAGGTGAGCAAGATAACTTTTAAGCTCTGATAGGACATGTCTCCTAAAAGCTGGGATCAAAACCTGTGAAAGAGATATCCCTAGAACCTCAGGTCTTCAGAAGGGACGGAACCCTAGCAAGGAAAGAAGCATGGATGCTGTCAAATGAATGCATGCATGAGAAATCTCTTTTCAGGTAGATCTTAAAATTGAGTTGACTTTCCTTTATTGAGTATGAGACTCTTTCAAAGTTGTGGTAATAAAAACAAAACATCTGTTCCTTGGAGGTATTGAGTCAGAAATGGGAATTGTATAGAAATTGTGTTTCTGGTACTCATGAAGGTTTCTAGGTATATATGTAAGATGAAAACTAGTAGAAGAAACAAAAGAAGGTTCTCAAGTGACAGAAGAGAATGATCTATTATCATGTGATAATGTAGCTTTCCACTTCCCGAAGTTTTTGGATTAAAGTCATTCTGAAGCCTGGAAAAAATTATTGAATAATAAGTCAAATTCTCCCAGTGCATAAACTATGATTTTACTCACATAATTTCTCTTTCTTCCTCCAAAATTTTCCATTTTAAATGGGGGAGGGGAGGGAAGGGAGAGGAGAATTTATGCAAACACCTATATTCATGCTGTTCCACTTTGGCTGTCAGCCATCCGCCTCATTGTCCTTTCCCTGAACCCCCCATTTACCTCTGAGTCTCGGCCCCATTTACTGAATAACAGGGTACTTGTCCTGAATGACACAGCCATCCTGGCAAAGTTCAGGAAACCTGAATATCCTAACATCTCTCCTTCTAGTGACATGTTATTGTTCCAAATTGTGTGGTTCTTAATCTTTATTATTGTTGTTAGTTTTGTTAAACCATGGAGAACATGATAATAATTGTGGACTCTTTCCCACAAAAAAAATATTAAATGCAAAAAAATCAGAATTTTGCCTACAATTTTAATGTATTCACAGACTCCCTGAAGCCAAGTTCAGAACCTTTGCTTTAGAAAGCAAACCTGCTTTAATCAAGTTTGTAGATCTATGAAGAGAATAATTTACAATGACTTAGGGGGATATTTTTACATTTATAATTAATTGGCTTACTGAGTGCAGAGTGATGTAATAAGAAACAGACTGAAACTTCTTTTTATTTATATAGTGTATTTCCTATAACATTCAGAGTTTAAGAACTTCTGAAGAGATGATTCATTCATTCATTTGTGCATTCATTAAATAACTATTCATTGAGCACCTCTTATTTTGCAATTTCCAGGCACTAGAAGTGTAGTAGTGAAAGAAAAAAGAAACCAAATAGTTTAGAACCTCAGACTTTGGGGAATGTATATTCAAGGGACATTGGGGAGAGAAAATAAATTAAATAAATAAATAAATAAATAAATAAACAAATAAATAAAATATGTAATAGAGTAATGCTAAGGAGAACAGTATAAAGTAGGGAAGGAATTTGGGGGACATTAGGGATTACAATTTTAAATAGGTGGTCAGGGAAGAGATCATATTATCAATAGCATCATCATCAATGATATCGCTGTCATTAAAAAACATGAACTCATGCTCTTGTTCCCAGGAGTTTTAGAGATACAATGAGATGCTTTGACTCCTCAACCTCATTTCAGGGGGTAGGATGGAAGAGAGGTGTGACATGGATGCAGGGGAGACAGGGTAGGGTGAGGGGGCAGGCCATACCTGCTCAGTTCTGCCAGGCATATACCCCGCAGTTTCTGACTCTCTCCTTTCTGGTCTGGCTGGTCTCACATAGGCTTTCGAGGTCTTAGCAGTTGCTATTTCAAAGTTTTGTTTTAATAACAGATGTACAGAGGGAACATATTTTTCTTGATTTTCTTCTCAGAGAAAATGAAGGCTGTGCAAAGTGTATAACACAGGTAAATGTGCTCTTTTAGGGAATGAGTCTGATATTTTATGAAGCTGTGGGGAATTATCAAGCTCCAAGGATGCCATGTGATAGTGTAAAAAGTCAGAATGTAGACATTCTGTAATCCAGTGCCTTCAATTTTTTCATAAGAAAATCAAGACCTACAAGAAAGTGAGGTGCTTGCCCGAAGACACACAGTCATTTGTAAAGAGTAGGGACCCTACACCACGTTGCACAGACCTGCATTCGCTAAAATGGGTTGTTAAAAATACCATCCAACACTAGTCCAAGGTAGTTGTGCTCAATTTCCCATGCGCCTAATTTACTTCAAGAGAATTCGTACTGTATACAATATGAAAACAAAATCTTCCTCAACAAGTGATTGAAGCTACAGTGTAACCAGCACTATTCTAAGAGTCCTTATTGATGCCAGTTAGATCACAGCCGCTTTCTTAACCATGGATAACCTTAGCTAATGTGGAGTTTACAGTTTTAGGCTACATGTGGGCACTGTTGGTCTTGCTAAGTAAACGTGCCAGCTCAGGTCTGTGCCACAAAGAGTGTATGTTGAAAAATTGGGTACATTTCTTATGAGGAATACTGCTTCTGTGGATCTTGCTTAAAAAGAATTACTTAGGGTACTTTATTCCCCATCCTCCATTATCACGTGCTATAAATGTATTCACCAGTTTATCATCATTTCTCTTCTGCCTGCACGCACCTGAAGGAAAGAACAAGGGGAAACATCCAGCAGGTTTGTGATTTCTCTTCTGCTCCATGTTTGTTTATAAATCTGATACCTAACCGATGTTTTAAATGTATCTCATGTGAGTAAAATTGATCAAGAAATACAAGATGATTAAAAGTGACCTTTCACAAGATTGCCTGCAAAGGTTGCTGTTTCATTGATTTCTTTTTCCCCCTTGGAAGCATCAGTGTCTCCCTAACTCACTGCTTTTTATAATCGGCAGGGCATGGAACATTCTTGGGGAAAAATAATAATTATGGCCTTTGGTTATTCCTTGGTACCATTTTCTCAGACGGAAGTCTTACCAAAGTATTCAAATTCTGGGAAGCAAAGTAAGATATATTCCCCTTCATCGGGGTCCTTTTAGAGTAAGAAAATGGGTTTTTTGGGCAAAAGGAGCACTGTGTACAGGAGGTAAAAACAATCTTTCTGTGACATCTCCAGCTCATTAAGCATTGGTTTACTTGAGTAACATGATTCAGAAGAAGAGCCTCCCCCCCACCACCGCCCCATCTTTTAGGAAGAAGAAACTTCACCAAATAATTTGTGGCCATTCTTTCATACCTTTCAAGGAAATGCTTTATCAGATTAAAGAGCAGAGAGTTAGACCTAGGAGGAACGGGAGGTGAAAGAGAACATTTTATTCTGTGTTATTGAGTGCCAGGAAAGAGCCTGGATTTGAGAGCATAGCCCCGAAGGACAGAGCCAGGTGGATCTCAACACTGCTGGTGTGAGGAGTAGCAGAGGCAGAACCAGCAGGAGAATCCCAGGTGCCTGGAAGGGAAGAAGAAAAAATTTTTTCCTAGCATTGCTACTTGTTTCAGTAGTGAGGAAACAACAGGCATTCCACCTGCACAGAGTTGGCCCCTGGGTGGGGACCAATGGGAGTCCAGGGATTGTTCCTTTAGTTTTGTACTGTCATACTAATGACACTAATTATAATATACTTATACAGTCCTGAAACTAGTTTTGAAAGTTCACTTGGGATGATGAGGTTCTGGGTCATCCATTTCTGCCTTATATTAACACTTAAAAAGATTCATGCACCAGAACATAAAGGCATCCATGATGAGAGATAGATGTGGCAGGATGCACAACACTCCTTTGAGGAAGGTAAGCCTACACAGGGATGGCATTAAGGACTCTTCTCTTACTTGGTAGGCAAAGAATTAGGGCCAAGGTCATTAGATATTCCTGGGTGATATTTCCAGAAAGTTTTAGTAGCCTGAAGATTTGGTCTTCTCTACTTTAGAAATATTTCTGCCCAAAGAGAGGTTCTGGTGATTAGACTCAGAATATTCTTTGCATAGACTCTAGAACAGGCAGTCTCACCAATTCTGACCATTTAGTCTTCTTCTGTCTAGACTCCCAGCAAACCCCACCGTCCTTCCCCTGTGGCCATTTTACTTGAAAAGAGTTACACAAAATGAATCATAGCCATTAGAAGCCATTTAGTCTATTTGGTGATATTTGAAAAGCTCTCCTTGTTTCAGGAGCTATCCATTTACAAATTATGTCAAAGGGTAATTTGTCTCCAAATCCTAAAGGCTGAGACTATCTTTGGCACAAACTCCATAGCTACCTGAGAGCAAGGTCACCTGTCTTGGTTTCATCCTCCAAAACAGAGCTATTGACACCTAAAGGGGAAGTCTGTGAATCATGTGGAGGTGCTCACAAAAGTGTGACGTGGTATGGCAGTCCTGAGTGAGGGGTTCCCTTGGGCTGACACGATATTGCACTTTTTCCAAATGTTACCAAGGCAGAAAGCAAAGACAAAATTAAAGTGTAACTATGGAGCTTTTTTGTTCTTCACTCCAAAAATGAACCTCCCAATCAGCTGTCACGATTCAAAAAGACTACTGACCAAATTTTTTAAATTTCATGATGTTCACATGTACCTAAAATATCAAAATTTATTCGACATGCTTGTGAAGAAGGGTGTCAAAAATTACTCACCTGTAGTTTTGAACATATACAGAAACACCGAGGTATGTTACGCACAGATTTCTTGCCTCTCTATGGTCACTGGACATTTGGCAAAACCACCATGAAACATGTCCTATATTACCATTTATTGAGCATTCATGCCTTACTTGATGTTTCATACTTCATACACTTAGGTCTTCTGTCCCCAAATTATGTATCACATCACCCTGTGCAAAGCTATGACAGAGAATGGGCTCAATAAACAATTCTTAGATAGAGTAATAAAATGTCCCTGATCGCCAGTAGTTCACGTAGAAAGAGAAAACACCAACAAAAACGGGAATGAGGAAATATACAAAAAGAGAGACAATGAAAAAGTAAAAACATTTCAATAATCTGAAGGAAAAAAGCTGAAGCTCGCATTTTAAAACATCACTTTAGCTTTCACCTTGTTGTGTTCCATGGGCAATGGAATTTATAATACTGCATAATGAATGCAAAAAGACTATTGTATTAACAATAGCAACAGTACCATCTTAAGAAAAACAAATTTGCCCTTACTCAAGCAAAATGTGCAAAAAGGAAAATGCATTTATAATGCGGAGTGTTTCTTAGAAGAGAGCAGATTTGGGTCCAGACTATTGCTGATTAATCCTTGACCCAATTTCAAATGGATTGATTAACACTAGCCAAATGCAAAGCCCTTTACTGTGTTTGGGGCCATTGGGTTACTGATGGTGATTCAGATAAGCAGAAGAGAGAAACTTCAGCCAACTCTGTGATCTTCCAGATATCTCAGAGCCTGAAGTCTCCTAAATCTTTCCTCCTGGCTTTTCATTGTGTTAAGAACTGGGAGTAATTCAAGCGTGGATGGGTTTAGCACAGTAGCCAGTAACTCTCTCCTGGTGCGTCTGGCCCGGTCTCCCTCTGAATGACCGGGCCAGACACGGAGAGGCTTTTCTTGCTGCAGAATGTAGTGAAGCATCACACACACTCGTATACCCCCATAGCTAATGAGGTTCCCTGCTTTGGAATATTCTGGTTAGAGAGATTTTTGTCTTTCTACACTGAGGTTAGGGTATTTTTAAACAAATTTGAGCTAGGGAAAGACATCCAGTTCTGTGATGCTTTTGTATTGTTTGCAACAGGTCCAAAATTTTTCTTTAAATATACAAACCATCAGTCTCAAGAGGCTCTCAACTAAACAACAGTTGAAATAGTGTCTCTCTGAGACATTAAAATAATGTCTTTGGTACGGGGTCAGGTACAAATTACCATTAGTCTCAATTGAGCCTGCTCTGTTCTTCCTCTACTTAGACCATAAATGCAACTTCTTTAGCATCATTTAATGATTCATTTGCTTTCCTCTGTCTTCCCATTAAAACAGTTCTAATCCCATATGTGGTGAATATGTTTATTGATTTTATTGTAATTAATCATCCCATTAAGTAATTTTTCCAACTCATTTTTTTAAACTGGATAGTTTTTCTCTGTTTTGGTACTAATTGTCACTTTCAGAAAATAGAATTTACCTATAACCCCATCGAACCAAATTAAGCCAGTACTCTCACCTTGAGATTTTAGGTCCTCCTCCCTTCCTCCTTGACAAGGAGGTCAGTCAGCCATCTTGTACACCCTGCCACAAAAAGGCTCTTCTTCCTCCCTGTTAGGTTTTTATTGCTACTAGACTAGGTCATGCCAACGGAAGTTTGGGAATTATCTATAAATCTTGCTACTTCTGCCTACCCTGTCTCTTTAACCAACAATTGTTGGCTATGTGCATGCTTCATAGTTAAGCTGCCTTGATCACAGTCTGTGGGCTTTAAATAGAACCCTGTCAGACTTCTTATTAGACTATCTAAAGTTGCTTTAACAGGTTCTTGTGAGACTGTTACAAAGATGCATGTCTTCAAAGTTAAAGCATAAATGATATTCTTTTATTACGTTATCATCTTCTGCTGTGATCCACTGAGTGCTTTGTCCAAATTGCTCCTACGTGGTTGGCTTTATTAGGTTCTGAGATGTGTGGTTCTTAGGAGAGAACACTAGAATGCTGACAGAAAAGACTGTGCATTCTTGTATTTCTTGGGCGTTTGTTTTCCATTATTTACATTTTCTTTCTTCTATGTGCAACGAATGATCTGCATGTGTTGTTAAACTAAGTAAGGCTAGACATTTTTTTTTTCCAGCATAATCAACTTGTGTCCTTATGGGCAAAATGTTAGATTGTTTCAAAAACAATCTTTTGAAAATGGTTTCTCCTTCTGTTCGCATTTATTGATAGAGGGGAAAGATTTAGTCTTAAGACTAAGTCTGTAAGAAAGACTTACAATAAGAAACTCTTTTTTTAACAAGCTAGTGACCTCGAATCTTTTCTTCTGACTTTTTGGAGCATGTATTCTGACAATTATTGATATTAACTATAACTGCAGGTATTTTATACAAATCAAGAACCTTTTTTAATATTTCAAAGCAATTAATGTTATCAGCTTCATTGATTCCTATAAATATTTAAGGTTCTGAAATATTTTGTTCCTCGTTTATACTGTGTTGCATTGCTATTTATTACAAGGGTTGCTGTATTTTAAAATATTTATGTTCTTATTTTCATATGAATCCGATGCTAACATACAGGCTACCATCATTTGTAATGCGTGTTTCACATCCAGTGGTTTCAACCTCACCATTAAGAGCACTGATTATTTTCCAAGCAGCACAATTAAACTATGTAGTTAGGACTTACTGCTTAAATAGTCTGTATATTATATCTGAAAAACAATAAAGCCAAATGGCTTTGCTGTTCTAAAAAGAAAAAGAAATCCCTAAGCACTTTCGTGGTGGTGAAATGCTTAGTAATGTGCTGCTCTATTTCCCTCACTCCTAGTAAGTTCTGTAGTAATAAGCAGAAGCTCTTCAGAACGTACACCTCACGGAAGCAGAGGTACCCAGCATCCCGGCTATTGACATGAAATTTGAGAATGCCAACTAACCTCAGGTGCATGACCTGGTTCCACCGCCATCCTACCTGAGCCCTGCTCAGAGACTCACTCTTCCTAAGGACTTCTTGAATGAGGTTTTCAACCCGCTTGTAATTTTCGTTGTTGCCTGTTGCCTGCTTTGATACTCTACGCCAGGGCCAAATAGGCAGGGTTCCGCACAGCCCTGGCGCCTCCTTGTGGTGGGACAGCTGCTGAGCTGCTGCACGCACTGGATTGTTAACGGCTCAGTCGCCATATTGTGCCTGAGGCGAGAATTTGTAGAATGCTTATCCTATGAAGGGCTAAAACCCTAATTAAGTATAACAAGGACTACAGCATTCTAAGTCCAAGAGGATTACTGTGGGGTTACAATAATGCCACACAGTTCCCTGGCAGGGAACATCCAGTAGTAGCCTGCATGCTGGGCCATTTGAGTTATTTGTACGTCTGGTTCCTAAAGGAGGAAGAATTCCCTTGCACGGTTCCCCATAGTTGTGCAGGTGCCCCCTCCTAGAGTCCCCAGCTGATTGATGCCACAATCAATGACCACAATGTCCTTTGGCTTACTTTCTCCAGAGAGAGACCTTCTTATTGGTCTCCTAGGAATAATCTTTGACAATCTTCCTAAAAACACTGTTACATAAATCTTCCTCAAAAGTCACGTTTATAGGGGCGCCTGGCTGGCAGAACATGTCATTCAATCTCAGGGTCATGGGTTCAAGCCCCACGTTGGGTATGGAGCCTACTTTAAAAAAAAAATCGTGTTTATAGATGTGACCAAAAGGTAGGAAAATAACGAAAACTTGAATGGACCAGTGAAGAGTCTATATTTTTAATCAATGTGCATTTCAGTAACAGTCATCTAATCAGTTTAATAGTCATCTAATCAAGATGCTCTGTTGATTTCCAAAGGGGAAAAGAAGTAGAAAAACTAATAGAAGTGAGCTTTTTTGTAAGAACAGGTCTTTGCTTTGGAGAACAAAATTTTGCCTGGTTAAAAAGTTCCGGGTTAAGGTTTTATTCCTAACTTTCATACAATTATGTCAAAAGAGAGACTGAAAACATTAATCTTTTTTGTCTAATTTCATATGTAATGTGTTGGATTCACTTTAAAATGATTTTTGGTAATTCTTTTAATAGTAGACATTGGCAAATATTCATGCAGTTAAGAAGGACAGAAAGCGGGGCACCTGGGTGGCTCAGTCGTTTAAGCGTCTCCCTTCAGCTCAGGTCATGGTCCCAGGGTCCTGGGATCGAGCCCCGCATCGGGCTCCCTGCTCGGCGGGAAGCCTGCTTCTCCCTCTCCCACTCCCCCCGCTTGTGTCCCCTCTCTCACTGTCTCTCTCTCTCTCTCTCTCTCCCTCTCTCTGTGTTAAATAAATAAATAAAATCTTTAAAAGAAAAAAAGGGACATGGTAGCTAGAACTCATTTATATCAACTGTAAGTGCTTTAAATAGTACTAAGATTCAGAGAAAAATATTATTTCCACTTTCCATGAAAGAGATGCTATCAAAATGTTTCATAGAGGCAACTTTTAAATAAAAATATTTTCATAGGAGCAATTGTTTTTAAATATTTCATTATTGTAAATTAGCCATGGAGGGTTTGATGCTGATACTTATTTCAGATTTTTTTACTTTTTCAGTAATTGAAATTCTTAAAAGGGAAAAACTAAATTTTATATTAAGTGGTTTTATGATGTTTTCATCAGTTTCTTCTTCATTTAGTTGGTATAAGAAAGAGATATATCTTTAAAGTTTGAGAAAATAATTTGATATTAACGAAACTCAACCTTCCACAGTAATTAGCATCTATGAGTTCCAGAAAAGGTAATCAACTAGATAAAGTACAGTGAGAACACTTGTAGTGAGAGCTATGTAAACTTAAGCCGTTCGTTCATCTAAATAAAGGTGCAGAGTTGAGCATATGTTCCTGAACCCTATCATCATAAACTTAAATGATGGAACAGATGTGCTAAAAACTGAGAAGAGATGTGAAATTCTTACTATTTAAAAAAAAAAACAAACAAAGTTTGAGAAGAGTAGACATTTTGGGTCCTATCCCTTTGAGGATCTGTTTAAATGATTTGAAGGTTTGGGATGACATGGAGAACCTAGTCTCAGCATAAACAGATGCAGTTTTATATGTTATTGTTGCTGTTGTTTGATGTGATCTACCATTTAATCATGCATTTGTCAAGTGCAGAGAAAGCCTTTGACTGACGGGATTGTTTTAAAGAACTCTTGAACCCACCTGACCCCATCACAAAACTGCCCAGCCTGTTCTTTGCATGTGCCTTCAGCTAGTCATGCTGGACTTACCTACGTCTGCATTTCAGAGGGGAGCGGTCAGTTGCATGGTCGACTCGTTTATTGTTACCAGGACTTTCTGATCACCATAGTTCATTATTTGATTTGTTTTCATGTAAACACATAAAATGTGGTGTCTTTTTAGAATATCATTTGTTAAGCAACTAGGCATGGAAAAATAAATGTTACTGTTTCTTGTTAGCTACAAAACACATAACCACTAAACACATTTGCTGTTGGCATGCTGCAGCTGGGGACAGTGGACATTGCGGTAAGTGGAAAAAACAAGGGCTCCACTTCGTCTTGGATAATCCGTGTCCATGAGAACACTGCCTCCTTCATGCCCCACAAAGGCTGCAGCATGACTGTGGGTCTCAGCCTCTCAGAGTAGCTGCTCCAACTTACTGCCCTCAGACCCTTCACCCTTCATTTCGGCAGACCCTGAAGAGTCCTGGGCCTCTCACTGGCTACGAGTATCATTTCCTGATGAATAACACAGCGCTATATAAATGAAACAAGAACACAAACAAAATGGGGACACAGCATCTCTTGGTTCCCACAAAAATCCCTTAGCTATGTTGCTATTTTCATCTTTATGTTCAAGATGAGGACTCCAAACCCCAAGTCTCTTTGATTCCAACCTGCCCTTCCCACCACATCACACCACATCTTTTGATTGGGAAAGCATGGAGATATACTTCGGGTTTTGTTGTTGTTGTTAATGCTTCCTTTATCAATCCACAGCACTTCAATCCTTGCTGGCATCTGAGAACTGAATGTCTGAACAAATATAATTTACCAGTAGCTGCCACAGCAAATCAATAACCTGTTTGATAGCAGGAAATTGTGTTAGTGAACATACCATCTCATTCCGTTAATCAGTCATCACATTCATTATATGCTGGGGCTGTTCTACATTGTGTGGTTTTTGTCTCACAAGAATGAATGCAAGCATAAAAGAAATGGGTGTTAAATGTTGTATGTTTAATATTATGTATGCAGTACTACCAACCACTATGAGATTGCATGAATTTATGGATATCATAATCTTGCCTGGAATATGAAATGCATGCAGAATGTAGATATATATGTATATGTAACTGTCATCCCTGTAGAAATGCTTAGAAATTACAAAGAGATATGCTCCCAAATAAAAAAAATTACTTTCTTTAAATCTCAAAAGTTGAGGTGAAAGCTAAAATCTATTTCTAAAGCAAACACTGAACCAGTTCTTGGTTATTTCCAGTGTAATTGTGTACAAACTAACATACCCAACGTCAGTCCTTTCTATGATGAATCCAGGAAGGGTGTGCCTACCTGTACAGTGAGGTTGAGTTCAAACGAATGCAAACAGATTAAATAAAGCTCCAATTTTCAATAAGGGAAGAATACATTGCTATGCTCCTACTTGCTGAAAACATTTTGTCTATTGAAATATAATATACAGTTTCATCACAGTATTGACCCAAGTGGAGTGGAAGAAATTGCTTGAAATGGAATAATCATGCCTCTGTTGTCCACAGTCAGAAGCTAAGTTTTAAGGAACGAGTACGCATGGCTAGCCCCAGGGGCCAGAGTATTAAGAGCAGACAAGCCTCAGTAGGTGACAGGAGGTCCCCGAGCACCGACATCACCGCCGAGGGCAGCCCCACCAAAGTGCAGAAGAGCTGGAGCTTCAACGACCGAACCCGTTTCCGGCCCTCGCTGCGCCTCAAAAGTTCTCAGCCAAAACCAGTGATAGACGGTAAGCCCTGTTTTTCCATAACTGTGTTTAATTGGATAGGCAATCGTGAGCAAGATTATGAAGTAATTAATTCTCCATGGTACCACTTGAAGATAGAAGAAAACAACCCCAAGGAAGGAATTGTTTGTTTGTTTTATTGGAAATTTATTCATTGCCTTGGGCAAATGTACAGAACATAAGTTTACTTTTGGGAGCAACTTTGGCAGCTAAATCTACATTTCAAAGAAGTCAAACAAAATGTTACTTCTTCACTTTTTATCTACAACACATTATTATTTCTCAAAGTCCCTATCAAGATCAACGTGACTGTCCTTCTCATGTATAGGTTATGTCTGACCAGCAAAGGTCCATGGCCCAGAGATGATCAGGTGCTCTGTGAATGTCTTGAAACACAGTAAGAAGGGTAACAATGCCTTTCTGGACAACAATGAAGGTGCTATTCCCTTTTCTACTATGCTCTATCCACCAGTAAATCAGAGACCACCGCTTATCTTCCTTAGCGAGATTCCTGTTGAAGTTCTGATCTAATGATAAGTAGAATTCAAGTTCTTCTCCCAAGAGGAGCTAACCTACTTTATTTATCATACAATGTGTCAGAAGTTTACTTGCCAACACCTTGTATTGAGTGCCCCATAATTTTCATGTTTATAAAACAGTTTCTTTTTCATTTAAGATTAGCTTGGTTTTCTTTTTAAGTATGCCCCCCCTGGGATCTCTTCTACTGGGCAGAGAACCAAAGTCAAATAGCATCTTCTATGAATGCATAAAAACTGCAAAGGCTATCGGCCCTTCTGTTCTCATTCCCTAGTATAACCTGTATTTTCCCAGGCTCTGAAATCCTGAGGGATAAAAGTAACAACCAGGGGTCATAATCCCCGTGATCTCAGGCTCCCTGCAGTGAAAGTCCCTGGAACCTCAGCCCACGGTTCCTCCCGGCTCATTCAGAGATCCCCAGGGATATTACTCCCACTCTCCAGTGAGCAACGTGAGTCCCCTCTTCACACCTCTTCATTCTCCACAACTTCGTGGATGTCATGCTCTCCAAGTAGACGCCTAGCTGCTGACCCGATGCGGCCCTACCCGGTGGAGCTTGCAGCTCCTGTCTCTGTGGTGGGACGTGCTGATCCTGCCAAGCTTCCCTCCACCTGTCACTCTGCTAAAGGAGAAAATGCCCCCTCCACCAGCACTGGATGCTCCCGCATCAAGCCTCTGAGTGTCCTGAGTCACTGCCCAGATTTTCAGTGTCCTCTGGTTTCTACACTCTCCTCCCTAGGAATTTGGCTGAAAGCCCATGAACAGCTGAGTCAAGAGTTACCCGTGACAGGGCTTTATGTTGCACTCAAAATAGACTTTCTGAATATAAATGGATGCATCATTTCTGGAAGGCAATTTGGCAACATATATCAAAAGCCAGGACATATGCCTAAGCTTGGACACATCCCACCCACCAATTCCATTTCTAGGATATAATCAATATAATGAAATAATATCAGACATTAGAAATGGTGCTCCAAATAAAAAATTATTGACATGAAAAGATGATCATAAAAAACATATTATTCCATTTTGCTGTGTTTGTGTGTGTGTAAATTCATGTACTTATAGGAAAAAATCTGGAAATATTCATAGCAATGTATGAACAATTACCTCCAAGTGATGAGGTCATAGTTATACTTTCTTTCTTCATTTTATTTGTCTGTATTTCCTATTATTTCTACAATGAACATGTAAAGCTTTCGCAAAAGAAAACAAAGGATGATTTTCTATTAAAAAATTGGACCTTCTTTTCACACAATACTCTCTCCCCTTCCCCGATTCTAGGGGCCCTTGGTCTAACACCCCTCTCCTTAGGCTGATTCCCCCCACACACACTCCTCTGCCAAGAGGTAGAAGGACCACCTTGTCTTAGTGCTGGGGACCAGCCTCTCTTGAGTGTAGACATGGATTGTCTAATGAAGTTTAATGTACTGCAAATAGAGCCATATTAGGCTCTAGGGTTGCCATAACAAAGTAGCACAGCTAGGGCAGCGTAAACAACCCACATTTATTTTCTCACAGTTCTGGAGGCTAGAAGTCCGAGAATCTCCTTGGCTTAATGGCTGCCTTCTCCCTGTGTCTTCACTTCATCTCCCCTCCATGCACAGCTGTGCCCAGATTCCTTCTTCCTTTTTTTTTTAAAGATTTTATTTATTTATTTATTTGAGAGAGAGAGTGAGAGTGTGCACAAGCCTGGGAAGAGACAGAGGGAGGGAAAAACAGACTCCCCACTGAGCGGGAAGCCAGACACAGGACTCGATCCCAGCACCCTGGGATCATGACCTGGGCCGAAGGCAGACGTTTAACTGACTGAGCCACCCAGGTGCCCCAGATTGCTGCTTCTTATAAGGACAACAGTGATACTGGATTACAGCACACCCTAATGAGCTCATTTTAACTTAATGTATTTTTAAAGACCCTATCTCCAAATAGAGTCACGTTCTGAGGTACTAGGGGTTAGGACTTCAACATATGAATTTTGGTGGGACACAATTCAGCCCATAACAGAGTTCCTGCTCACACACATCATACCTTCCCTGGGCAAGCCAGGGTGTGCCCATATCTTCAAACCTAACCCTGGATTCACACTGTGCTAGAAATGCATACATGACCCACGGTGGGTCCATACTCTTCCAACAGAGGCTTCAAAAAATATTCGACTTTGTGCTGTGAGGTCCTTATGGCTGGCTGAGCACATCTAAATAAAAAAATCAATAGGATCTGAATTTTGAATATGGAAAATGAATTCTACTTGTATGTTTGGCCAGAGGGAAAGCATTTTTCAAAGACTTCTAGCGTCGGCACTATCCATCACAGTATTTCAGTTACTGCAAAGATGTCTCGGAGGTCAGACAGAAACAGAAGTCCTATTCTTTAACAAATAACAAATTGGAAAGGTCTCCTGCCATCCATTTTCTACATCATTTCATCCAGTGCAGTTCTGTTTGGTTAGAAAGGAATTGCTTTTCCCTGGTTGATGCCCATCTCAATTGGTTCTGAGTTCCTCAAGTGACAGGAGGCCTGGTTGCTGTTCTGCGGACGTAGCTTTGTCGGCTGCCCACCTGCAGAAGATCATGACTCCTGACTCCTCATTTTATCCAGTAGTCCAGATTCTTTACCTCTGATTTATCTCAACGTTGGGCTTGGGAAAATGGAAGTTTCTTTTTATAGGGAAAAAAACAACTGAAATAACTATCAAATCAATGTAGACTTCAATTATACATTTTCATTTATACTGCCTCTCCCGGTTGTAAGTATGTCTAAAAACCACTTACTACCCATAGAAAATAATATATAACCCCACAGCGAACTCCCAATTATTCCAGATCTATTTGCTCACTCACTTCTGGGGCTCTTTTCTTCTACTTCTCTCTTTTCTGTAGGTATTTTAGGCATTTCATTGCCCATGAACAGCTCACAGAGAGTGGATGAATAGCAGAAGGAATAATGAAAAGTCTAATTGGCCTTTAAGTTAATAACTGAGTTACATTTGGAAAATAATGGGCCTGTAACTAAAAGATACTATCATAGAAAAACAAAGGAAATTTAGGCTTAATCCGTAAGCTTTAATAATTCCTGCCAAATCTGATACCCTTTACTACAAATAGTATTATTTTTATAATTTAATGACTCTTACAAAAGCTATTAAATATCGCATGTTGGGCTTTTTTGTTTTAATTTTTTGTGAAATTTACACATATAACACTTAAAAAGGGCATAATTGTCTTCCAATAGTCCACAGTCGGGTATACGGAGAAGTGGAAAGTAACAGGCAGATGTCGAAGCCAGAAATTAACAAATGGCAAAAGGAAGAAAGTAAACTATAAGGGACTGCTGTGGTATTGCCATAGCAAATTTCTTTTGACCGATATGGTATGAATTGTATTTTTAGTTTATAAATCCAATAATAAGAGAGAGAAATTTTCCATTGGTCAACCAATAGTATTTAAGCCTCTTCATGTAATTTTTAAAAGTAAGTAGGATATGACTTTTTCAGATTCCACATATAAGTGCAACCATGCAGTTTTTTTCTTTCTGTGTCTGGCTTATTTCTGTTAGCATAATGTCCTCCAGGTTTATCCATTTTGTTGCAAATGGGATGTTGTTCTTTTTTAAGGATGAATACTATTCCATTATACAATTATACCACAATTTCATTTCACTGTGTATAGGTATATCAAGTCATCACGTTGTACACTTTAAACGTATGCAATTTTTATTTTTTATTTTTTTTAGATTTTATTTATTTATTTGAGAGAGAGAGCGAGCATGAGTGGGGGGAGGGGCAGAGGGAGAAGCAGGCTCCCGCCCTGAGCAGGGAGCCCGACGCAGGGCTTGATTCCAGGACCCCGGGATCATGACCTGAGCCGAAAGCAGACACTTAACTGACTGAGCCACCCAGGTGCCCTGCAATTTTTATTTTTAAAATAAAATTCTTAAAAAATTAGGTAGGATAGAAGTGAAATTTTTCTCTCAACATATAAAAAAATAATGATAAAAGTAACATTCACTGGATCCTTCTCTGTGGCAGGCAATGTTCTCAGTGCTTTAGTTCTCTTATTTCATTCAGTTTTTCCAGTACCCCTATGAAGTGGGTTCATTATTATCCCCATTTTGTGGATGAGGAAACTGAGACTTGAAGCTGAATAACTTACCCAGGACTAACAGATATAAGTAAGGAAGCCACAGTACACACCCAGGCAGCCTAATTTCACAGCCTTGCCTTCACACACATTCGTAGCAGTGCCCCCTAAGGTCGTATCAGTACCGCTGTAGGCCTCTCCCATTTCTTCTTTCTCCCTGCCACCCTCCCCTCACCCACTTGCACTCTTCCATTTTCAGTTGGTCAGATCTCCTTCCCATAGAAACCATTTGACCTTGCCAGTGTTCCATCCTGTCTTGCTCCCAGCCCCGCTGCCAAACCTCTGAACTTTATCATCCTCAAAGACTACCAGAGGTGGAAGATGAGGCAAACTGAGGAAACGGCCTTTAGATGACCCTCTGTGTTTTGATCACGTGTCTGGGGAGAGCCTCAGGATAATAGCCATGCTGGTCTGTGTCTGTTTCCCCTTGGAGGGAGGCAAAGGGTGAGGTCATCTGAGGCTGGTTTCAAGACGCAAAAGGCGGTGTCAGGAGATGGACAGCTATCGACAGCAGACAAGCAAATGGAAAGTGGCGGACTGCAAGTTAGAGGACTACCAAGCAGCCAAAATCCACAGGAATGAAACTATAGTAGAGACAGGGGAGAGTCCAGATTTCTGGTGACTAGTTTGCAGTTGAGGAGGGCTATGCTTGCTGGACCCTGCTGTCCTTGGGAATGCCTTTCAGAACCGCACTCACGGAGTACAATAATCTTGACAGAGAAGTGTCCCACGAAGCTGTATAAGATGCATGTTTTAACATGTTTGACATTGCTTCTGCTTCAGGGGAGCATATCAATTCTGCTGAACAATCCTCAGGGCTCATGCTGGTTGCTGTGGGAGGCACATCCTCACCAGATATTTATGAGAAAGACTAGCATGACCCTGAGTGCAGGAGTTGTATGGGGTCCACTTGAGCAAAGGCTGGGTGGACTGAAGATAGGAATAATTTGCAGTGGTGGGCGGGGGGGCCTGGTGACCAATTCCCTTGTTCCAGATACTGCTAAATATCTCTTCTCTCCCTTCACTTCTCTTCCACGTTCCTTCCTTCCCTCAGCCAGTGTACCAGTTAGAATGCATGTGGCTGCAGGACACAAAAGAAGCAGATTCAGATACCTTCAACAATAAGTGTATCTTACCACCTAAAAAGAAATTCAGAGGTAGGACAACTCCTGGCAACAAAACATTGGGATCCTGGGGCGCCTGGGTGGCTCAGTCATTAAGCGTCTGCCTTCGGCTCAGGTCATGATCCCAGGGCCCTAGGACTGAGCCCCGCATGGGTCTCCCTGCTCAGCAAGGAGCCTGCTTCTCCCTCTCCCACTCCCCCTGCTTGTGTTCCCTCTCTCACTTAGTCTCTCTCTGTCAAATAAATAAATAAAATCTTTAAAAACAAAAACAAAACCCCTGGGATCCTGACTTGAGTTCTCTATGCTTCTCTTGGATCTTCTTTTGACTCTGCCCAACTGTGTGCCCACCTCCTCCTCGGGCTGGGAGCAAGATGGCTGCCGCAGCTCCAAACAGCTTTGAGGCACAACACTTTGAAAGGCAGAAAGGGAATCATCTTGTGTTGCTCTTGCTTGCTAACGTGAGGAAAACTGTCCATTCACATCTTAGTTTCTGGAAGTGGGTCTCATGCCTGAAATGAACCTTGGCAAGGAGAATGAGCATTGGCAGTCAAGGGTCAGCATCCAGCACCTGGATCTGGGGCCAGACTCCCCTGAAGCCCTTGGATCAAGCAGGGGGAAAGGGAGATTGTAACTGGATAGATTTGAGGACTTATGTTCTCGAATTGGCTGTTGGGAAAGCAACCTCTAGCAGTGTGTGACACAGCCGAGCAGTCTTTTCTACTTTGTGAGGGTGAAGAGAAAGCATGCCCTTAAGCATGTTTTCTCCCAAACACTCGGTCTACATGTCATTTCTGTTCTCCTAAGTGTCTATGCTTTTTAAACATACAAGCCAGATTTAGAAATCTTTTTTTTTCTCCTTTCTTTTATCACATAATTTCCATGAGGCAGTGAACACAGACTGGCCTCACTCTTTAAATTTCAAAAGAAGGACAAAATGGTAAGGGAAAATCTAGGAAAAAATAAATGAATTCCCATTTAGATCATTTAATCCCTCCCCACACACAATCAGCGGGTACATTTCCAATCACCACCTCCACTGAGGAAAACGGGGAGCAGTTGCCTTCCTCATCTCCTCAAGTGGCTTCCTTGGAGACTCTTTCTTCCCTTTCTGCCTCATAATAACTAACGGGGTCTCACCTAAAGATAGCAAAAGCAAAGCATGAGGTGACAGACGCCTCAACTCCTCTTAAAGTCAGTAAGGTCCATCCCTGCCCTTCGTCTCCCCTTTAACCTCTGTCTTCCAGGTCCCAGGCCCACCAGTCTCCGAAAACTTGCTGGAGATTATCAGTATAAGATCGACAAGAATACTGACAAAAAAGAGGCATTTTAGTACAATGATTTGGACAATACCCTGAACTCGCAGACCTCTGTACCAACAATGGGATATTTTTTTCCAAGCAGCATAAATTACGAGCTATCAAGATTTCGTGTTTGACTAATCCTTGCACATGGACCTTTCATCTTCTACTAATCCTCTTTTACACTTACTTTCCAATGGCATCTTCTCTCGTATTTTTCTCAGTCTCCCCAGTTGACATTTTTGGTGTTTCCACAAAATGCCAAGCATGGCATGGCACTTAACATTTTTTCTGATTTTTCCATATTGATGGCCCAGCTTCAGCCAGACTTTGATGATAATTTTCCGCAAAATATGATGCTTCCTGGCATGTTCTGAATTTACCCAATAATGACGCTCCGTTGTGCTGACAGAAACAATTCTTGTCAAGGGGGGGCTTCTCTTGGGGCTTCAGCTTAACCTGTTTGTCCACATCCCTGACAGGGTATCCCTGGCCGAGAAGCATGCCCACTCCTGTGAGCTCTTATCTCTAACAAAACCTGAGGGGTTTCCTTCACGATGTAACGTAGCTCACTGAATGCCGAACTTCATTGTTAGCCTCCTTCTATGCAAAAGCCAACCGAGGGTAGTCAGTAGGATTCTGTAACACACTTTTGGTCCTTCTTCACTAAGGAGTTGGTGAAAACCATTACCTGGAGAACGCTTCTCGATGCTGGTCCATAGGTTTCTTTTTCCTTTAGTTGTCCAGGTTCATTACCCATTCGGTCCATTGTTCTTCATCCAGAGACACATCCCAGCCCTCTCCTGTGTGTCCTATACTGTTCCTGTCCCCCTAAGATCTGCTTCTTTATTCCAATGTTCCTATTACTTTTGGGGGGGATGGGGGGCAGGGGAAGACCTCTCAATCTCTGGTTATAGACTCGAAGTGACTAAGACCAGGCACAAGCTCAGAGATATTGCAGGTTGGGTTCCAGACCACCCCCATAAAGCAAATAGTTTCCCAGTGCATATAAAAGTTATATTTACACTATACTGCCGTCTATTAACTGTTCAAAAGTATTATGTCTAAAAAAAAATAGTATGCATACCTTAATTAAAAATACTTCATTGCTAAAAAATGTGAGCCATCATCTGATCTTTCAGCGAATTATAATCTTGCTTGTGGAGGATCTTGCTCAATGTTGATAACCGCTGACTGATCAGGGTGTTGGTGCTTACTGACGGTGGGGGTGGCTGGGGCAAATACTTAACTAAGACAACAATGAAGTTTGCCGCATCAATTGACTCTTCCTTTCACAGATGATTTTTCTATGGCATGAGATGCTGTGTGATGGCATTTTACCCACAGCAGAACTTTTTTTCAAAATTGCAGTCAATCCTCTCAAACTCTGCTGCTCTTATCAACTATGTTTATGCCATGTTCTAAATCCTTTGTTGTCATTTCAACAATCTTCAGAGCATCTCTACCTGGAGGAGATTCCTTCTCAAGAAACCACTCTCTTTGCGCATCCATAAGAAGCAACTCCTCTTCTACTCAAGTTTGATCACGAGATTGCAGCAATTCGGTCACATTTTCAGGCTCCACTTCTAATTCTAGTTCTCTTGCTATTTCCACCACATCTGCAGCTACTTCCTCCATGGAAGTCTTGAACCTTCAATTAGTTAAAAAAAAAAAAAACAATATCTGTGAAGCACAATAAAGCAAATATGCCTATATTTATCATATTTCTGGTAAGGGTTGCTTTTTCCAATACTTTTTGTGAAACTTTTAATCACTGAAGAAAGCTGTTTCTGTTCTGAATGGACTGGAGTTCCCCTTGGCTTTCTATTCTAATCCAAGTACTCTTTGTATTATAGAACAGAACATCTGTCCAGATTTCCCTAGGTTCTGCCCCAATGTTTGTTGTCACTCCTTAGTGATAGGGAAAATCATATTTGGTTCCTATTGGTGAGGAAAATAGCTTTCCTCTTAAGATATAGGCTTTGAATGAATCCCAGCTCCTTCCTTCCAGCGGAAACTAAGCTGCCAAATGACCTGAGTACAACCTTAAACCATATTTTTTGGACTTCCACAGATGCGGGTCTTACTGAGAAGCTCAGGGTTGTAAACCAGAGTTCTAAATTTTGTTTCACCAGCACATCAAAGTGTGTGCATGTGTACACTGGTACTTTAAAGTGAATTGGAATGCTGTATCAATTATCTACTGATACATAACAATTTGCCCCAAACGTGGCAAGAGACCCATAATCTCAGTTTCTGCGGTCAGGAATCCCGCAGCAGCTTGGATGGGTGACTCTGGCTCAGCCTCCTCATGGGGTTGCAGTCAAGCTTTTGTTGGCCACGAAAGTCATCTTAAGGCTCAACTAGGAGAGAATCTGTTTCCAGGCTCAATCGAGCATTTGCTGATGGGCCTCATTTCCTCACATCGGCCACTCCATAAGCTGCCTAAATGTCCTCTGGCTTCCCCCAAAACTAGTAATTCAACAGAGTACATGCTCAAGAGAGGGAGAGAGTACCCAAGACAGAAGCTGCAGTCTTTTATAACCTAACCTCAGAAGTGACGTACCATCACTTCTTCCATATGCTAGTGGTCATACAGACTAACCCTGGTTCAGTGCAGAAGGGGACAACACAAAGGGAGGGAGGGTCATTGGCAACTCTCTTAGTGGCCGGCTACCATAAATGTCTTTACATTGGATATGTCTTTCAAGTCGCAGAACCCACCACTTGTCTTGTCTTTCTAGGAATTCCAACACCAGCTCTTCATCTCTTTTACATGTTTCCATTACCTTCCTGCCTCTAAAGGTATTTGGGTTTGTGACCTCTAGACTAAACATTTCATGTCCAGTGTCCTATGTATTATATTTCAAACACACACACACACACACACACACACACACACACACACACACACAAAACCAACCACATCCTGACCCTCAACCTTGATCACATTATAACTAGACTTTTCTATTTCATTCTTAGTGCAACCTTTCAAAAAGTGATATTAACAAAATATTGAGCATTCCAATTAGTGTGACAAAAAAATAAAAGAAAACGAGGGAGCGGGAAATCAGCTAGTCATTAGCAAAACCACAGTGTTCTAACATCTATTCCAGCACATGTTCTTTTCGAATGTGCAGCGCATCATCAGCGGCTTCAAGAGGCTAGAGAGATATTCTTTGTCACTTCAAAGAGCAGAACCAGAACCAAGTGTGCAATACCAATTTTTCCCTCAATATCATGACAGGCCAGCAATTAGAGACCTCACACTGATGGAATGGAGTCCATCGCTGGAAACCTTCAGACCGAACTTGGATGATCGACATTCAGGGATTTCTAGGTTCCTCAGAAGATCGAGCCAGACAACCCCAAAGAAATTTTCTCCCAAACCCGGGTTTCTATAGCTACTGTTCTGGCTCTTCCCTTAACCATTACCTTTCATCCTCTCTGGCAATTCCAAACCGAAAAGTGGAAGATTGGTGGAGGCGGGGGGGGAGGAATAGATTGGCTGAGGAACACCAGGGACTCATTTTCTCTCCTGACCCTGGTCTCATCTGTCTGTGATGCAAAGTGCTTCCCATGGCTTCTTCCCTCTCACCAGCCCCACTCCTTGACCTCCCTTGGTCCTTTCATTTCCTGAGAAGCACGTCACATGTGCCCCACCTATCCTTAGGAGGTGCCCCACAGTGGATCATTCACAGAATTTGGATATGCCTTCAACTGGCAGATTTCAATTCAACAGGTATTTGAGGGGCCGCTGCTCAGGGCTAGCATTTTCCTGGGCACCAAAGGAGCACAGTGAGTAGACATGATGAGTGCCATCTCAAAGAACTTGCCATCTGCCTGTAAGTTTTCCTGCCCAGCCCCACCCCTTACGGTACTGACTGGCACCTGGGGACCATAAAAGGCATCCTCCTCACTTTGCCGACTTCACATTTTTCAGAAATAACCTGTGGGTGACCTCTGAAATTCGCACGAAATAAGCACAAAGTTAGCCATTACACAAATTACAGGATTTAGGCCCATATTTAAGAGAAGCACTTTTCAGCTGCATGGAGAGTTTTCATTCGTATGTCTCAAATTATTTCCTTCAAAGGCACACTTAGTTGTCTGCTCCACAAAGAAAAACCTATATGACACAATTTTAAAATTATATTTAATCGCTTTCATGGGGTGCTCCAGTTGGTAAAGAAGAAAATAAAAGGTTAGAGGAAGGCCAGGATCCTTTCTTTGCAATGGACAGCTAACACAGGAACGAGACGAGCTAGCCAGGCTTCCTTTCTGCTCTCAGCAGTGTGAAACTCACTATATTGTTCCAAATTCCTTTCATTTTATTTTCAATGTCTAATTTTCCCCAGCTTTTTTTCTCTTGCCATCTTTTTCCTCTGTTGCCATGTACAATGCATAACAACAGTTCCTGGACTCCAAAAATATAGAAAGCTCACAAGAATATTGCCTGGGGAAAATTAATCTCTGTACCTCCAGTTACAAAGATTCATTTGCACATGAAACCCTTAATTCCCGCTGGTGAGAAATTTGCATTTTTCATTAATCTAATGCAGTAACAACTGGTGTACCACATCATTCTGTTGGAGTTGGTGACTAATCTTTCCCAAATTGTTTTGAACCTGTGTTCCCATGATTTTGTGTTTTGGCTGAAAAATGTCATGACCTCATGTCTTTTTACATTTGTATCAGTTATCTGTTATAGCAAAACTCTTCCCTCCCCCCAGATTTAGTGGCTCAAAACAGCAACCATTTATTTAGGCCGAAGTTCTGCCGGCCAGTACTTCCGTTCTTGGCTGGACTCAGTGGTACATCTGTGATCAGTTACTGTTTTGCCTGTGGGGCTGACTGGCCTGAGGAGGCCTCAGCTGGGCTGACTCATCTCTGCTCCATGTGGTCTCTCAGCCTCCAGCAGGTTGGGTTGGTTCAGAGTGGTGGAGAGCTCCTGAGAGCAGTGCAAGACCAACCCACAAGGCCTATGGAGTGTCAGGCATTTGCAGATAAGGAAATCAAGACCTAGAAAATGTAAATAACTTGCCTGTGTAGGTCAGTCTAAATGTCGAAGTTGGGATTCGAAATTGCATTTAGATATCATCCCATAGCTCTTCGTGTGTTCTACCATGCTGCTCAGCATGTTTTCCTTCACATAGGTCACATCACCAATAAATGAATGAATGAGGGGCACCTGGGTGGCTCAGTTATTGAGCGTCTGCCTTCGGCTCAGGTCATGATCCCAGGGTCCTGGAATCGAGCCCCTCATAGGGCTCCCTGCTCCACGGGAAGCCTGCTTCTCCCTCTCCCACTCCCCCTGCTTGTGTTCCCTCTCTCGCTGTGTCTCTCTCTGTCTAATAAATAAATAAAATCTTAAAAATAAATAAATAAATAAATAAAAGAAATCAGCTATAAGTTTAGCATTAGTCAAATGATTTTTTATCCTGTTCCAGTTAATGTGGAAAATCTTCTCAAGCCATGACCCTTTGTCACTGCATACACTGCATATACTCTCCCCCATCCCTTCAAATGTCAGTTAAGGTAATGCACCAGGAATTCCCTCTTTTTTTTTTTTTTCAAAGCAACACTCAAATGTTGCTCTCTCTGGCCAGCCTAGTCCAACTGGTATCCAAAAGGTTTACACCTTGACATTTCCTGACGATATCACTGCTGCTAACCTAATAAGACTTGAAAGTTGAGAAAATAAATTACCAGATCTATTTTGAATTCCCCAACAGACTGGATTAATGAATAATGCAAATGTGGTTCTCCAGTTTGTCGGCCCATTGTCAACCATGACTGCCTTGATTGAGGTCAGGTGTCTCTGAATATGACTCAAAGAAGACAGATCTCATCCTTTTGGAGATAGGATTAAATATATTCTTTTAAGTCACTTTGTCATTGATTCAGAATGTTCCTCCCTACGTTAAAGTACCGTCTGTCTAAGTCTCAATCTCTTGTAATTTGCCCTAGTTCAGTTATTTTCCTGAATGAGGAGGCTGTTGGAGATGATGCTGTCAGGCACATCCCATTGCCTATCTGAGTTATCTGTGTGTGGTTGACCTTTGCTTTGCTGCTTTTTTTTTTTTTGCTTTGCTATTATCACTTGGCTTTGCTAGGATTTTCCAAACATTTGTTCCAATAAAGGTAGTCCCACTAGGCTATGATTTACCTTGCTTGGATTACAAACACTTAGATGATTTGCTAGTGGAAATACAAAAGTCTACAGAAGTAGATTTGTGTATGTATGAATGTAAAAAAAAAATGTTTTCACAAAGCCAGTTTACATCCTTATTTTCAATTGGAAAAACTCACAGTGCTTTGAGTATGGTGAGTCCTCGAGGAATTTTTTTATGAAAATTGAATTAATCCAACAGTAATTAGAAAAACCACTTTGGAATAAAAACCAGTTTTGGAATAAGATGGGGCTTATTTCAAATCCTAATTTCCCCACTAGGTTGGATGAGATGAGGCAAGTGACTTAACCTCACCGAGCTTTAGTTTATTGTCTCTTTCCCTCTCCCTCCCCTTCTCCCTCTCCCGCACCCCCCAATCCCCCCTCAAGTAGCAGAAATAATACCTACTTAATAGAGTGTGCGTGATAATGAGCTATAACAGGTGTAAAATCTTTATACAATGCCCACCACAGAGCAGGCACTCAATAAATTGAATGGAATGTTATTATTTATTATTTCATTAATACCAATTTCTGCATTAATTTTAATTAGTTGAAGTCCTAGGCTTGATTAATTTGCATGTTTTCATCTTCCCTTCATCCAAGTGCTTGGTGGCAATTCCTACTGATGGTCAATGGAAGTTTTAAAGTTCTATGTTCATACAAACTTTATTCCTTTAGTCTTCAGACTGAATTTTAGGAGTCCTCCTGCTGAATAATTTATATAATCACAGAAAGACAAAGTTATCTTTATTATACCTCATGCGATTTACTACTATTTATCCGGGGGTCATTGCCTTTATTAAAGATGACAGAAAGAGAGGCATTGGTTTACTATATGACAATGCAGTGTGTGGCACATAATAGTTGCTTAGAAAATATTTATTAGTGAGTGAATGCTAGTGAACAGATAATGAACAAATAAATGATTTCATATTTAGTTATTCAGGAGTCAACTCATTAAATCTCATTGATAAAAATTGCTTTGGGATTATAAAGAGCCACCATACAAATTAGATGCATTACTGAAGCCTAGAGTGTGATATTATTAAAAGTGTTTATTGCTGAATCCCTAAGTGCTGAGGTATTCAATAAAGGGGATATTGAGTGATTTTTGAGAAGATAATGAAATTCCTGGGTTGCTTTATAGTTGCAATAATTTAAAAAAAACATATACTCCAGTGTTCCCATTTTGAATAAAGACAATCAATATAGTAACATATTCAAGTAAAAAGAAGAAAAGCATTTCTATATTTTTCCTTTGTACTTTATGGGCAGTTACTAAGCCACTATTATGGTGCGATCAGCAATTTTAGCAGTAGCGACCATATTAATTGTTTTTGAAAACTCTCTGGTGCTTCATATCACTCAAAACAGAAAGATTCCTTTTAATTAAGTGACAGGAACTATTCCATGAGATTTTGTCAGCATTTCTGTTAGCCAGTAAGTAAGGTTAATTGGCAATCCTTAATAGAGAATCTTAGAGAATTTCATATCATAATTAACATAATTTAAGATGCTAATAATGCATGAGTTATCTACTCAATCAGTGTAAGTGGGATCTTTGATCTTAAAGAGAAAATGCTCAAGTGCAGCAGTATCTTACATAATAGATCCCTCATTAGTGTGAATTAGTAATTCTGGATGTTACTAATTAACAAACCTCAAAACAAACAAAATAAAAACCAAATTCACCAAATCACAAGGGTGCTGGTGAGTATAGATGGTAAAACACGGTTACATTAGTATTTTGATTGAATCCCCCAGTAATCGAGTTTCCTAGAGTTGGCAAGCCCTGTGCATAGTGTTTTACCTGCCTTGGAATAATCAACTATGTGCTAAGAGTTGGTACTGAATGTTGAGATAAGTAATTTTAGGAAGTTACTGAGAACGTAGTTTTGTGAAGAATAAGGAGATGGTGTTCTATTTCTGAGGTGACTGTAGAAAGATACAGAACTTTAAAGAGAAAGAAACAGAGCGCCTCTCATTTTGCCAGCCTTTAGGTATTTGAGCTGGCCCTGAACTTGCCAGTGCTCTCCTCTTATACTCTAGGACTCATGGGGGCTGGGTGGCAGACCGTGTGCATTACTGTGTGCTGCTTCATAAGGAAGCATATGAAAAGAAAGCAGGTAAGAAACCTCAGGACAAAAAAGAGGTTTTTATCTTCATGTTAAGGAACAGTGGGTGATTTTTTTTTTTAAAACATCTGAATTAGAATTGATGGAAATGTTAAAAAAAAAAAAGAAAAGAAAAGAAAAGAAAGAAATACTGAACAAGAATAAAAAATGAGGAGGTGCACCAGGCAGGAAAGACTGTGTCTAGAGTACCTTTCACTCCATGGTAAAGAGCCATGAAATCAAATTAATGGGTCATGATTAGCATTTTTCTAATGAAATGAAACAAGGTGAGATGGGAAGGAATGGGGTTAGATGAGATGGAGAGGGTAGGACAGACTAGGAATTAGAATGTGTCACAAGGAGTGTTGTTTCAAGAGTCTTTCATATTTTTTTCAAAGAATATCTATGTTGCCATAGTCATACATATACCTACTTTTAACAGTGAAATAATAAAGATTAACACAAAAGGAATCATGGACTTAATGAAAAGCATAAAACTATACAACTTTTTTTTAAAAAAACATAACAGACGATCTTTAGGATTTGGAACGAAGCAAAAAGTTCTTAGATTTGACACCAAAATCATTATTCATGAAAGGAAAATTGATAAAGTGAACTTCATCAAAATTGAAAACTTTTGCTCTGAGAACTACCTTGTTCAGAGGATGAAAGACAAGTTGCAGAATGAGAGGAAATATTTGCAAACCACATGTCTACAAAAGACTAGTGTCTAGAATATAGAAAGAACTCTCCAAACTCTATAGTTAGAGAAAATAATTGAATTAGAAAATTAATTAGAAAGTTGATGAAAGACATGAACCAAAGAGGTATACAAATGGCGGATAAACTCATGGGCAGATGTTTAATGTCATTAGCCATTACGGAAGTGCCCACTAAAACTGTAGGAGATATCACCACACACCTATCAGAATAACTACAATAAAGAACAGTAACAGCACCAACCTCTGGGAGGGATTTGGGATGCTGGCTCACTCATACGTTGCTGATGGGAATGTAGAACGTACAGTCGCTCTGGAAAACAATTTGGTTGTTTCTTTATGAAACTAAACATGCAGCTACTATATGACCAAGTAGCTGTACGCCTGGGCATTTTTCCTAAAAAACTGAATACTTATGTTCATATAAAACCTCCAATGAATGTTCGTTGCAGTTTTATTCATAATAACCCAAAACTGAAACCAACCTAGATATTCTTCAACAAACTGTAGACTACTATTCAGAAACGAACGTGAACAAACTATTGGTATGCACAACAACTTGGATGAATCTTGAAGGAATTATGCTGAGTAAAATAAAACAAAAATCCCAAAAGATCACAGACTATATGATTTCTATAACATTCCTGAAATGATAAAATTAATGGAGATCAGATTAGTGGTTACCAGGGGTCATGAGTACAGAGTGGGAGGGAAGGGGGTGTGGTGGAAAAAGACAATGTGAGGACTCTGCAGTGATGGAAAGGTTCCCTATCTTGACTATGTCAATGTTAATATCACAGTTGCAATATTGTACTATAGCTTTGCAAGATATTACCATTGGGGGAGTCTGAAGAAAGGGTACACAGGAACTCTGTACTATTTCCTACAACTGCATATAAATCTACAATTACAAATTTAAATTTATGATTACAACTTATAAAGTTGGAAGTTAAAAATAATAACTATGGTCAAATAATCTCAGCCCTTTATGAAAGAATATGATGGCTCCCTGCTCAGGTTTCCAACTCTACCCCCACGCCTCTGTTCCAGAAGCAACTCTTTCTATTTTTTGGCTGTTTTTTCTGAGGTTTATAAATTTCCATATGTTTGATAGTAGGTTATATAACTAACTTCTGATTAATCAGTTTTGAACATTCTCTGTTTACTCCCAATTCTAGTAAATGAAGATTTAGCTCTTTTTTTTTTTTTTCGCTATTTCTCTTCTGTAGATCCTCTCATCCTTCCAGTCTAGGTTTTGTAAATTTTTTCGTTTTCATTTTTATCTTTTTATTTTTTGGTTTTTAATTTTTCGATAAGTCAAAATTCAGCATCTACGTGATGTGTATGTGTTATATTGTACTACAGTTGTTTCTTACTTTTTGCTTTCCCTGTAGTAAGTAAATGTTCTTCCCACATCTTCCAGTAATCTCTCAATAAAATTTTCCACAGGATCAATTTCATCAGATAACTGATCAATTCCACTGTGACTTTTCTTGGATAATTCATCCTGGGATCCTCCATTCTCCTTCTCGCTAAGCTGATGGTTCTCAAGTCTGCTGCACAGCCATTATCTTTTGAATTTCTTTTGATTTTTTTTCTAGATCGAATTCCCAGTTTATGGGGTCTCATGTTCATGTCTTTCTGGATTTACTCTCATTTCAGATAGTAAAACTCTAATAGTTTTTCAGGTAAAAAGAGGGTATGATGACGGAAGGCATGATGCTGACAGCTGTTAGCGTTCCTGTCCCTTGTCCTACCTGGACGGATGACCGTCACCTGGCGCACTGTGATCACACGGGAATTTTCCTTCACCATCATCCTGTGACTCCTGCTCTTGGTTTACTTTCCTATTTTGATGAGGTACACCAAACAGTACATTCTTGAGAAAGAAAGCAAGGAAAGAAAAAAAAAATGTTTTGACTTTGCATGTCTGAAAATGGCTTTTTTTTTCCATCCCCATGCTGTTTGATAGTTTGCTTGGTATAGAATTTTAGGTTCGAAATAATGTCCCTTCAGAATTTTGAAAGCTATGCACCCCTTTGTGCTTCTTTTTAGCATTGTTAAGCCTAAAGCCATTCTGATTTTTGTATGTGACCAATGGCGTGCGGTGTTTTATCTTCACTAGCTGGTAGAATCACTTTTTGTCCCCACTGTTCTGAATTTTCATAATGATTTTTTTTGGTATGGGTATATTTTTAGCCACTATAGTAGATTCTCAAGGGGTCATTTCAAACTGATGATTCATGATCTTCTGTTCTAGAATATTTGTTTGTTTGTTTTTAATGATCTTCTCCCTTCATTTTCTCTGTTGTCTGTTAGGGAAAGCCATAAGCTGTGCCTGTGGACTGGCCTTCTGGTTAATCTTCTTTCCTCTCCCCTTTTCCATCTCTTTATCTTTCTGCTGAGAGAGAGAGAGAACATAAGCAGGAGGGGCAGTTCTAGGAGTTCATGGTCCAACCTCTTAGTGAGATTTTTATTTCTGCTCTCGCTGCTAGGGTTCTGTGCTGCCGTTGTTTACTGTATCCCTTTTTCCTAGCCTCCTACTTTTGTTTCATAGTCTCTTACCTTATGGCTGTAAAGATATTAATGACAGTGTTTGGAAATTTGTTTTTTCTTAGTTTGTTTCCTTCTAGTTGATTTCTGGTCTTTATCTTCGGGAAAATTTCTTCAGATATTTAGTAAACCGTGCATGTCTCTTCGTAATGACGCGTGGAAGATGACGAGTGTGACTGGAATTTCTAAGTATCTGGTTGGGGCTGATCCCCTTTGATCTTCACCGTGGGTTGGCCTGGGTTTGCCATTTCTTGGGGAGTATCTAGTGTCAGTACCTTTAGCTCTTTTCTTGGGCTGATCTCATTCTGCCAAGAATACCTATCCAAACTGCCATCTGGAGGATAAAGGTCCTGTTGCCAGTGGGTTTTCAAAGTTCAGGCTGTATATGGTCACTTGATAGCCGGGCTTGGCATATAATACCCCTTCTTCAACTGTGCCTGCTGACCCCTTGTCCAAAGGCTTCCAGTCAGGCTCCTGCTGGAAAAGGAGAAGAGCATATGCCCGAGGGTATGGGGCAGATTGCACACAACCTTTCCTATCTTAGTTATTCCCAGAGATACCTAGCGCTGCCAATTCCTGAGCCTTTTGAGTTTTCTGAAGTGTAAATTTTGTTATTTCTCAGCTTTTCCCAGTGTTGGCATAGGGTTTTCTCTCTGGTATCAGCTAGTCAGTTACCTAACTTGTCCATCTGCTTTCCCACTTCCAAAATTATGTTGTTGCTGCCTCCTCTTCTGTTCCTTTTATGGGCTTATGTCTTTTTAAAAATAATCTCATCACTATAGCTTTAGTGGGTTTTTGGAGGGATCAAGATTAAATTTGTATGTTCAATCTACCATCTTAACCCTGAAGGGAATGGGAATGTCTGTCTTAATTGTGTGTGTATGTGCGTGTGCGTGTGTGTGCGTGTACATGCATGTGCTCGATCACAACATTAAGTGTATTTCTTTTTTTCTTAAAGATTTTATTTATTTATTTGTCAGAGAAAGCAGAAGCAGGGGGAGCGGCAGGCAGAGGGAGAAGCAAGCTTCCTGCCGAGCAGGGAGCCCGATGCGGGACGCAATCCCAGGACCCTGGGATCATGACCTGAGCCGAAAGCAGATGCTCAAATGACTGAGCCACCCAGGAGTCCCTCAAGTGTATTGCTTATTGTGGTTAGGAAAAAAAAAAAAAATTGGAACCCACTGCTAAGCAATGCCAACAACAAAGTGGTCAAGTCCAGTCAAAGGTTAACTGTATTTTCTCTTTGTTATGAAAATCTTCCATGGAGCTAAGGGAGTTTTAAAGGCATATAGGGCCATGTTTTCAGAATGTGATATTCAGAGGATACTCTAGATATAACTCTCTTTAGGAGGTGGCGGGGGTGGGGGGCAGGTAAGCTGCACTTCCTCTGGTAATGTATTTGAATGTACCTCTTCATTATTGTTATGGGTACTAGAACTATTCTGGGTCCCAAATTTTCTGTTTCATGTCAAGAATGTCATAATGCCAAGATAAAATAAAATACACAGAAAGCACAGCTAAATTATGTAATCTTCAGTTGTGCTAGCAAGATTTGCTATATAAATTGCATCTACTCTGGTTAAAAAAATACATAGGAAAATGCAATTGTTTGTTCAAAATATTAAAGTTAGATCTTTAACTAGACCATTGCCTTAAAAATTCAAGAGGATATTTTATTTTGAAATCAATGTATGCTGCAGATGTGTATACTTGGACTTTTTTTCAATAAAAAGAAATTTTGGGATTTTCAGAACTTTTTTCAAATACTATAGCATTTTAATTCAACAGCCTAGAAAAAAAAAATGGGAATATATCCACAGATGCATGAAAAATTTCCTTGTAACATTATTTTTTATTTCTATGGGAATTCAGTGAGATGGTTTCTGAATCCTTAATAAAAACTCATTTTTAAGTTATTTACTCCAAATCTCCTAAAATTCAGAATTGAGTAAACACTGGTCACATGACTGAAATTTCACAATCTGTCCCTACAATATTAGCAATATAAGATACTGGGAGAAGCAGGAAGGAGTGAATATCCAAAAGTGACATATGAAGGTACACTATGTCTCACTGTAATATAGTTACATTTCCACTAATGTTACATTGTTCCTGAAGAGAAAAATAAGTCTGGATTGCCTTCTTTATTATATTAGTATGGATGATTCAGATAGCTAGAGAGCGATCCCTCTTGCTTATTGTACTGATGTTAAAAGTTTTTCCATTATTTACTAATTACAGAATTAGTAAATTAGTAAAAACTCATTACAGAATTAGACCCCAGAATTTAAAGTGGACCTACATGCTGCATTCTACCTAAAAACAAAAGTGCAGTGTGTGATATTCCCTCAACAAATATTCCGTGAGTTCTACTCTAGAAGTTATTCCTTCTTTTACTTGAAACTTATTTTGCCTCTTAAATATTTTCATGGACCCCTGAAAGAAAATTCTATTTTATTTTATTTTTTAAAGTAAAGTATAGTTGGGGTGTCTGGGTGGCACAGTCTGTTAAGCATTCGACTCAGTGTCGGCTCAGGTCATGATCTCAGGGTCTTAAGATCAAGCCCCACATTGGGTTCCACGCTCAGCATGGAGTCTGCTTGAGATTCTCTCTCCCTGCCTCTCTGCCCCTCCTGCTTATGCTCTCTCTCAGATAAATAAATAAATCTTTTAAAAACATAAAAACTATAGTTGATGCACAATGTTACATTAGTTTCAGGTGTACAACATAGTGCTTCCTGTTGGTATTTTGATAGGGATTGCATTAAATCTGTAGATTGCTTTGGGTAGTGTGAACATTTTAACAATATTTGTTATTCCAATACATGAGCATCTAATGTCTTTCCATTTGTTTGTGTCATCTTCAATTTCTTTCATCAATTTTATAGTTTTCAGAGGACAGATCTTTCACCTCCTTGGTTAAGTTCATTCCTAAGTATTTTATTATTTTTGGTGCAACTTTTTTTTTTGTCTGAATGCTGTGCCTAGGACTTCCAGTTCTATGTTGAATAAAAGTGGTTAAGAGTGGACACCCTCATCTTGTTCCTTATCTTGAGAATTTTTTTAAAGGTTTTATTTATTTATTTGACACAGCAAGAGAAGGAACACAAGCAGGGGGAGTGGGAGAGGGAGAAGCAGGCTTCCCGCTGAGCAGGGAGCCCGATGCGGGCTCGATCCCAGGACCCTGGGACCATGCCCTGAGCAGAAGGCAGACGCTTAATGACTGAGCCACCCAGGTGCCCCCTGTTCCTTATCTTAAAAAAAAAAAAAAAAAAAAAAAAACTATTTTAAAATCCTGTACAAATTAAACATTATGAGGAAATATTGGATTTTTTTTTTACAGTAGGATCTCCAAGTATACCTAGTCATGAAAACTCACACACAAAAAAGAAAAAAAAACACTACCGTATAAAAGAAAACAAGGAGGCCAAAATGCAGAGGTTAGTTAGTAAGTCGTACTTACTATACTATCAGTAAGATCCACAGCTAGAGTAGAAGGGGGACCTCTCTTACCCTGATGGTTCTTTTATTAAATATTAGCACCTTGCTCCTTTAGGTATTTGAGATACATCAGAGAACAAGATCCTGGTCTTTGTAGATCTTACATTCTAGTAGGGAAAACAAATAACAAACACCAACAAGTCAATTGTCTGTATATTAGAGGGTGAGTGCTGTGGGAAAAGGAGAGAAAGGTGAGGAGGCACAGATTGGTGAAGCAGGGAGGTCAGTAACCTTGCATACGGTGGTGGTCCCGGTAGTTCTGAAGAACCAATACTGAGCAGAGACCCAAAGCAGCTAAAGAGCCCCCAGGCTTTCCAGAGAGGAGTCCTCAAAGATAGCCCTCGGGCTCCCTGCTCCGCAGGAAGCCTGCTTCTCCCTCTCCCGCTCCCCCTGCTTGTGTTCCCTCTCTCGCTGTGTCTCTCTGTCAAATAAATAAATAAAATCTTAAAAAAAAAAAAAAAGATAGCCCTAAGGAGGAGTGCCTGGCTTCTTTAAGGAGCAGCTGGGAGGGCTGGGACAGAGAAGGGAAGCCTGGAGGGAAAAGAGCCAAGGGGAAAATGATGGGAAATGAGGACAGACAGGAAGTGGGGGAAGGACAGACATACAGGGCCTTGTAGCCCTAGTAAAGACTTGGGCTTTTACCCCAGAAAAAATGGGGAGCCATTGGAGACTTGCACACAGAAAGACATGATCTCAATTTTCAAAGGATTGCTCTGCCCTTAATAATCCTGTATCTTAGGCAGGTGATTTAACCTTGCTGAGCTACAGTTTCTTCATCTGTGGAATGAGCATAACATTTCCAAACTGGCAGCATTCTATTTTAAGTTACAGTGTGTGTTTGTAAACCACCTCGCATCAGGGACTGAACGAATTACAGCTATTTTTAATAAAATAAAGGGCCCATGCCTCCAGGCCACAAAAGTGCTCCAGGCAAAGGCCCTGAATTCATCCATCTCTGAACACAAAGTTGAGAGACTGGGGCCATCATGACCTCTCAGCTGACAACTTCTTCAGTGAAGACACTTGTCTCTCAACTTAGGAAGATGATTCACTAAGTAAACAAGAACACAGGGAAGTGGCATCTACCCAACCACAAAGTTTTTAAATCCTAAATCCAGACATTATTGAACAGGGACTACTGTCATGGGGCCTGAGGGAAAGACTTCGTGAAGCAAACATTCATTGAGTGTCTTCTCTGCACCAGGAAGTGTTTTAGGGGCAGGAGGTACATGGATGAGAAGATACATGGTAGACAGATACATAAATGAAAAGACATGGTCCCTGCCCTCAGAGAGTATGCTGTCTGGCAATGACAGGGGCTTGTAAACAACCAAGTATAATACTATGTAATAACAGTCATAGAGGGGCACCTGGGTGGCTCAGTCGGTCAAGCGTCTGCCTTAGGCTCAGGTCATGATCCCAGAGTCCTGGGATGGAGCCCTGCGGCGGGCTTCCTGCTCAGCGGGGAACCTGCTTCTCTCCCTCCCTCTGCCTCCCCCCCCACCCTGCTCATGCTCTCTCTCTCTCTCTCAAATAAATAAAAATAAAATCTTTTTTAAAAAAATAACAGTCATAGAGATATGTGTTCACTGTAGAGGAAGACTGGACTGAGTCAGTGTCGGGGATCAGGCTGCATTTCATGGAATTGGTAAACTCTTGAAGGGCTTGTAATTTCAGAGCTGGATCTGAGACTCTAAGCTTTGTCATGCTTCCCTCTTATAGCTCATCCTCTTTGCTTTGGGAAACTCAAAATATCGGTAATTGCTAAACTTCAAAATAAAATTCTAGTTTTCAAAATGGCACAAAACTTTTATGCATGCTGAATGTAAATGGTTTGTTCTGAATATTCTGATGTTCTCCCCATGGGGAAGAGGGCACCTTGCTTTTGTGGTGCCCTACACATAATATAATGTATCAACTGCAAATTCAGCAGACAACCAACCAAAAAAAAAAAAAAAAACAAACGGGGGGAGGAGAGTGGATGGGAGTATATAGACAATTCCCTTGGAGAGAGTATCCAAAGATAATGATGCCTAAGGAGCACCTCAAGAAACTGCTGGTAGTCTGGCACAGCTGGAGCATGGGATGGAAAGGCTATACTGAGGTGAGGTTGCATGAGGACCTCTGAGCTATCTGAATAAAGTTCCCTCACAGGGCAACCGGAGATGTCCTACTTGCCATCTGGGTTGAGAAATTGACATTAAATATCAGATAACGCAGAGGAAAAGAGTGGAAGCGAATAGGCCAACATTTAATAGGATTTCCCTCAGAATGTTAAAACTATAAACAAATTATTCTCATTCTTTATGACTTAATTTAAAATTCAAAGTTTCTATAGTGACTATATATTACTATTATAATAAGAGAAAAACAAAGTTTAAAAAGGCATTGAAAAAAACATCTAGAACAAAATATATATTATCTGGAGTATTTTTCTGGGTTCCTTATTAGTACCTTGAGAACCCAGTACATCTTGTTGATGACTTAGCAGCATCTAACACAGAACAGAAAAAAGGCTGTAGCCAAGGACATAGGGAAATGAAGTCACGCTACTCCAGCAGGGCCCAAGCAGTTATTCTAAACTCTAGTTGGATTAAAGGAATTGCCTTTGGACTAGCACATGGCCAAAATGGAATCTCTAATTTTAGGATGATATTTAAGGTGTTGGGAAATGATCATGGCAAAGGGTAATTGAAATACAACCAGCCACAGAAGGAAGAAACCCTTGGAAAATAAATTATAATTCATAACAGAATATAATAAATAAGTTATCCTCACCATTAATAGTGGTCATTTTAATGTGTGTTCCCCATAGCATAATGAAATAGAATCATAATGTGCTTTGTTTAAATTCCCAAAATAAAAATGTATTATGAACTTCTACCCTTTTACACTTTTACTGTAAGAATTAACATTATAATAATGGTTTCCTTTAAGTTCTGGAACTTGGGAAGATTTTTTTTTCTTCACTCTCATTGTTTTTCTATTTTTCAAATACTCTATTTCAAAAGGTGTATAATATTTTTGTGATAGAAAAGCATCTTTAAATTCCCTACAGAATTTTAAAAGGATTACAAATCATTTATAATTTCATACCCAGTACAGCTAATTTTATTTTTATAGATTCTGTTCTGGCTAGTTTTCTTTTTATATATCATTGTACACAGTTATAATCAACATGAATATTTCATTTCATATTTTAATTTTACTAAACATTTAAAAACACATACTTTCATATTATTATATACTACTCATAATTATCTTTTTTGTTGCTATGTAGTACACCATCATGGTCAAATACTATAATTTACTATAATTTATAGTTTCCTCCTTTGGGACATTGAAATTTCTACAACTATTTCTCTATAATGGGCAATAATGCAGTTAACATTATTGTTTTAAGCTACCTTTATTTCCTTTTTGAAATTATTTTCCAAAGAAAACTTCTCTGGTGTAAAATTATAACATCACTGATTATAAAATTTTGTCCAATTTACATCATCACTAGCAATGCCAGAGTATATCAGATTCACCTCAATTTTGTTAGTATTAGCTTTTATTCTTTTGTTAATTAAATTCATATAAGTCCATACTTTCACATAACTCTAATTTATATTTTTTTATTTCTAGTTAAGTTGAATAGTTTCCTGCCGTTTTTTGATACTAGCAGTCTCTTCTGATAGACTTATTTATACATTTATATTTTGGATTGTGATCCATTCAGATAGGCTCCCTACTCATTATAAATATTAAGCCTCTTTCTATCTTTCCATTTTCTTCCCAATCAAGCATTTTTCTTTGCATTGTAATTTAGTTATTTTAGGTAGTAACATTCCCTGTATTCATGATCAAACTGTCAGCTGTCTCCTTTATAATTTCTTCTACTGACCCAAACATCAGGACATTATCATTCCTCTACAGACAGAACAAGTGTTTTCTGCTACGTTTTGACAATTTGATTTTATTTTGATCTATGAACATGTAAGCTTCTTGTGCGTAAAAACAGTAGTGACTCCTTTCAAAGATAACAGTGCCAAGGCCTGTAAAGAGTGGGGTTTCAGGGACATCTGGGTGGCTCAGTCAGTTACGCGACTGGCTCTTGGATTTGGCTGAGGTCATGATCTCAGGGTTGTGAGATTGAGCCCCGCTTGGGGCTTGGTGCTCAGCAGGGAGTCTGCTTGAGATTCTCTGCCTCTCCTCTGCCCTTGCTCCTTGCTCTCTCTCTCTCAAAAAATAAATAAAATCTTTGGGGCGCCTGGGTGGCTCAGTCGTTAAGCATCTGCCTTCGGCTCAGGTCATGATCCCAGGGTCCTGGGATGGAGCCCCGCATCCGGCTCCCTGCTAAGCTGGAAGCCTGCTTCTCTCTCTCCCACTCCCCCTGCTGGTGTTCCCTCTCTCGCTGTGTCTCTCTCTGTCAAATAAATAAATGAAATCTTTTTAAAAAGAGAGGAATAAGAGCAAGAACTGGGATTCTGAAAGCTGAGTAAAAAAATGAAATCTTGCTCCCATATCACAGATTTGGCAACGGGTATTTTTAAATTCTTTTTCTGTTTTGTTTTGTTTTTTTTTAATGATGCAATCATTTCCTCTTGTCTTGTGAAGCACCTGTATTGTCTCAAATTGTTGCCATGCACTCGTGGTGTTGGGGGAAACATGGAGAATTAGTCCAAATCCAATGGCAGATTAGTCAGACACACTCCTCAGCTCTGGATGAGAGAAACCATGGAATGTCGTTTTTTGGCCCGGGTCCCAGCCCTCAGTTTCCTCATGTTACTGGTCCTGAAGCTGTTCTTTGTATTGAGGGTTTTTTTAATACTCCCCCGCTGATTCTAACATGCAGGCAAGGTAGAAAACCATTGTAATCACTTCATCAAGAAATATAAAAAGAAATCTAATCCATAAGAGGAGATGATCAAGAGAAAGAACTAGGAACCGCTTATTTTTTCCTAACTACCTGCATCTTGATGGCAGAATTTCATAGTAGGAACAGAAAAACGGTCTTTGGACATAGCAGAAGTTTCCAGAATGTTCTTTACCTCCTCTCTCCATCATCTAAGGTTCACATGATCTTTTCCAAACACTGAAATAGATTTTCCAAAATGTGGGAGAGCAAAGTATTTGAAAGCAAGTTTTGGATACTGTTAATTAATAGGAAACAGGAGAGGGTCGGGAGAGGTAAAGGTTGTATTTTAAGCTTCTTTTTTCTCCAGGCACAGATCTTGCACTGGGGCAGGCTCACCACACCTGGCAGGAGTGTCCACAGGGAGCAGGACTTTGGGGAGCATCTCACCCTGTTGGCATCTTGCTTTTCGTGATTAGCTTTTGTGCAGACCGATGTTCACATGAGCTTATATACCCATAACCCACATCTCCCAAAATGCAAGGGCAGAGAGCCAGGTGTGTGGTTGGAGAGCAGAGAGCCACCCTTGGCTGAAAATGTAGCCCCACCCAGGTGTCTTAAAATTCACTAAGGGTTTTAAGCCTCTGGGAATCATGTGAAAGACATTTAATGTGTTATTAACCTCCCTGGAAAGAAAATGGACATCTCAAGATAGTTATGAAGGAGAAAGACAGCATTTTCCCCATTTTTGTGGCTTTAAAATAAGGAGAAAAATTTCCTAACTCAGCCCTTGCTTCAATATATGCCAGCAAAGATGCATTTCCTATTCATTTGTTCTGACCAAACCTACCAAAAATATTTTTTAAAGACGGAGAATTTAATTTATGCCTTCACCAATCAAGTTATTAATGGTATAATAATATTCCACAATAAGGTGCATTTGGATATGATACAGTTGGTAACTAACTCCAATCTCCTGTCCAGCCTGTTCCTAAACAGAATGGCTAGGCTGACGCTTTTATTGGGGTACAGGAAGGACAGGGGTGAGGTAGAATAGCATTAGGCTGGAAGAAAACTGTCTCATAATCATTTGGAATGTTCCCAGTTTCACTGACAGTCAGTGTGAACATTATGGTTTCACTATCTTTACATTTGTGCTTATTGTGACAGTACACACCTGCTGATAAAGTTTTCCATTAACTTCATAATTAAAGGACCCTGTATTTTATGCTATTCAATTGCTTTGGACACACATCATAGTGTTATGGTTGCTTATATGGTATTTTCAAGTAGATAAGTCATTGGGACAGGCATTGAAGGATCCGCCTTCCCTGTAAACTCTCCAGTGTTCCCCAGTTTTCTGAGATAAAAAAAAAAAAATGGAACCGTAGTTGAAGCTCTCACTAGAATTCAGAAGAGGGAAAGTAGTCACATTCTTCTTTTCTGAAGGGCAGCATAAAATACTTTTGCGAATGGGGCACCTGGATGGCATAGTCAGTTAAGCATCTGACTCTTGATTTTGGCTCAGGTCATGATCTCAGGGTCATGAGATCAAGCCCCATGTCAGGCATGCGCACAGTGTGGACTCTGCTTCAGATTCTCTCTCCCTCTGCGTTTCCCCTTTGTGCTCTCGCTCTCTCACTCTCTAAAATAAACAAATAAATCTTTAAAAAAATTACTTTTGTGAATTCTGTACCAGGAATCCTGATAAGTGCGTTATTGGATATTTCCTGTAGGGAGCTAGCATCTGGGTATCTCAGAGGGTTCCATAACGGCACCTGGTGATCATCCAGCCTCTGTGTGAGCCCCCTGCATCTCTCACCCCACACAAACCCCCCTCGCAACTCCAGGGTATTTGTATTTCCAGGTCTCCTTTAGGGTATGCTCTGGCTTAGCACATGGCCATGGTGACCACACTCCCCCCGAATACGATTCTCACTCAGTGTTTGGGGTCACTTCACCTGCAATGGTGAGGGCAGCTACATTGGATGCAAATGTAATGCAAGAGAAGCGAATCCAAATGGCAACAAGGGAGAAGAAAGACAAATCTGGAAGGAGGCAGAAGGGAGACTCAGAGTCAGGCAGAATTTAATAGTGCAGCTCCAAAGCCCAACAGCCTAGATTTAAATTCTGGTTCTGTCACTTTCTCTTCATTTGTCCTTGAGCAAGTTTCTTAGCTTCCTGTGCCTCACTTTCATAATCTGTAAAATAGGGGATGATCATATATACCTCTTGTGGGGCTTGAAGCAATTAAAGTTCTTGGCACATAATTAGATTTCCCCAGAAAGCACTTATTACTATTATTGTCATCATCATTATTGTCCTTGAGTGAAGATTGGGAAACGATGAAGAAAAGTTTTCCCAATTGTGTTCATTTCCTAGGAATGCCATAACAGATGACCACCCACTGGGTGGCTTGAAACAACAGAAATTTATTCTCTCCCAGTTCAAAATCAGGGTGTCTGAAATCAGGGCGTCACCAGGGTTGGTTCCTTCTGGAGTCTCTGAGGGAGAAAGCATCCCATGCTTCTCTCAGATTCTGGTGGTTGCCCAAAGTTCTTGGTGTTCTTGCCTTGGAGATGCATCAGTCCAATCTCCACTTCCATCTTCTCTTTGTTTCCTATACCTTCTCCTTTTCTATCTTAGAAGGACACATCCATTGGATTGAGGGCCCACCCTAATCCAGTATGGTCTCATCTTGAACCTTACCTTAATTACATCTGCAAAGACCCTTATTCCAAATAAGGTCATATTCTGATGTTCCAAGTGGACATGAATTTGAGGGCAATACTAGTCTGCCTACTCCACCCACTGAAAGCAGGTTAGGATCAAATCAGAGGAAGAAATTGCCAACAGCTCCTAGAAGAATGTCGTCTAACCTTGGGCATGCAGTGCACTAAAACGGCTCCGTTGCATAGGTGGTCAATCAAGCGAAATGGGCCAGCTCCCCTCAAGCGCATCACTGAGTCAGAACCAAGTGTCAGACGGAGTCCACATGTATACTCTCATTTAAACGGTGGCAGACTTCTCTGGAGAGAAGCTGGACATACCCAGCAGGGATAGGCAGCACGCGCGGCCAGCCCTTTCCCCTGCTCTCTCCTGACATGTTGCAAGCCACTGCTGAACCCTGAAGGCATTCTGACACTGGGTGATGCAATGTAAGAGCCTTGGGGAACTGGATTTTAGTAACAATCTCTGGCAACTCACTCGCTCCACTGACCACCTGTGCAGCCTCAGGTAAGATACTTACCTTCTCTGAGCCTCAGTTTTGGCTTCTAAAAACCAGGCATAATATCACCACTAACCTGTAGAGTGGCTCTCAGTAAGAAAACTAACATCAGCGGAAGCTTCCCTTAAATGCCTGCCTGGCATAAATTTCAGTGAGTGGTTGCTGTTATTTTCATCACTGTGAGGTGGTGGCCCTGTCTCTCCCTCTTACTAGGCTTGAGGGTAAGAGGGCCCAAAGGACCATGCACCAGAGCTGTGAAGACCCATCTACATCTCTTCCCGTCCTACTCCTTCCGCTCTTGGCACACAGTAGACTGAACAACCACACAGTAAATAGCTTCACTAAATGATGCCCCAGCTGCAGTCCAAATATAAGCACGGCTTCAGTGAATGGACTTCTAATAGCCTTTCAGGATTTTGAACCCAACCAAGACAACTCATGACACATTCTCTTCTTTTCATGGCTTAGCCAAGGAGTGCTGGGCCAAGCAAAGACAACAGAAAGCAGTGTTAGTGCTTTAGTGTATCTCCACATTGAAAGAGGCTTAAATACTATTTGGAGGCTACATACCTCATCTCTCATGAGTGTGTTTTTATTACTGTATTTACTTGATTACCAAGGTAATTCATATTCATTGTAGGAATTTTAGAAAATACAGCCAAGCAAAAAGAATAAAATTATTGCTAATCCCAGATAGATATCTATCCCAGATAGATATTTAAAAAAATAATAAATTGTGACATTTCTCAGTCATTGGCCTTCAACATCACTTTAATAGCTTCCTAATATTCCATCATATAAACATACCAGTATTTATTTAATCCATCCCCCGTTCCAGAAATTTTAACTTGTTTTCAATATCTTGTTGCCAAAAACAAAGCTGTAATGATATGAGTTCATCCCTTATTAATTTTATAAATCTTTATTAATTTGGTATTTATTATCACCCTTCCCCCTTCTCCAAACTTTGCAATTAACCCAAAAATTAATTTGCTTGGTTTATTAGAAACCAATTTTATTGTTCAATCTGAAGATCTTCTCAGCTTTGGCCATATTATCTTAAGCAAGCTCTCTTCTGAGCTGCCTGTGTCCAGTAAATGTTAAGTAGTAAGTATTCTTGGACATGGCTGCTTCCACTCTTGTTTGGGGCATGGGGCTAATGGGGTCAATGTCATGGGCTTCAAGCTCTATGTTCACAGGCCAGTTAGTTAAGTATCCAAAGACTGTTTGCCTAACTCCAAACAGCTGTTATTTAAATGCTGGCAGTTAGTTTCAAAAGAACTGGGCAAAAGAGCATGGGTGGATCAACACAAATCCATCACCACTTCTGGGAAGGCAGTGTGTTAACAGCTCCATCTTCCCTGTGGAAAACAGCTCAGAAAGGTATCCGTGTCAAATCACATACAATTAATAAGGTTGTAGAAAAAAGGAGAAGGAATAATATTGGGGAAAACAATTGGCTGACCTTACACATCTCTTGATTTACAAGCTTGGTCTCTGAGATTCCCCCCTGTTGCTATGTGATACCAATTCAGCAAACATGTTTCCAGTTGCTGGTGGTGGTGTTCTGTAACTGACAATTTTCTCTTGCAGCTGACACAGCGCTTGGCACTGATGATGTATATGATGAGAAGGGTTGCCAGTGTGATGTATCAGTGGAAGACCTCACCCCACCGCTTAAAACTGTCATTCGAGCTATCAGGTTGGTGGAAAACCTTTAACAAAATGAGCCAGAGAACTACCTCTGATTATTTGAATTACTATATTACTAAGTTCTTTTTCCTACAGGTAAACCTCCTGAAATTATTAGTTTCTCTGCTCCTGTTCAGTCACATGCCTATTGAATTCTGAAATATATTTTCTTAATACAAAACTCTACTGTGTTCGGCACAAAGTGTGTTATAAAAGGAGGCAGGATTCGAAATGCCAGGCCATGCCAGAGAGATTCCATACGAAGTGGCTTGTCATGAGAATTTGTGGGCTTTGGGGACATTTTGTGTATGGACGCAATTGGATTTTTTTTTTTTATTATTTTTATGACTTGATGCTCTGATCCATGTTCTGTATCTTACATCAAAGAGAAATCCCACTAGGTTATTTCAAAACAGGTTGAATTCTAAAAAGGGGAAACCTAAAGTCCTCTGCAGTGACTTGCTCCTCTCTGGCTGAATGTAATGCTAAGCGCTGATCTTTTGTTTTTCTAAGTTTTATTTAAATTCCAGTCAGTTACCATACAATGTAATCTTAGTTTCAGGTGTGCAATATAGTGATTCAAAACCTCTATATAACACCAGTGCTCATCACAAGTGCCCTTCTTAATCCCCATCACCTATTTCACCCATCCCCCCAACCACTTCCCCCTCTAGTAACCACCTGTTTGTTCTCTACAGTTAAGAGTCTGTTTCTTGGTTTGTTTCTCTCTCTTTTTCCCCTATGATCGTTTGTTTTGTTTCTTAAATTCTACCTATGAATGAAATCATATGGTATTTGTCTTTCTCTTACTGACTTATTTCGATTAGCATAATACACTCTAGCTCCATCCATGTTGTTGCAAAAGGCAAGATTTCATTCTTTTTATGGCTGAGTAATATTCCATTGTGTATATATATGACATCTTGGTTTTTTTCTCAGATCTTGGGTTAGGGTTCGGATTAGGCTTAGGGTATGTGCCTGGTATCCTGCATTTCAGAGACCTCTCCAGAGGGTTATTTAGAGTTAGGGATTAGGGGTTAGATTTTAGGAGTAGGTTTAGGATTAGGATTTGAGTTAAGATTAGGGTTAGGGGGGCACCTGGGTGGCTCAGTTTGTTAAGCGACTGCCTTTGGCTTAGATCATGATCCTGGAGTCCTGGAATCGAGTCCCGCATCAGGCTCCCTGCTCAGCAGGGAGTCTGCTTCTCCCTCTGACCCTCCCCCATCTCACGCTCATTCTATCTCATTCTCTCTCTCAAATAAATAAAAAATAAAATCTTTTAAAAAAAAGTAAATATTAAAAAAAAATTTTTAATTAAGATTAGGGTTAGGTTATGTGCCCAGCATCCTGCATTTCAGAGATCTCTCCAGAAAACAAAACCCCAGACTTCTGTTGGGGTGAGAATACAATTGGCAGCCATCCACCGAGATAAGGCAAGGAGGGGACTTGAGGCTCGAAATACGCTTTAAATAGATATTCAATTTAAAAGCTGATGTTAATGTGCTTCCTCTTCCAATAGCAGAATCTAAAAGAGTACCCAAAGCAACTTACCTTTATGTTTCCAGGATCCACTCCCTCCAGAATTTAGGATCTGGCTAAATAAACTGCAGCAAACTCAGCCTGCCTAGTTTAATCCCTTTGGGAGAATTTTAATCTGTCCATGAACCCTGAGTGACTTTGTTGCAAAGAAGTACCTCTGATCTTTTTGGCTCTCTCTGCCTCTTACCAAAAAGCCAGAAGAAAACTTAAAATATCCAACCCAACTTAGCTATCCAGATACTTAGTCTAATTTCAGAGATCAGCATGACTCGCTTCTACTTTTAGTTGGTCATTTTGTATCGTTAGACATTGCTTTACTTGATGTTTGGGAATCACTGGGAAAGCAGAAATGAGTTATAAAGATTTTGATAAATGTTTGTTAAGGCAAAGAAAACCATGGTTGATGAAAATGTGCACCCAAGAAGATACTTAAACCTTGTCTGTAATGGCACCCTAAAAAGAAGTGGAGTAAAACCCAGTTACTTCTCAACAGAACCCTTGAGCAACAAACCCTATGGGTGGAGGACCATACCTTCTTATGTGCCTTGGACCATCCTAGATTATGCCTCTTGTCTCATCATAATTGTTCATCGTTGATACTCCCTGTCCTTCTCAAAATATCCCAGTTTGGACAATTATATGATCACCCCACCCCTGGGGAGCCTAGAGGCCTTAGGTAATATTTAAGCCCAGAAAACCCAAGGATATGTAGTAAAATGATGCTTGAAGCCTTCAGTTAAAAGGGACAGAAAGGATCTAGAACTGCATTGTCTAATATAGTGACCAGTGGCCACATGAGGCTAGTTAAATTTGAATTAATCTAAATTAAATTTAACTTAAAATTCAGTTCATCAGCGGCACTACCCACATTTAAAGTTCTCGATAGCCACAAGTGTCTACTACACTGGGCACAGAAGACACAGTGCTTTGCATCATTGCAGAAAGTTCTATTGGACATTGTTGGTCGAGAAGTCACCTTGAAATTCTTTACATTCATTCATTATATCCCTCAAAGACCCTAAAGTGAAGGTGGGGCAATTCATCCACAGATTAGTCTGACTTGCAACAAGTACCATCAAATCTTATCTAACGGAAACAGATTAGGTTTCCTAAAAGTCATACTTAACCCTATTTGTTCATTTCCCAAGACCTTCTGAAGCTTTCTGCTTTTGCCTCACAGCCTATAAAAAGAATCGTGAGCTGCAAGAAAGAAACCGAAATAGGTTTATTCTGCTAGCTAAGCACTTTAGCGGGAGCTTAAGATTTACTTTTATACCATCCTCTTGAAACTTGCCTGATTTTTGTAAAGTCCTTTGCAGAATTCCCTTGCTTTTCAGAATTCTTTCTTGGTTCTTATTTTTAACAGGACTTTATTATTTACATGTATCTCCTTTTTGTGAATTTCTGAAGCTTTCCGCTTGCTCCTCTGTGACGCTCGAGGGCGATGTTTTTCTCCCCCATATCCTGATTCCGAGTTCCCCTTAAAATTCGTGGATTCTCTAAAAACACAATAGTTACACTCAATAGTTAATAACTTCATTGGAAATCTTTGACTCATGACAGTACTTACTTTCTAAAAATACATGATTAAAAGACCCACCAGTACAATTGGCAGTTCTGAGAAGGAGTTTGCTGATGTAAATCCCTAAATCTTATGCAAAAGTGTCCTTTTCTTGAGTTCAATTAAATAAATAAACTGCATAGCAGTTGACGGGAATGTCTTTGGCCAGAACATACTCATTTTTTACAGCTCACCTAAAGTGGTATTTTATATATATTACGTTACTGATTGCAAGTGCAAACCATCTATTATTCACCTCTAAAATAACAACTTTGTTTTGGCATTTTCCTTGTTATTTTTTGGTCTTTTGATTATTTAATATGAATAGTTGAATATGCCTTTTGTCCTCCTGTAGCTATTAGAAAAACAATAGTTTTTCCTAAGAGCCAAATTAAAATTAAGATGTATAACAGAAAATATGTATTCCACTGCAAGGATGACAATATGGAAAACAAAACCACTGCATCCCCAAAGAGCAAAATAGGAGCTCTTACTCTGGTTATTAATATTTATTAAGCATCTGCCATTTTCTAATTTCTAGTTATTTGGGGGAGTAAAGATTCTCTGAGATGACTAAGGCCACTGTTTGTTTTTGTTTTGTTTTGTTTTGTTTTAGTTTTTCCCAAAGATTTTATTTATTTATTTGACACAGAGCGAGCACAAGCAGGGGGAGTGGCAGGCGGAGGGAGAAGCAGACTCCCCGCTGAGCAGGGAGCCCGGTGCGGGACTCGACCCCAGGACCCTGGGATCATGACCTGAGCCAAAGGCAGACGCTTAACTGACTGAACCACCCAGGTGCCCTAAGGCCACTGTATGAACTTGTCTGGATTATATTACCCAAATGCACTTTGAGACTTTTTTTTCAGTGACTGACATCACTTTTTATAGTAACGAAAAATGGCTATTCTTAGACATTTCCAAAATGTCTTAAAAAATCAGAAGAATACTTAGTTTTGTATAATTCCTCCAGGATTATCACAGATTATTTTCAAAATATTATTTAGTGGGAGTGCACAAAGTTGCTGGAAATGTGTTTTAAACTCATTACTGGGAGTGAAAATTGT
>NW_027397084.1:26330327-26390598 GCF_003265705.2 Callorhinus ursinus
AAGAGGTCAGGAAGGTAAAGTGTGAGAAGGTCTTTTGGCATTGGCAACCAGGGGGTTGTCAGTGACTTTGGAGAAAAATTCAATAGAGGCAAAAGGGTTTGAAGCCAGATGGTAAACAGAACATTCTTCTAAATTATCAGAATCTTTCACTCTAATAAGAACATAGATAAAATGTCAAGAATGTCTTTGCAACTAGCAAAGGCTCATCAACTCTTCTAAAATCGCTCAGATCTGATCAGCAAAAAGAAGAACCATGATGACTTGTCAGAGTTTCTCAGGCGGGTATGCAAATCAGCCCTTGCTGTAACCCTGCTTTGGGCGACAAGGATTTCCAGTTTTCTCGCCCTTGTGTTCTTCCTATTCTGAAGGGTACGTGCAGGACCATTGCCCGGACGGTCTCCTAAAATGCATTCTCAACTCCGAATCCTTCTTAAATCTCGCTCCATACTTGAGACAAGAATACTCCACAAATAGAGAAGCAGAGGCACATGTTTGCCGTTGTGGGTTTTTGTTAAACCTACAAGCTGTTTAATCATCACCCGTTCTTAATTTTGCTGATAGCGTCTTTGCTATTTTAGCAGAGGTGATGAGTCTTTGTTTGCAAGTCTCTGTTAAGACATTCTTGACAGCCAAGTCTATGGCATGTTACAGTAAAGGACATTGCTAGAAGAACATTTTATGGATCATTTAACACATATTTTTAAAATCAGCTAATATATTCCCTGGAATATCCTTTTTTGCTTGTTTCTGTTTTGAAGATAATTGCTTGTGGCCACATTTTGCTCTGAGGCTGTATTAAACTAGTGTTTTCACGGAAGACACACTTACTTTGCAGCATCTAATTTCTAACCTTTTATTTGGTTGTAATTTAAACTGAAACTCCTATTCATTGGTATGACTAAAAATATTCAAGAACAATCAGTGGGTATGGGCACTTTATTTATTTACTTCTTCATTTCATACTTTAAAGCTTATGCAGAATTTTATACTTCTAGAAAAACAAAATCCCCAAATTTAGTTACTGGATCAATGCTCACAAAATCCTAAGAGGAGAGTTAACCATTTGCAGACTTGCTTGAATCCAGAAGTTCTTGCTTGGGTTCTACTATTCTTATCCCCTTAAAAAAAAAAAAAAGTGTAGAAGAGCTTACCAAATCCTGAATATAAAACAAAATAATGACATTTATTAGAAGAACAACATCCATGTGCCAACAGTTGTGGCCAGAGAACTGGTCCTGTTCCCTAAGTCAGCCAGGTGGGAACTTACTACCATAAGGCATCTAACGGACTGCGTACAAGGGGTGCTAATTTACACATCTCCAGCAAGAACTGAAAGGCAGAAAATGAGATTGGTCAGTGCATCCAGGAACTCCTGGGTCTCCTTAGTCACTGGCTAGTAGCCCAATGTAAGATGTAAGAAAAGCAAAGGAGTCTTGGATGTATAATTCTGTAACTAGTTTTGAAGGGTTTTCAGAGTCTAAATACTGTACAAACAAATGAAAATCTGCATTACTGAGTCCTGTTTATGTATTAACAGAGAAGTAACATTAATAAATCATCCAAACAAGTAACACATATGCCTTTAATGGTGACCCCAAATATCAAGTTCCACAGTCCTAGTTGTCTGACAAGTTTGCTCCATGATCAGCACCATCCCCTGACCAATCTCTGAAAAAGGCAAAAGAGGGCTGCCTTGGGGAAGTTTTGGTAATCCAAAGGCCCTGGATCACTTCAAGAATGAGCCCGAGGGCTCTTGCTTTTAAGGCAGATAGATGTTGTGTTTCTTGCAGAGAGTCAGAAGTCAGGGGGTAGAATTATTCATCCTGGGAAGGAGGGTCTTATGGAACACATGTCAGTAGAGTAAATCAACCCAACTGGACAACGTAAGGTAGGAAAAGGGGTCAGAGGGAGAAACACACATCCACACCAAAAACACGATCGGGGAACATAAGGGACCATTTCTGCAGCCTGGACAAATTTGGTGATATAATCCCCAGAGGTGGGGGTGCAGAGGGTAAAGAACTGTCCTCTCCAGAAATTGTTTCCTATCACTCATACCAATCTGGGTTAAACGCTTCTCTTCCACACTCCCACTGGCCTGAGCTTCCCACCCTTTCCACTCACACACCGTCTGCCCTACCAGACGGGAAGGGCTCAAGCAACGGGTTTATTTCTTCATGGCCGGATCCCTGGCATCAGGCACAGAGCCTGGCATGTGGTGGGCACTCAAAAACGTCTGATAGGTGAGCGAAAGAATCCAGGAGCGAGTTCTTGAGTCCCACGCGTCAGACTCGTCTGTGGCATCGCTTAGGGAAGCGGCCACACGGAGCTCGTCTAAAGAGCAAAGGAGGCTCTTGGGTCCTGTCGGAGCTCCTGGCCCCAGTGACTGCTGCCTTCCACATGGACTGGAGAGAGGAAGAAACGGGAGACAAGTAATCACTAAAGGCTCCTTCACCTCTGCCCGCTCCCTTTCAGCGGACTAAGTGCTCCCCAGCGCCTAGCACAGAACCCAGCACAACAGCCTGGTAGGCAGGCACTCGATGAATACTTCCTGAAAGAAAATGAATCCGTCACCCCACACTCCCTTTCCCTTCCGAGGAAGTCCTTTAAAAAACAAACGAAACTTACTAACTCCTCCTTGCATGAAACTTCCAAGTCACTCAGGGAAGGGGGTCGGGAAACACTCAGGTTCGGATTGGAGGCCTGCCACCAAAGCACACTGACACTCTGCCTTGTGGGTATGACATGGGTGACAAAGAAGACTTAGCACAACCCACCATCACTTCTTTGCATGGCGGCGGGGAGCTTGGAGATCATTCTGGCCCCTCTCCCTTCCCACCTCCGTTTCAGGAGCTCTCAACCAGGGCTACTCCATGGAATGACCTGAAGCGTTTAACAAAATCTCGGGGACCACACCCCGGATCAGCGAAGACGGCCGGGGGACCGAGGCATCGGCATCTTGTGCGGTTCCCGGGAGCAGCCAAGCTTAGGAAGTACGGCTGTCCCAGCCAGTCAAGCTGCCTCTGCAGTTCACGGTCGGCGGAGCCCTGTCCGCCCGGCCCGCGCTTTGGCTGCGGGCCGGGCTCGTCCATCTGTTCGGTGGCGGCCGCAGTCGCTGCCGCCCGTCTTCTAATCGTTCTTATCTCTGCATATTCATATGCAATGTCGTTACCCGGATTTAGACGGCTGGAACAAGACTTTTGCAAGATTTTATAACTCATGGCAGCACAACAAATGCACCTACATTTCCTTATAAGTGCACATGTGTTTGTGTGTATATATAGATATATTCTACCCGGAGTTTAACTTTGCTTTAGTTATTTCTTCGTGCTCAGAAAATTCTATGAGCAGACTTCCTTCGGTTTCAACAGGAGGTGCCAGTTGATTAGGTTTGTGGATGAATCTTTTCCCCCCTCTAGTGGTACTGCGGGGCATGTCAGCTTCGTGCAAGAGGTTTCTTCTCTTAGACTCCCAGCTAGCCTCTTGGTTCTCCACAGCCATCAGAGGAAGCGAACTTTAAGAGTTTTTGCTCTTCGCTGCTGTCTTGGTTCCGGTGGTGCAGTTGACGCTCATGGAAAAAAGAAGCCAGTGAGAGCGGAACTTACTCCTCAGCCTTTTTTTGGTCCTCCAAAGGACCACCCAACGACACCAGTAAGAACAGGCCATTCACTTGGCAGCTTTATTGAGAACCTGTGTGCCAAACACATGTGAGTGAAAATTATTTTTTGAGCTTGTAGTATATCAAAGTATCTTTTTTGTTGTTGTTATTTTGTGTTAAAATAAAAGATCTGGGGGTCGCCTGGGTGGCTCAGACGGTTAAGCGTCTGCTTTCTGCTTGGGTCATGATCCCAGGGTCCTGGGATCTACCGCGGAGTCGGGCTCCCTGCTGAGCAGGGAGCCTGCTTCTCCCTCTCTCTCTGCCTGCTGCTTCCCCTGCTTGTGCTCTCTCTCTCTCTGTCAAAAATAAATAAAATCTTCATAAATATATATATATATAAGATCTGGACGCCTGGGTAGCTCAGTCTCAGTTAAGCATCTGCCTTCCGCCCAGGTCATGATCTCAGGGTCCTGGGATGGATCTGGGTGTTCGGCTCCCTCCCCAGGGGGGGAGTTGGCTTCTCCCTCTCCCTTGCCCCTCCCCCCAACTCGTGCTCATGCTCGCTCATCAACTTATTATTTATTTATTTAAATAAATAAATAAAATCTTAAAAATATATATATATAAGATCTCACTATTAAGAAAACAGTACAATATTGTGATTAAGAGCTCAACACTAGAGCCAAACTGGTTCAAGTCCCAATCCCACATTTACTAACTGTCTAACCTCAGGCTAGGTATTTAACCTCTGTATGCCTCAGTTTCCTTATCTACAACATGGAGATGACAGTACTACCCCTCTCGTAGGGTGGTACTATACAGTACTACTTGGCATTATCATCTTGTTAACTGTTTCTTTTTTTGTTAAGTCTTTTTTAAATTTATTTATTTATTTATTTTAGAAAGAAAGTGAGAGTGGGGGAGGGGCAGAGGGAGAGGGAGAGGAATCTCAAGCAGACTCCCTGCTGAGCGCAGAGCCCCATGACATGGGGCTTCATCTCAAGACCCTGAGATCATCATGACCTGAGCCAAAACCAAAGAGTTGGATGCTTAACCAACTGAGCCATTCAGGCGCCCCAATTGTTAAATGTTTCTTGAAGGTCCTAATTTTACTCTAAAGTGACTTGCTTAAACACTCCTTCCTACCAGGCAATATATAGATCATATTAAACTTATTTAGAAGTATGTAGAAGGCCACAAAAGGCTTTTGCTTCTTTTCCCCAAGCCAGTTCATGAGCCGTTGTTTATTCCTGGCCTGAAGGCATTTCCTCATCACTCTTATCTAGACCATGGGGTAGCAAACTATAGCGGGGGGGGGGGGGGCAAATCCAACCCAATACTTGTTTTTGTAAATAGTTTTATTAGAACACACCTATACTTACTTGTTTATGTAGAGTCTGTGGTGGCTCTCATGCTACAATGCAAAGTTGAATGGTTTCAACAGAAACCAGACAACCCATAAAGCATAAAATACTTACTATCTGGCCCTTTACAGAAAAAACTTTCTGCGTCTTGTCTACACTTTGAATAGTTCTAGATTTATGCTCTGTGAAATGAAGAACTCCAACCTATTCTAAGGCACTCTTTTAAGAAGACCTCTACAAGAGCCTGCCTTGCCACAAAAGAACATAAACAACTTGGAGCAACTGGAGAGTAACTAATCCCCATTCAATTCTTCAGCAGGCATTTATTGAACCTCTAATACTTGCCCAAGATTGTGCACGATGCTAGGGTAAAAACCATAGCCCTGGACATTGCTAAAGTCCAGGGTGAGGTACAGTGCCTCAAATTTACCTATATGACAGTGCACTTGAGGGCACAAAGCAAGACCATCTACCCCTGTGAAGGTGATCAGGAAGATTTCCTAGAGAAGTCAGTGCTTGGCTTGAATACAGAACCGCTAGCATTTTAGGTAGAGTGTGAAGACAGAATCCTGAGAAATGAGCACTTTGGTGACAAAAAAAAAAATCCAGGAGGGCTGGAGTGCAGGCTGCATGCAGAGGAATGAATAGAGATGAGCATCTGGAAGGAGACGGTGGGAAGTCCCCACCCATTACCCTCTCCCCTCAGGTTGCCCACCCAGGCTCCTTGGTAGCGCTTCTAGACAAACCTCTCATGTTCATTAAACTCTGCACCAAGTGTTGGATTATCAAGGGGAGAGGACATAGCCCTGCATTCAAGGACCTCATACAGTCTGGAGAAGGAGGCGGATATATAAGCAAATAATTACAGTGTGGTATGCTAAGTACTAAAATAGAGGTTGATATGCAAGTGACTAACTACTTTGGAAGAATCACAGAAATTTCCATAAAAGAAGTGACTTTAGAGCTGAGTCTTGCAGATATCATAGGATTTCGGGAAGAGGAAATAGCATATGCAAATAATTGAAGTACATGATTTACTGAATGGTGTTTTGTGGACCTGCAAATACTTTGTTGTTGTTGTTGTTGTTGCTGGAACCTCAAGTTCCAAACACAGAGTGGAAAGGGAGAGATGAGAGAGGTAGAGGCCAGTCCATAAACAGCCCTATACAATATACTAAGGAATTTGATGTTTACTTGAGGGGCTGTGGAAAACCAATGAAGGATCTTAGGAAGGGGGGCAATGTGGTCTCACTTTCACTTTGGAAGATTAATTCTTTCAAAGGCTATAGTGTTGCAAATAGAAAGGAGGGGACAGCTTTGAGCGCTATTAGTACATGCTTGGTCTGTCCTTGGCAAAGGCAAAATGACTGTCGTCATCCTTTATGTAAATTACTGGTTTCTAAAAATACTTTTGTTATTAAACATTCCCTCCACATTTATAAAACATATTGCTCGATTTAGAATTTTCTTATCTCACCTCAGACCTCTTCAATGTTTCCATTTTCAACCTACAACAAAGACAGTTAAGACAAATCTATTTGTTGTCCGGGGGTGCCTGGCTGGCTCAGTCAGTGGAGCCTGCCACTCCTGATCTTGGGGTTGTGGGTGCAAGCCCCATGTTGAGTGTAGAGGTTACTTAAAAAACTAAAATAAAATAAAATATTTTTTTAAAAAAGAAAACATATTTCTTGTCCATCTTAGAAAACTTAATCCTTAATAAGAAAAATGGTTTTTTTACACTCAGTAATGTCCTGCTAAATGCTTAGCAACCAGCAGTCCTCAATGGGAAACTGATGGTCTTCTGTGGTGTTTGGGTATGGCCACATGAGGACAGGTATGCAAAGCTGAGTCAATATTAAAGTTCTTAATAGGCTTATCATTGATTCCTACGCATTATATCACTCCGTGGGGGTATTGCTTTCCCTCCATTGCTTTACCTACAGACTTTCCTACTTTCATGGTAGGAAATCAGTTAAAAATTGGATTAATAATACCATTTTAGGGCTCCTGGATGGCTCAGTTGGTTAAGCAACTGCCTTCGGCTCAGATCATGATCCTGGAGTCCCAGGATCGAGTCCCACATCGGGCTTCCTGCTCAGCAGGGAGTCTGCTTCTCCCTCTGACCCTCTTCCCTCTCGTGCTCTCTATCTCTCATTCTCTCTCTCTCAAATAAATAAATAAAATCTTTAAAATAATAATAATAATAATACCATTCTAGTTATTTGAAAAAGAGGAGTATATGCAGGAGCCAGCTTGTACTGACTCTCAGGAGCTGAATGTAACTTACATTTTTGGGAATTTTGCTGCTTGTTAAATACAGCCATTATTAAAAATTAAATTGTATAAACTCACAATAAAATGAGTTATATTAAAAACAAAGGCAATACATATTCAACGCTCACTACTTCCTAATCACTGTACTACATATTACTCTCTATGTCCTCGAGTTATACACATCTATTGTATCTGTATGGTATACTATCTAATGATATAATATTGCACATCTCTTCCCAACTTCTTGCTCAGTGATGTCAGATTGATAGCTTGAAATATGAAATATAGTAGGAGTATTTGTACCATGGAAATTGGCAAACAGTACAAATCAAAATTATAAATATTGATCAAAATTATAAAAAATGGATTTTCCTTTAATTTGGCTAGTTCATAAATGGTAAACTATGCAAATAAAATGAAATTATCTATGGTCTGCTTAAAATATGACTGAGTATGGACCAGAGTATAATACTGTCTATTGAACGCCTTCAAATTGTTTTTCTGTTAAAGTACTGGTGAAAGGAAAAAGAGAAAAGCAACATGCAACTCTTGAGACAAATTACCATAGAGAATTCACACAACTCCCTGCAAGAAACAAGGGCAGGCCCCCATGAGGACAAAACAGGTCATTCAGTTTGGAGGTATGTGGGTCCACCGCTGGGCAGCCACGCCACAGACCACAAATGCCTGAGCTACAGCCCATGGGAATACACTAACTCATGCCAAAGCTCGTCTCTCTGCGTGTAGCGTGTTTTCTACCACCATAGCCAAGGAAGAAAAAAAACTGCCAAAGATCCCAGCCAATCTTTTCAACATCTGAAGAATTGATGCCATGGGAAACCAGGAGGTGATGTGAGAGTGAGAACCAGACAGATCTGGGTGGGATCCTGGCTTTGCGTCGCACTGGTTGCTTGTGTGGGGGCAAGTCACATAGGTTCTTTGAATCTCAGTTTCCCCAGATTTGAAAGGGAAATAAGACTGTCTTAAGTGCTATTGAAGATAAGACATCTAAAGTACTTCACTTTTAGAGGCGTTTGGGTGGCTCAGTCAGTTAAGCATCTGCCTTCGGCTCGGGGCATGGTCCCAGGGTCCTGGGATCAAGCTGCATCAGGCTCCTTGCTCAGTGGAGTCTGCTTCTCCCTCTGCCCCTCCACCTACTCATGCTGTCTCTCTTGCTCTCTCTCTCTCTCAAATAAATAAATAAAAATCTTTAAAACAAAAAAAGAAGGTACTTCACATAACAAATGGTAATATTATTGAAAACACAAACAACGATTAAAAACCACCTAGGGAAGTACAAAGATGATTTTTTTCCTTTTTCCCCCCACCCACCCAGGCACCATTAGCTACTGTGAAGGTAAGTAAAGAGGGCTTAGGCTGTTGGATTAGCTTTTCTTCTGGTTTTATTAATATTACCTAGATGAACGGATCTTTTCTTTTTCTCTTTCCTGCCTTCTCTTATTCAACAAATGTTTCTTTCCACTGTGTATCAGGAAGTGTGCTCAGCTCTGAGTACACAGTGTTGAAGAAGAATGGTGATAGTAACGGGGTAGAAGTAGCAGTAGTAACAAGAGCTAACATTTATTAAGCAACACCTGTTGAATAAAAGAGGCCCACTCTGCTTTCATGTAGCTGACAATTTAGTGTGGGGAAACAGATATTTAAAAAATAATTACTGGGGTGCCTGGGTGGCTCAGACTTTCAAGCGTCTGCCTTCGGCTCAGGTCATGATCCCGGGGTCCTGGGATCGAGCCCCACATCGGGCTCTCTGCTCAACGGGAAGTCTGCTTCTCCCTCTCCCTCTGCCTGCCGCTCCCCCTGCTTATACTCTTTCTCTCTCTAATAAAAAGAAATAAAGAATCTTTAAAAAATAATAATAATAATTACTCGGGGCCAAAAATTTCACAGGGTAGCTATTTCACTAGTTTTCGCAGTTTTTTTTTTTTTTTAATATAGGAGACTGAGCCCTAAACAAATTTGATAAACAAATTTGGAACTAAAGCTAAATACTAAGAGGTTAAAATAAAACAGATTTCCTCTACTTTCCTCTGAATAAAGCTTCAGTGTTTCTGCAAACAAAAACAAACAATAAAACAGACCAAAAAAATTTATCCTGAATAAAGAAGAGATTGGTGGAGAAAATATGGTAGAGAGAGGAAGTAAGAATGTTATAGATAAATGATTCCAAAATAATTAGGATACAGTTAATTTGAAGTTAACAATACAATCACAAGATAGAGTTTGGGGCTTCTTAACCAATAAGACAATTTGGATTCCTTGCAATCATCTATCAGGATAGGTAGTGAGTATTTTCTACATTTATACCTAATCTTCCCATTTTCCACCAAGGAAAACCAAATTGTGGTTTGCAGAACCTAATTGACTGATTCCCAGCCTGGGATCCATGAGTATGATAACAGGGATCTATGAGCCATTTAATAGTTGAAAAAACACTGGCAGGCTTAACATTTACCTGCACTAAGACTGCACAGACTCATTAAAATGTTATGCTTCTTTGCTTTCTTCAGGAATAATATCGTTATTACAGTAACTGTTTATCTTAGGCAACTTAGCTATTTATGGCATCATGGGATTTATTGATGAAATACTCTTTTAAAACATGAGGTCCAGGGTGCCTGGGTGGTTCAGTCGGTTAAGCATCTGCCTTTGGCTCAGGTCATGATCCCAGGGTCCTAGAATGGAGCTCTGGGCATCAGGTATCAGGGCTCCCTGCTCTGCTTCTCCCTCTCCCTCAGCCCCTCCCCCCTGCTTATGCTCAAGCTCGACCTCTCTCGCTCTCTCTTTCTCTCAAATAAATAAAATCTCAAAAAAAAAAAAAAAGCATGAGGTCCATGTCAGGGGAAGCATTGTAATAAAAGAGATCTCTGGTTCTGAAATCTTAGATATCCAAGCCTAGTGGATGAGTGTGTTACATTTGAAACAAAAGGAACATGGCTACCTAATCGAGCAGTATCCTGCAGAAGTAACTTATGAAACAGAATTTTCAAAAATTTCTATACAAACGTACATTTCTCTAGAGAGACTAAGAGTTTTGCAGACACATTTGCATCTGAAATTGCATAGTTACATAAAAGACCGTTTTAACAATTTTTATATTTTTTAAGGGATGCAGTCACTAGGTGTTATTTCTTAAACTTCCGAGGGTCACATCGAAAAGGCAGAACTGCATTTTGATTTTGATTTTAATTCAGGGTTTCAGTGAACAGTAAAAAGATATAACACTTAGTATTAAGTCTCTTTTATGTGTTTTTCAACTCTCAGTGTGTGCCTCCCATGAGATGTTCTTAAATTGCCCACTATAATCGTGGGCTTTTATGTTGCATTTCTGGAGGAACCTAAAATAATTTGATGTATGACTTCTTTTTTCCCCCAGAGTTCTCATATTTACTAGCAAGCTATTTGGGTAACTTCTTTTAGCAAAGTTATGGAGATTAATATGGAATATGTTGCTCTTACAGGATTATGAAATTTCATGTTGCAAAACGGAAGTTTAAGGAAACATTACGCCCATATGATGTAAAAGATGTCATTGAACAGTATTCTGCTGGTCATCTAGACATGTTGTGTAGAATTAAAAGTCTCCAAACACGGTAAGCAATAAAAATGTGATTTGTTGTGAAGGGATAGGCATAAAAACTATCTGAGAGTAACTTCTCTGTTGTAGAGAAAACTCGGGGCTCTCATAGCTCTAATTCATTTTTCATGGATAACTGGACTTTGCTTCTAGTGTAGATTTTTATTTAAGGATATAAATCAGGCATCAAAAGCCTCCATCTACAGCATGAAGTATCTCAGTTTCCCCATCTGTAAAAATGGGGATAATGTCAGTGTTTGCTTCATAGGGTTGTCACCAGGACTGAATGAGTTACTACCTGCTAACCGGGTGCCCTGTAACTGTTAATGGTTGTCACTGATGTCACTGGAAGGATTGCTGCGGCTGTTGTTCTGTTATTCTCCAAATCCCGACTGTCCTTCAAAAAGAAGCCGTCTTTCTCCCTCGTTAAACTTTTCCCGACCGTTGGGCCCACAAAAACAGACCCTTCCCTTCTCTGACCTCCTATAGCACTGAGAGCTACCACAGAGCACAGAGACACTCATAATCTTGGTATCACTGTGCCCGAGAATTGGATTCAAAAACGAGTGGTTGGCTCTTGTGTTGTGCCCTGGGTGCAAGTTTACTCCCCCCTGTTCGTGACTCAGGCTGGGCCTTTGCCTTCCTTAGCATCCTGTACCGTGCCAGATACACACTGTCTCCCTGGTGAGCATCTTAAGAAATGAGTTCGATATGTTACTGCAGCCACGTTTGATTGTGTTATCTTGAAGCCAGAATGCTCAGTCATCTCAGTTTTTTAAGAGTCTTGCTTCGTTCTCAGGCACAAATTACCAGTGTTTGTGTTTGAAGAGTTTTTTAAAACACAAGGAGAGAGTCATAAACATTTGTTTATATGCCCACAGCACACTTAGCCCAGCGGGAGGCATATACTGGGCCCTTAGTAAACCACCTGGTGATCAATTCTAGAAATCACAGTTTGTTCGTTCGTTCATTCGTTGGTTCATTTATCCAGCAGACAATTATTGAGCGCTTAATGTGTGCCAGGCACTATGGACATTCAGAGATTAATAAAATAATGACTTAGTCCTTGTGGAGTTTGCAGTATAACATATTAGATGTCATGACAGGAGGTAGGCGCTGCCTGTAAACTGGAACGTTGAGTCCGTACCCCTGATAATTCAGCTCCAACACACGCACAAAAGAAAGTCATTCCCATTTCAGTGGATCAAGTCTCCTTGGAAATGGTTGTAACTCATCCTGTGGTCATGTTACAATCTCTGCCCACGTGGCCATGGTCTTCCAAGTCCTTTAATAGAACTATTATAAAACAAGGGTTTGTATAAAGTTGAACTGCTACAGAAGTTGTAGAACTAATTTTAAGTTTCCAGCTCATGGGGTGTCTATTCTCCAACTAGAATTCCAAAAAGCGGAGTCGGATCACTTTCTGTCTGCTTAGCTCCCGCATATCAGTTGTATAGTAAATGTTCACTGAAGAATCTGTTCTATTAACATGAAATAATCATAATTATGATTTTGTCATATTTTCAGCAGTTAAATTCAGGAAATGGCTGTTTGAAGATGGAAACAGACAAATTACTTTGTAGTTTAGGACAATTCCACCTCCAGAAGATTGCTCATAAGTGACTTCGTCATGGACCAGAATAATGAGAAATTAATCTCATGTGTAATTCTCATGTTAAGAAAATAAGCACATCAACTGGAACATGTTCATTCTTACATCATTTTACATGAATTAAAGATAATTGTCTTTCATTTTTCTTTTCAAAACACTTCATTCTGTTCTGGGGCAATCTCCGTCTTCAGCATTTATAATCAGATCTCCTCTTTCTCTGATAGTGTTGACCAAATTCTTGGAAAAGGGCAAATCACATCGGATAAGAAGAGCCGAGAGAAAATAACAGCAGAACACGAGACCCCCGATGACCTCAGTATGCTCGGCCGGGTGGTCAAGGTGGAGAAGCAGGTACGATCCAACTGTAGTGGCTAACTTTTCCATCTGAATTTTTTTAATCAGAAATGTAGGTCATTTGATGTATTTTAGTGACTAATAAATTTTTTAGGATTTTATTTATTTGAGAGAGAGAGAGAGAGGGACAGAGAGAGAAGCAGACTCCCCGCTGAGCAGGGAGCCTGATGTGGAACTTGATCCGGGGACCCTGGGATCATGACCTGAGCTGAAGGCAGACACTTAACCGACTGAGCCACCCAGGCTTCCCAGTGATTAATATATTTTAAAGGAAGAAAATCAAGAGTGAATGAAACTACATTTTTTGTACATAGACAGTGTTCTCTAAAACACTTGGATTTCCATATAAGGAATAAACAATTTCATCTCATCTATGAATACTTGAACTAGAAGCAACTATAGATTTTCCACAGTAAAATAACAGAGATCTATTTTTCCTATGTGTTTTGGTGATTGTCACTGTCTCTCTTTTTCACTCTTTTTTAAAAAACAAAACAAAACCTCAGTTGTTAACCCTGAAGCTGTATCTTCTCATACAAAGATAATTGTCCAAACCAAGAAACAGAGTCTTAACTATAGAGAACACCCTGATGGTTACCAGAGGGGAGGTTGGGGGGGGGGGGGTGTTAAATAGGTGAAGGGGATGAAAGAGTATACTTATCATATGAGGACTGAGTACCTTTTGGAATTGCAGAGTCACTATACTGTATACCTGAAACTAATATAACACCGTATGTTAACTAGACTGGAATTAAAATTAAAAACAATTAAAAAAAGACGACAGTTGTCCAGAAATCAAATTGCTCCCCCAATCTAACCAAAAATATGTCAAGTATTAATTCCGAGGCATTTTGTACCTTTATTTTTAAATTCAGAATCACCTACGTTGATATTTAAGGTCTTAATTTAATTAGAGGAGTCCCTGACTAGACCGCAGTAGAGTCCCAGAATGATTTCTTGGAGGAGGCTTAGCAAAGGCAACTTGATTGGGTTGGCAGTCTTGCAGTTGCTTTTGTATAGGGCTTATATGTTTTTTTGAGAACATCAATTGTTCATTTTAAAGAGTTAGCGCGGAGGGGTGCTGGGGGGAGATTATGTAGAGACCAAAACGAACCTCTCCTCCCAAATCAGACCCTTGGCTGCACCACGGATAGACGTGCGTGCATTCTGAGGTTGTACTAAAGTTCACCACTACATTAGACTTTGTACTCAATATTTAACTGTATTGACACACTCTGACTGCACTGTTTTAATTCTAGAAATGAAGCTCCTTCTTACAACAGGTTATACTCATACGTGACCAATTTCCCCACTCTTAGGTACAGTCCATCGAGTCCAAGCTGGACTGCCTACTCGATATATATCAACAGGTCCTCCGGAAAGGCTCTGCCTCCGCCCTCACTTTGGCCTCATTCCAGATCCCACCTTTTGAATGTGAACAGACATCTGACTATCAAAGCCCCGTGGATAGCAAAGACCTGTCCAGTTCTGCACAGAACAGTGGCTGCTTATCCAGATCAGCGAGTGCCAACATCTCCCGAGGCCTGCAGTTCATTCTGACGCCAAATGAGTTCAGCGCTCAGACTTTCTACACGCTTAGCCCTACTATGCACAGTCAAGCAACACAGGTGCCAATGAGTCAAAGTGATGGCTCCGCAGCAGCGGCCACCAGCAACATTGCAAACCAAATAAATGTGGCACCTAAGCCAGCAGCCCCAACAACTTTACAGATACCGCCTCCTCTCCCAGCCATCAAGCATCTGCCCAGGCCAGAGACCCTGCACCCGAACCCCGCAGGCTTGCAGGAAAGCATTTCCGATGTCACCACCTGCCTTGTTGCCTCCAAGGAAAATGTTCAGGTTGCACAGTCAAATCTGACCAAGGACCGTGCTCTAAGGAAAAGCTTTGACATGGGGGGAGAGACTCTGTTATCTGTCCACCCCGTGGTGCCCAAGGACTTGGGCAAATCTCTGTCGGTACAAAACCTGATCAGGTCGACAGAGGAACTGAATATACAGCTTTCTGGGAGTGAGTCAAGTGGCTCCAGAGGCAGCCAAGATTTTTACCCCAAATGGAGGGAATCCAAATTGTTTATAACTGATGAAGAGGTGGGTCCCGAAGAGACTGAGACAGACACGTTTGATGCCATGCCGCAACTTGCCGGGGAAACTGCTTTTGCGTCAGACTCTCTAAGGACTGGAAGATCTCGATCATCTCGGAGCATTTGTAAGGCAGGAGAAAGTACAGAAGCCCTCAGCTTGCCTCATGTCAAACTGAAATAAGGTCTCCGTTTTCCTTCTAGCATAGCAGTTCCTTTAGCCATACATATCATTGCATGAACTATTTTGAAAGCCCTTCTAAAAAGTTGAAATTGCAAGAATCAGGAAGAACATGAAAGGCAGTTTATAAGCCCGTTATCTTTTAATTGCATGAAAATGCATGTTTAGGGATGGCTGAAATTCCAAGGTACATCAACATTAACCCACTCATTTAGTAACGTACCTTGTGTAAAAATCCTGAGAAACCAAACACTGCTAATGCTATGGGGTGTGTGAAAATGTCAAGATTAGGTCACTTAGAAGATTTGACTCTGTGTTTTGAAATTATGGTAGTAATTGGAAGTAAACAACTTCAAATTTCAGGCATTTCTGCTTTGTGATTAAATACAAAATACATTTTCAAAATTAGGCCATAATGTATATGTAAACACAATGGCTACCATCAACCGCTGCTAACAAGGTATCAAGTAAAGCAGAACTTGGGAATAATAGAAATGGCTGCTTCCTTCAAGATATATTTGCCAACCCATTCCTATTCAGTCATTTTATTATTAATGTAATTTGAATGTCGGTCTGTGTGCTTTTGGTGATTCAACGCTGTGGCAAGCAATTTTGCACATCATTTTCATGTTCTTTATGACAAGAATGTTCTTCAATTAGAAAGCGTGCAAATAATGAAATTCAGGGCCAGTGGGGCAAATAGACTATCTGACACAAGTGATTTCACGGGAACATAGTCCCTGATGGCTGAATCAACTTTATACGTGGTCAACTTCTACACGCGCGAATACAGTCCTCCTGAGTAGAAGGGCCAGTGCCCTGGGGCTGATCTCTCTGCAACGCGCCACCCTGGCTTGCCAGGGCTACCCCAAGTGTGAGAAACCATATCGAGTGTGAGAAACCATTCCCGCTGAACTGATAATACAGGCAGGATCCTGGAGAATTAGACATTTGGGTGAGACTGAGATAAGAAAGGCTTGAAAAGAATCCAGACACAACACCAGGAAGTAGGTGAAGTTAACGAAAATAGCTTTGCCCTCAGAAGGCAATGAGAGGGAGAAAAACAAACCAAAATAGAAGAACTTGATCTTTTTAGAAGATGAATATTGCTAGGGAATTCAACTACCTAAACATCCCTTATTCTTATATATAAACGGAGAATTTTGCAAGGTATTTATTTTTTACTACACCCTGAATGTTTTTTGCTAATAACCTAGTACATTTTGCATATGGAAGGCTACAACTCAACTTCCTTTACTTTTTATACTGTAGCGAACATTTTCTACGCTCCCCCAAGAATGTTGCCCCAAACCTCTAATTAGGGGTTCCGTTTCCTGGTGTACACATTCACAGTTAGAAGCCAGTACCCCCTGCAGGGTCTGCAGATCAAAACACTTAAATCATATAGCACAGCAGCAAGGACCCAAGGGAAACAAAATGAGAGATGCATTTACCAGAAAGCAAGCCACGCCAACTGCTTGTTGGAAACCTGTCTAGCGGTCTCAGAACTTCAGCCAAGGTAACGGCATTCAAAAGGCAAGGGGGAGCCAGAGAGCACTTCAGTTCAGTTCCACTCCAGCCACAGGCCTTATGGAAGGAAGAGTTTTTTCCTTGGCAGATAGTGCTCCTCCAAAAAAACCTTCAGCAGCCAGGAAGACAAAGCAGGGATAGCAACTGGCTGTCCAAAGGCAGGAGGAGACCCTGAAATCCACCCATCCTGCCCACCTGGCTCCCCCAGCAGGCCGTCTCCAACCCCTGACTCTCCTCTGACCTTTCTTCTTCATTAACTTCTCAGTTAGTTCCCTGTCACTGTTTTGCTCCTGACCTTCGCCAGGCTTTACCCGGTCTCCATCCCCAAGTAAACCACTTCTCCGCTCTTCCTCAGATAGGCTTCTCAACCTTTGAAAATCCTTGTCCCTTTTGATAAACACTGAAATTCTAAACACCTCCTCTTCTCAACCCACCTGGATTCTAGCACACTCCCCTGGAATGTATCATTCAGCATCTTCTTGGCTGCTGGAGACACGCAGAAGTTAGGGTCTAAATTTTTCCTCCAGTCAAAAAAAGATTTTATCAAGCTTTTAAAGCAACGGTTTTCATTTTTGAAGCACAGAATTTAGTAAATTATGAAATGCAATTTTTCACCTACTATGTCTCCGCTCAAACTGAACTTGTGATACACCCTCCCAAGGAGGTGGTACACACACACACACACACACACACACACACACACACATCATTCCACTGACCTAAAGCCAGACACCTGCCATGCACTTGGCAGGCTCTCTCCAATTATCAGTCGAGGAAGAGGAGGGAGGCAGCAACTTTCAGGTAGCACTGATTCCTGGACACACCCTGTCCTGGGTCGAACCCCACTGGCAGCAGGAATTCTGAATGTACTGGGGACCCCTCCTTAGGCCTCTCTAGGCCTCCGACACAGTACAGTTCATCCAGCGTTGCTGAAGACTGAAGATTCAGAAACAAGCCCTAAATGCATCACTGAGGTCTTAATCATAGCAAAATGTGATAAACCACGATGCGAAAAACTTTTATACGTTGAAGCCATGACCATTTTGTGTGTATACCTTACTCTAGCACAAAAACTCTTGGATGTTCAAAGATAGTTGTATGAAAGCTGTAGGGTTTTGTCTGTTGTGTTACTCTCTACGGAGTTGAGAGGGGTCTCCCATTTACTCTTAGCAAAGTCCCAGTGATCGATGCCAAATGGTGTCTTGAAGCACAATTTAGCTGAGCACTGAGCAGCCACATGCTTTCTCAGTTCAAGTTTGTCTGCCTTCTTCAATATGTAGGGTTGATCAAGCTAACACTGGCAAACATCCCTTATATGAGGTTGACTAAAAATATTGCTGTGTCTGGTCTAAATGTTTGCATTTTGTTCAATTAAATTAATATCTGTAGGTTGCAAGTTTTGTTTTAAGTAAGAGACACTTTATTGAGTTTTTAAGTCTTTATCTCCTGTTCAAAGGTGCCTTTCTCACCTCCCATTGACTCAGTGATTCTGAAAGTTTATAATTTGCAGGTGAAACAAGTCTAATAGAGAGGAGGAAATCAGGCACAGTGACTAATTCTCATGCCCATTGGCAAAGCAAAACTACAAGAAAGAACGAAACCTGAGCAACTAAATTAATGGATCACTTCATCCAACCAGACTGAGAAAATGTCAGAAACATTAACTTATCTCCCCAGAAGCTGATATTTTTTGCCTTAAATGACATGGTTGTGTTTTTGTAAGAGAAACTTAATATAATTACATGCATTTTAAGTGAGCAGTTCTAAAAGTCGAGTATGACAATACAGTTGTCTGTTCCTGAGAACAAATCAATCAGGAATATCATACCCATCTCAAGCTATCATTGAAATGTAATCTCCTTTGCTCTCTTTTACTGGGCTCATTTGTTTTAAAGTAAAACATTAAAAAGATGTCTATAAACAGTGTGACTATTTTTATCTGGAACTAACTGGTTGGTTCTGAACTGACTGGTCCCAGTCAACCGAACTGGCTGTGTACAGATTTGGGGCTGAAATACAAAAGTTATCTTCCTGCAGTGTCAGTGAAGAAATCATTGGTAATTTGGGGAGGGGGAGATTTGCAAATGTTTTTGAGAGTGTATCATAAGAAAAATTAATTAGATGTTAATCAAAACTCAGAAAGCAGCGCATGTGAGCTTTGTATTAACTATAATAAAAGGGTGTGCTAAACAAGTAATAGGAAATCACTGGGGGACCAGGCAGGTGCGCCAACCTGCAGCCCCTGGCTACTCAGAACTACCATGTTTAGCATCCAGCCAGCCCTGCCTTACCAGGGGAGGACTTCTCCAAAAGCGATCTTTTCCTTCTTCCCTAAGATGGCCCATTCCTTCTGTTTTCCTAGTAATTTTGCTCTAAGTATCCATGATTAATTGAAGTGGAATGTTAGGACTCTAGAATACTAAGTAACAAAGCCCTAACAGAGGCACTTGGGACAGGAGGAAGAAGTGAGGGAGTGTTATCCTGGAGGATAAGGTAAGGGGACTTCCCACTATCGCTCTGAGACCAAACAGGTATGTGCCTAGACTTGAGTGAAAATAAAATTGTTTATGGAACGTGCCTGCTTAATCAACTTAAAAGTGTAAATCACTTCCAAACACTTTTGAACTAGTTTATAGCACAATCTCTCACCCCCACCATTTAAAAGCAAAATTTACTTATGACAACTATTCTACCTTGACCATTGATAAAAATAGTTTCCCATACCTTGAAGCAGCAACTTTTATTAGCCCGGCTTTAACTGCTTCAAAAATGTGTGAGTAAAAATTGTGGCTTTTTTTTTATTACATTTTCATTACAACAAGATGTCACCTTCTAGCCTACCTAATTGCAAATTATTGAAGATTTTACTACATTTCAAAGCAGAAATTTTTCAGATGCATTGTGTATAAACTATAGATTTATGCAAGGCCCTGGAAATTACAGCACCACAAAACTGGTAAATGGCAAAATGTTTTTGCTCAAATAAATAAGTAAAAAATCCAAAGGTACACCTGTATGACTTACTTCTCTTTACCTGTTCACATGATTCACTTTATGTCTATCATAATTTTGGTGACTGTTTTAAGTCCAGTCTGCTCTCCTGGGGCTCCCACACACTGCCACAACACCTACACCTACTTTTTCAACTCTCTGGTTCTTTTCTTATGTTTAGTGATGCTCATCTCTCGCTTACTTGTTTCTTCTTCCTTCTCTTTTCCTTTGCCTGCATTAGTGTGACTTCCTTCCTGGATTGCCCATCCCTGCCCATCCCTGTGATCCCAAGGTACTCGTGCTTCCCCTTGCTGCAGCTCAGGATGCCACTTGCCTCATATGAGCCCTGAGGACATCACACCACACACACCCCCAATCATAAATGCTTTTGAGTATCTCTGAAACTCCTTACCTGAGCCCTCTGGGCAATGATCCAGCACCACTCTCTGTTACCAGAGATCGTACCACTGGACTTGGTGGTGGAGAGGCCTCTGCCACTCTCTGATGGGAAAACTAATTCTTCTTCCCTCGGTCGGTCCGAGGGAAGAAGAAGCTGTTGATTGTCCCCACGATTGGGTGGGGTCATTCCCATATCCCTCTTTCCCCATATCTGCTGCATCTCACTCTCGTTCTTTCTCCTCATAAACATGAGTAGGCTTCCATGTTACCAGCAACCCTTGAGAACTTACCTTCCTCTTTATTTTACCCAACATCTCACTTTCCCTTTAGAACGAAACTACTTACAAAATAAGGCACTTCCATTCCCACAGCAACCATCCACTAGCCAACACATGACAATCAGACCCATGCCCATTCAACACCACAGAAAAACCACTCATGAGTTCACCCATGACCTTCTAGAAAGCTGATTCAATGGATACATTCATCAGCATCCCCGTTGGCTTTTCTGAGGTAGTTGACACCACAGCCACTCTCTCTAAAACTGCTTCTTAGTTTGTCTCCTACTTCTCTGAACCAATCATTATTCACTTTTCCAAGCTCCCTATTGCTTTTAATCCCTTAACTGTTGGTGTTCCCACAAATTCCATCATCAGCTTCTTCCCTTTTCTTATCTCCCTTCACACTCTGCCCCAGGTTGTCTCCTTTTTTATCTCAACTACTGGATGATCCCACCCAGGCACGTATCTCCACCCAGATTACCCTCCCAAGCATCACCCAAAGTCACTTCAGATGCCCCAGACTGAACCGAAACTACTTGAGGACAGGGACATCTCACCCCCATGACACCTCAGGCTTCTCACACGATGCCGTGCATCAGGCACCCAATAATGTTGAATGAATGAAAGTGTCTTGGTCTCTCTGACCCTTTATTCAGCTTTCAGCAACTTATAACCCCTAACTTCAGAGGTCTTTCAAGTCAAGAAGAAAAGGATCATCAAGCCTCATCCACACAGTGAATTAAGCAGATTCAATCTGTTACTTCTCCCAAAGTCCTTTTCCAGATGAGTCTGGGAAGAAATTAATTAATGCCAAATAATGAGTAATCTGTGTTTCTACGGACCTGGGAGAAGCAACCCCTCCCTCATCCTCCCACGCCAGGCCTCAGCATCCTTGGCCTATCCCTACTCCATCCCTCAAACATAATTGGCTCAGACCCCATAGTTGACACCCCTTCCCAGACTTTCTCCATTCACCAGGAAGACTGACTTCTCTCAAATATTACTGTAGGCTCCAAAGAAAACAGGGGGTCTAGTCTCCCTTCCCCTGTCCCTGAGCACATTCTTACTCTCCACATCTCTTTACATCCTACCAAGGCCAGGCCCATAGCCAGAGCCACCCTACAGATTTTTTGGATCCCAGCCTTTAGAATAACAACCGATGCTTAGTGACTGCCCAGCATTGTGTCCATAAATGCTTCCCAAGTATTTTGCCCTTAATCCTCACATTACCACAAGCACTATATCAGGATGTATTTAGCTGCAAGCCTAAGAAAACCCTGGCTAGAACAGCCTTAAATATAAGAACATTTTGTTGCAGAATTTCTTTTCCTTCAGTGCCCGCGGTTCCTGGTCACGCCACTCTGAAGAAATGAAGAGGTAGACCAGGCAAAGAGTGGTGGGCAGCAAAGCCAAGTTTATTGAACTATAGTACAAAGCTCCCAACAAAAGAGGGGACACAAGAGGGATGCCACCAGAGTTTCTAAGTCTAGGGGTTGCCTGTCATCCAATCAGGTTGTCATCTATCTATCACGGGGGAAAGGATGGAGGGCTCCTTCCAGCGTGGTGTAAAATCCTTTTAATGGTGGTTTCCTCTAAGTGGGGGGAGGACCCTGTCCCTGCCTGCTTTTCTTCGAACTATCCTTCATTAATTGTATTGTCTAACAATTGAAATCCAAAGGTAGGGTGGCAGAGTACATTTTGCTCAATGACATCATCAAGGTTCCAGCTGTCCTCCCTGTCAGCAGGATACAATTGATGGTTCCTCTCATTGCCCACAAGATGGCTGCCAGAGGCAAGCGCTGCCGCAAAACCTCCTTGATCACGTCTAACAGGAGAGGGGAGGAGGTGGGGAGCTCTCCACTCGAATATAAATCCTTTCCTGACATTTGATTAGACTAACACAGGTCCCATGATCATTCCTGAGCCTGGAGTAGTCACTAGGTATCTGTTCTTCTGGCCAATCAGAACTCCCTTTTTGGAACTAGGGAGGAGGGACCCCCAAAACCATAGTTCTATTGGAAGAAAAACAGTGAAATGTAGGCAAAAAAAATTTATAAATATATATATATATATGTACACATATGCATATATATATATATATGTACCTAACTTCTATATAGTTACAGGCAGTTAGGATTAGATGAGAAAACTAATGCACTGAGAGATTAGTAACTTGCTGAAGATCATAAAGCTATTTGGTGGTAGAGCTAGGATTTAAATACAATCTATATTGTATTTATGGAGTCTCGCTCCAGTATTTGAGATACTAACTTCTACGTTATTAATATGTGAGTTGTGCCCATACAGAAATCTCTGGTGAAATAGATTTAGAGATCAGAATCACAGTCGCAAGAAGGCAGAATGTTAATTTGATAACTCTTAGTATGAAACTCAATTGAGGGAGAAAACAGTCTTTTTGCAATTGTCTTAAAGAAAAGAAAATATAAAAAAAAAAGGTTTCCCTTTACTTTTTGAGCCATTAATCTTTCAATTATCAATTAGGAAGTAAGCATAATATTCCCTTTGAGAATAGTATGGTTGGTTTTCTTCCAGCCAGACTCATGAGTGTTTTTCTTCCATGATCCTGGTCTTACCGTTTGTTTATAACTGGCCAAAAACCATGAAATTAACAAATCTTGCTGGTTTTAAAATATATTCCAAGTTCAACCACTTCCTAGCACTTCCACCTAGCACTTTCACCAGTGCCCCTAGAGTCCAGGGCACTGTCTTCTCTCACCTACAATAGCTTCATCGTGAGACACAGTTTGCTAGAGAAGCTCTAACAGGAAGAGTTCAAGTGAGGACATGTTTAGCTTGCCATAATCTTGGCTAGAGAGATCCAAATGTGAATTTGGCATTCAGGAAAGTTCTGGAAGTCTTACTATCGATTTATTCATACCTTAAGGGACTTCAGGATATTTTGCTCTCAGAACACCCCATCACCATCCCCAAACTTCTAGCAATCAGGGACAATGACTGGGGACCTAAGGTTCACCGGGCTGCCTGGGTGCCTACTTCACCAAGCAGTTGGAGTGGAACCAGTTTGTCTCCATCTAGACCCTCCCTCCACACACACATTTCTTCTCTCATTTGTCTGCCTTTTAAGATCCAGGGGAATGCTGGGGAAGGTCCCTTCTTTTCTAGAAACCCCTGTCTTCCTTCCACCCAGAGCAGCCTGGCCAGGCTCCAGGTGCAAAAGCAGCAGCTTGTGGAAGAGCTGTCTTTTCTGTTTCATATTCCAGAGCTGGGCAGCACCTCTGGGTGACAGCATAGGTGGCTGGCTCATGGTGGTTCTGCAGATCTCAGTGCGGGACCTGCTCGAAGCCCCTCCTGGGCCAGATAAGCTTATCCAAAGGAAAGAAGAGAGCACAGAGGCTTTTCACATTGGGTCACTTATTTTATTGGATATCTTCACCTGTTGAACACTTTCTTACGTTTAGAAGACATGTCTCAGACATATGCCTCAGAAGGTCTGAGAGGAACAAGACTGGGTCACAAACTCAAACTTCTCCCAATGCCATTTCTCACCAAAGCCAAAACTTGCCCTCACTTCCTAATTGCCCAGGGAGGGTATCAGTCCTTTATTATTAATAAAGCAAAATCTAAGGGAATCTAGCAAAAGCTCCCATTGGGAATGGGAAGCCTGGGAAAGCCTCAGAGAGGGTCCCGCCCACCCTGGCAGGCAGACTTGGACCTGGCAAACAGCTGTGTGCTGGGGGAGGCAGCCAGATTGTCCTTGGTCAGGGGCTGGCTCTCAACTAGCTGCAGCATCTTGAGGCCTGCGAAGACAGTGCCCTGGTGAGGCCCTGGGACCCCCCCGGGGCAGGCCAGGACTCCCAAAGAGACATCAAGGGGTGTTACCCCAACCCGGGCCTTCCCGGCTGCCCCATCCACACACCTCCCCACCCTTTCCTGTAACTGACAGCAGACCACAAAGATGGCTGGGGCTCCAGGGCACCCTCTTCAAGGGCTCACGGGAACACTTGGCTTTCCAGCCACCCCAGTGATTCCTGAAGAAACCAAGATGCCATGCAGCTCCACAGTTCAGCGAAGGGCACCTACCTTGGGCCTGCTGGTCAGAGTCCCAGCTCCCCAAGCTCTAGATCAAACCGAACAGCCACCGCCTTGCCTCAGGAGGTCCAACTACAGGGACTCGGGTGTGGCTGGCAGCTGTGAACCAACTCTCCAGCTGAATCAGGGTGTGGCTGTGCACCTCTAAGCAGTGAAGGTCTGCGTCAAGGTGGCCTGCCCCCAGAGGAGGGACTTATGAACCTCCACCCCCCCGGGGCGGGGAGGTGCTGGCAGGGGGTGCTCTGTGACAGATGGGGGTGGGAAAGTAGGGGAAAGTTGGAAACCGGGGAGGACGTGTGGGCAACAGCCACCTACCAAAGATGCGCTCCTCCTGGTCCGCTTCCATGTAAAATACCAGTGGAAGGTAAAAGTTCTCTGATACAGTGCACCATGGTTTCTCGCTGCAAGGCCTCCTTTCCATGTCCTGAATTGCTCCTACCTGATTCAGAATAGAGGCAAGCTCAAACACCGTTAAAAAGGAACTCGGAAGGGGCGCCTGGGTGGCTCAGTTGGTTAAGTGACTGCCTTCGGCTCAGGTCATGATCCCAGGGTCCTGGGATCGAGTCCCGCATTGGGCTCCCTGCTCAGCAGGGAGTCTGCTTCTCCCTCTGACCCTCTTCCCTCTTGTGCTATCTCTCATTCTCTCTCTCAAATAAATAAATAAAATCTTTAAAAAAAAAAAAAAAAGGAACTTGGAAGAAGTCAGGGTAGGCCCAGGATCTGTGCTAAATATTGGCATCTGAACAACCCCACATCTTGGAGGGGCAGCCCCTGCCTACAGATCCTTTCAATAAAATCCATTTCAAGTAATCGTCTAATCTGAACTTAATCCCTTTGTGCCAAATTGAATCATCTCATCAGTGCTTGCCTCTCTGATGCCCAAGAATCCAAATTATCTTCATTTCTAATTTCAAAAGATTTTGGGCATGAGCCAAGGCAGGGATTGAGGGATGGAAAGTACTGGAACAGGCAAGTTCCAAAATGGCCTCCCTAGACTTGGACAGGCACTGTTTTAGTTTGTTCACGCCACAAAATGTTATAGGCCAGGGTGGTTTAAACATTTTTTTTAAGATTTTATTTATTTATTTGAGAGAGATAATGAGATAGAGAGAGAGAGAGAGCACGAGAGGGGGGAGGGTCTGAGGGAGAAGCAGACTCACTGCTGAGCAGGGAGCCCGATGCGGGACTCGATCCCGGGACTCCAGGATCATGACCTGAGCCGAAGGCAGTCGCTTAACCAACTGAGCCACCCAGGCGCCCGACCAGGGTGGTTTAAAAACAAGAAGCGGGGCGCCTGGGTGGCTCAGTTGGTTGGGCGACTGCCTTTGGCTCAGGTCATGATCCTGGAGTCCCGGGATCGAGTCCCACATCGGGCTCCCTGCTCGGCGGGGAGTCTGCTTCTCCCTCGGACCCTCCCCCCATCTCATGTGCTCTCTCTCTCTCATTCTCTCTCTCTCTCAAATAAATAAATAAAAATCTTTAAAAACAAGAAGCACTCGGGGCACCTGGGTGGCTCAGTCAGGGTGAGCATCTGCCCTCAGCTCAGGTCATGATCTCAGGGTCCTGGGATTGAGTCCTGCATCAGGCTCCCTGCTCAGTGGGGAGTCTGCTTCTTCCTCTCACTCTCCCTCTGTGCTCTCTCTCTCTCTCAAATGAATAAAAAATCTTCAAATAAAAAAATAAGAAGCACTCATTTCTCACAGTTCTGGAGGCTGGGAAGGCCAAGATCACAGCACTAGCAGATTTGGTATCTGGTGAGATCCTCCTGGTTGGCAGACAGCCTCCTTGCTGTGTCCTTACAACGCTGCATGTCTGAAAGGGTGCTTACACTTTCTGAGCCTCTTTTACAAGGACACTAATCACATTAATGAAGAGGAACCCTCCCAAAGCCTCACTTCCTGATACCATCACCTTGGGGGTGAATTAAGAATTCAATATGTGAATTTGGGAGGCATGCAAACATTCAAACCATGGCAGTTACTACCAGCCAACCAATGACGACACATGTGTAGTCAAAGTTGAGCTTATTTGATGTGCCGCTTCAGGAGAGAGGCAATAATCCAGGGACATAAAGCCTCTTTATAGGGAAGAGTTGTGGGGAGCCTATTACAGGATTTTGGCTGGGTAATTCTAAGGACTGTTTAGGGGAGCAGAAGCCAGTTTTGTAAAAAGGGGGCAATTTGGTGGTTATCTTGGCAGTTTTTATGTAGGAGGCAGGGAGATTAATGTGGTACTGATTGAAGAGTGTCATTGTCTCCGGCTTTAAACATAGTTACAGAGTAAATGGTCTTAATGGCCTTTCCACATCTTGTTGCCTCACAATCACTGAGTGGTAAAATCATTGCAAAGTAAAGTATTCTGCAAGAGTCGTTTGTGTGTGGTAGGGAACATTAAGAGTTTACCTGCCAACTTCCAGCTACAAGTTCCTAGGTCTGTTTTTGGTTTTGTTTTTGGTTTTTTTTCAATCTCCCATTTTGGCCAAAGGATACTGGCCAGCCCTGGGGACATTCATCTGCATGGTTCAGATCCACACAATCATCAGAATCCATTGATCACAGGCTATTTGGAGAACACTGTCCACATTTGCACTGCAGTTAGTCTCACATGAGCCTTTTGTTGCAAGATGAGAATCTGAACCATTTAAAAACAGAATGACTGCACAGTTGCATTTAGGATACATGGGTCAACTAGAATACATAATTACTGGAAACAAAGTGATCATTAGTCCTATTAATAGGTTGCCAAGGAAAGAGCCAAAACCGGGCCATGAAATCAGGTCCCCAAATCCACCCGAATCTGTTCTAGCGAGCCAGATAGTCATTCTTTTAACTTAACTACAAACTGTTCTACCTAACCAGTAGTGTTTTAGGTAGGTGCCACAAGCAGTGTTTGCTACGAAACAGAGTTCTTACCTAGCCAAGAAGAAACCAAAGCCTATTTAATCATCCATAACCACCATTTAATTTAAATTTTAACTAGTTTGTTGGGCCTCCAGAGCAGAGGTAGTGTCATTTGCGACTTCTGCTAGGATCAAAGACAAATTGTGTACCAGCTTTTCTTGCTGTATTATTCCTACTATTGGAATTGGAGCACCCAGAGTATAGATGAAGAGGGGGTCAGTTCTCTCTCCTGGGAGCTCTCCTGAATGGTCCATGCTTCCCTTGTTTTAGTCTCTGAGTATCTTTCTCAAAGAAACAGTTTTCTATAGGAGGAGATGTTATAAATACTGCAGATTCTCTAAAAGTTACTCCGTGTACACAAGATAGGTTTTGTGTAATAAGGTGCACATAAAATGTAGTAGCTTACTGTCACACAAATTGAATGGGGAGTACAAATATCACTGATCCCAATGAAAACAGGACGATCATTAGTCCCCTGATATGTAAAGATTCCTTGAGTAGAGCCTGAGGAATCACTGAAGATAACAGATTAACACAGCAAAGATAGCCTCAATATTTGTGTCTATTCCTGTAAGCTTGCTTCTTGAGTCAGCATAAGTATTTTGTAATAAGCATAAGTATTTTGGGTTCAGGGTCCAATTTTTTTGATAGAACTGAAGGTTAGGGACGCCTGGGTGGCTCAGATGGTTAAGCGTCTGCCTTCAGCTCAGGTCATGATCCCAGGACCCTGGGATCATGACCCCAGCTGAAGGCAGAAGCTTAATGACTGGGCCACACAGGCGCCCCAGAAAATCTATCTTTTGAAGTGTTAAAGGAACAGCTATTAAATTTTTGTTAGATCAGGTAGAGAATGACAAATGCATTCATCAGTTAGATTTAGAACAACAGCTATAGGGTGCCTGGGTGGCTCGGATGATTGGGCGTCTGCCTTCGGCTGAGGTCATGATCCCAGGGTCCTGGGATCGAGTCCCGCATCAGGCTCCCTGCTCCTTGGGAGCCTGCTTCTCCCTCTGCCTCTCTCTCTCTCTCTCTCTGTCTCTCATGAATAAATAAATAAAATCTAAAAAAAAAAATCCATATGAAATCAAATTAAAAAAAAAGAACAACAGCTATAGTCTGAAAACACACACACATACACAAGAGTTTTGCCTTTCCTCAAGTGGCAGAGATATATTAGAGGATTAAGATTAAAAATGTAGATATGTGGGGGTGCCTGGGTGGCTCAGCCAGTTAAGCATCCGACTCTTGATCTCAGCTCAGGTCTTGATTTCAGGGTCCTGACTTCAAGTCCTGTGTTGGGCTCCAGGCAGGGTGTGGCTCCTACTTAAAAAAAAGGGTGGGGGGGGCTTTGTTAAAGAATTAAGACATTTTTTAGCTCACCTCTAGGGGGCACCAAAGTACAATGATCACTAGAGCAAAATGAAAAAAGGAGGACAGAGAGAGAAAAAAATGTATCTTGTTTTATTGCCTTGGGTTGAAGCTCTCCACATCATCATTGGCTTGATCTGAAGTTCTTGGTTTGGTAGTCTTCCTCCAAGATCAGTTATTCCTGGAGGGTATGTAAGAATCCTTTATGATTTCCCAGTGAAATCCTTTCAATTGAGGGCACAGGTAATGTTTCCCCTGATTTTTGCAAGTTTAGTCTCTTTCAAAACACTAAATCTCCAAGTTTCCAATCATGCAGAGGCTGTTTGGGTGGATATTTGGGGAAGACTGTTTATACTTACTGATGATAAAGCTGGGCACAGCAAATGAATCTTTTGTAATATTTAGAATTGTAAGCTTGCGGTTATAAATTATTAGATTATTACTTTCCTGAGGTTCCTGGTATGGTCTTTTCATAAAGGACATTCTGGAGCTGCTCTTTAGTAACAACCACAATGAAATGTGTACCCCACATCACCAAAGAAATCAGTTAAATTTCCTTAGACCCAGAATAACAATCAAGAAATTTACCATCAGAACTTTGGCTATCCAGCAGGAATATCCTCAATCCATCCTGACAATAAACAATTGCCAGCACATACACCGTCACTGGGGCCAACTGCTTTGGTCAATGCTTGTTTAGCATAGTGGTAAGCTAAGGTATTTCCTTGGAATTCTGGGTCATCACACCTTGAAGTAGTCTTCTTCAGACGGCCAAATGTATATTTCTCAGATATATTTGGTCTTCATCCACAGTTCCTAAAAATGCTTCAGAACCATAAAAGTGAAATGGGTGTCTTGTTATTAATGAAGGTGACTTTTGGACCCCATCCAAGGGCAGGTTCTAGTGGCCAGGAAGACCAACCATGTGATTGAAAGAGTTGGAACTTTCAATCCCACCCCCTCCATCTGGAACCTCTGGGGAGGGAAAAGGCTAGAGGTTGAATCAGCCAATGTCAGTGACTTAGCCAATTATGACTAAGTGATGAAGCCTCCATAAAAACCCAAGTGGACAGCTTTTTGGTCCTTTTTTTCCCCTGACAGCTTCCACACTTGGGGAGCCGGAAAGTTCCCACATGCTACTGAGCCAGGCCTCAAGTTCCATGAGAACAGAATCTCCGTGGCTAAGGATCTTACCCTATGTATCTCTTCATCTGGCTGTTGATTTGTATTCTTTATCATATCCTTTAATAAACTGGTAAATGTAGTGAGTGTTTCCCTGAGTTCTGTGAGCCACTCTACCCAATTAATCAAACCTAAGGAGGATGTCTTTGGAACCGCCAATCTGTAGGGGGTATGTCAGAAGCACAGGTAACAGCCTCGGGCTTGCTAACTGGCTTCTGAAGGGAGTGGGAATCAGGGACAATCTGGTGAGACTGAATCCTTAACCTGTGGGATCTGATGCTATCTCCTGGTGGATACAACAGAACTGAGTTGATTGGACACCCTGCTTGTGTCCAAGAATTGTGTTGTATGTGGGGGAACCCACCCCCAGAAAGAGATTGGAATTGGGTCCAGGAACTCTAAAAGGGTCACCAGTCTGCAAAATTTTCTTTTTTAAAATCAATGTGTTGACAGTTATTGTGTCAATCTATATAATGAACAAGGGTTGGGTTTTTTTTCACTTTAGAAGTACTTAATCATTTTATTATAATTAAGCTAGAAAAACACAACTTTTATTTTGATTTGTCAGCTTTTTATATTCTAATTTGGTAACCAAAAAGATTTCATGTCTGAGTTACTCAAAATTTAAGAATGTCAAGCAAACCTAAATATTTCTGTTCTTTCTGGGTGCCTGGGTGGCTCAGTCCATTAACCCTCTGCCTTCAGCTCAGGTCATGACCTCAGGGTACTAGGATCAAGGCCCCCATTGGAGTCTGCTTCTCCTTCTGCCCTTTCTTGTGCTCTCTGTCTCAAGGAAATAAATAAAATCTTTAAAAATACATATATTTTTGTTCTTTCCTTTATAAACCAAAAGAGCAAACAGAAAAGAAAAGGTATCTTAGAAGTTTGATTATTTTGGATTTGGGGCCTGAATTTTAGGGGGAAAAAAAAGAAGGTACTTAAACAAGAGTGCTAGTGGTTGAAATAGTAGGAAATATATGGATTTGAGGTGTATTTTGAAGATAGAGCCAGCAGCATTTTCCAACTTTATGATTTTAGGCAAGTGGCTAAAAAAAAATTTTTTTTTTTTGAGACTGAGCTCTGCCCTCCTGTTTTTCCACTCCTGCAGCGGCTGCAAAGTGAGTCTGTCTGCGCCCCGCACCCCGCACCCCCCCTCAGCCTAGAGGGGGGCTCAGCACCCTGAAGGGATGTGTGTAGGGTGGAGACGGCCAGCTGCGACCAGCTGGGAGCCCTGGAAAACCTCCCATACACCCCCATCCCCACCTTCTTGCGCTGCCGGCTTCAAATCCAAGAGCCGAGGCGGGCCGCGCAAGGAAAGCAGTGGAGACAGATCCGCCCCACCTGCTGGGCCTCCCTCCACCTAAGACGGCCAGACTGATGGCGAGGTTATCTTTGCTGTGCCTACTTACTTGAATCCGCCCCCGAGATTTTCTTCTTGACACACTTGGGTTGTGGTGTGCCAACCTTAAAAATAAAATAGCCAGTTATTATCTTCCTACTTCCTGCGGGTTCTGTGGGCTGCAAGGGGTGGTACCTGGGTGTGAGCTCCCGCGTTGTCTCCCCGCCTCCATTTTAAATGAGGTTTCCTATATTTATTTCCTCAGGTGGGAGGAGACTGAAGCCGGGGGAGGGAGCCCCGGGAGCCTGTTGTGAATCTCCTGCAAAAGCGCTTGACACAGCGCCGGAGACGAAGTCCAGAGTGTCCCCATCTTCTCGTTCCTTCTTTCCACCTCTCCTCCGTCCCCCATGCCCGATCACAATCTCTCCCCTCTCACACCTCTGTCTCCTGCACCTTCCTCCCATCGTAAGCACGCACAGGGGTTCGTTCTCCTCCTGGAGAGGATTGCCTTTCCTCAGAGCAAAGGGGTGGGGTGAAGAAAGGAGAAGGCTAGAACACACCCTCCGCGGAAATTAGGGTAAGTACAGCAACTGCATTGAATAAGCGTCAGCCTGCTCGCCATCGCCGTCGGAGGGGAAGCATCAAGTTTGACGTGATCTCCTTGCAAGAGACTTTAACTCTCGCTTAATTCCTTCAAATGGGACAAAATTATCCAAATTATCCAACAATCCAGACCACCTTCAAGTGCTTAATTGCTTTTGCTTTTAAGTGCAACCATCTGACTTTTCCCGTTTCCTTCTGTCCTGTGAGCCTATTTGGTGTTGCACGTCGGTGTTAATGATGTGTTCGTTCCTGAACTTTGAGGGGTTTCTTTAAAATTAGATTATTACTTTCCTGGGTTCCCTGGTATGGCCTTTATCTGGGGGGAGGGTTCGGCAAAAGATTTTTCAAAACATTTGTCAGTGGGCACCTGGGTGGCTCAGATGGTTAAGCGTCTGCCTTCCGCTCAGGTCATGATCCCAGGGTCCTGGGATCGAGTCCCACATCAGGCTCCCTGGTCCTTGGGAGCCTGCTTCTCCCTCTGCCTCTCTGTCTCTCATGAATAAATAAATAAAATCTTTAAAAAAAAAACATTTGTCAGTGATGCCAGTATAATTATCAGGAGGCTTCAATTTCTACTTTGAGAAAGTTAACTACTTCTAGTTAGCTTTGTACACATGTTGATATTCACCTTCTCAAATATCAACCCTTTGGTGAATAAAGCAACTGTTTCACTTTTGCGGTGAGGAAAAAAAAAAGATCAGATTCAATGTAGAAAAATTATTTTGAAAAAAAATCAATTTTTTCATGCAAAATTACACAAATAATACTATCCAAGGTATCGGGATAGGACCAGAAACAGGAGTCAGATAACTGTGCAGTTGATTATCCAATGCCAATAATGCACAATCTTCATTATCTCATTTTAGAGCATTAAAAAAAAAGGTAAGAATTGCAAATATAACCTGAAATGATAGCTTTTATTTAAATATAGTCATGTGAGTGTGCCTAAGGAGGACAGGACACCTAATGCTCTTGTGTTTGCGTGTGTCCTAATAGATGTGGACTCACAGCAAGATAGCCACGGCTGAAGCCAGAAGTGTCAATTTTCTGATTGCAGAGTTTTTAAAAAACAGGAAAATAGGTTTAACAAACATGCATTCAAAAGAAATATGGTCTCTACCCCATCCCATTCCGGAGGTTCCTTATACTTGGGCAAATAGACAATCTATGAGAAACAGCTTCAAATTTATGGGTTTCATTTAGGGGACTTCTCAGGTTCCCAAATCATTCAGGGAAGTCCATTTCTTATTCAGTATCTCTAGTGCTCTGCCAATCTCTGGCTGACAATAGAAACGTTTTCAACTCCCAGATGACTTCAAAATATAGAAAAAGAATCCTGTAGTGATGATGTGAGTAGCTCCTAATATCAGTTGAACTCCAGATGATTAGACTAATCATAATAATCTCATTTCCCTTGCCAGTGATCCAATTAGAATATGGCACATGTCCTAATTTTGAAATGAGGTGAAGCCTAAGAGGCTTCCAGGATAGGTTTTCCCACTTCTGAAAAGAGACACAAAAAAGACTTTGTCCCTCCTCTTCTCCTGTTGGTTGGGACTGGACATGAGTTGGGAAAGAGCTACAAGCATCTTGCTACCAGCCTGAAGATGAAGCCAATGCCAATATGAAGTGGGAGGGTAGGAATACACAGAAACTGAATCTGAACCCTGACATGCTATCCTTGGACTTACTGTTATTGGCAATTTCCCATTTGAATTTACATATGGGGTTTCCCCCCAGTTTTATTAAAGTATGATTGACAAATAAAAGTTGCATATATTTAACTGTAGGATTTGATTTTTTTGTTATTCAATAGATATTTATTGATTCAATATTTTGCATATATTTAACTGTAGGATTTGATTTTGTATGTTTTTTTTTAAGAGTTTATTTATTCATTTGACAGAGAGAGAAAGAGGCAGGAGAGAGGGAACACAAGCAGGGGGAGTAGGAGAGGGAGAAGCAGGGTTCCCTCGAGCAGGGAGCCCGATCCGGGGCTCTATCCCAGGACCCTGGGATCATGACCTGAGCCGAAGGCAGACGCCTAACGACTGAGCCGCCCAGGCGCCCCTGATTTTGTATGTTATTCAATAGATATTTATTGATTCCAAAGTAAGGGCACTTTGTAGAACATTGGAACCTACGGATAGTTCCTGCAATTGAAGGACCTTACACTCCAGCAGATAACCTTGAAAAGCATCCGGAAATGTCTTTTTTTTTTTTAAGATTTTAGTTATTTATCTGAGAGAGAGGGAGAGAGAGAGAGCGTGAGCGTGAGGGGTAGGGGCAGAGGGAGAAGCGGGCTTCCTGCAGAGTGCAGAGCCCGAAGTGGGGCTCGAGCCAGGGACTCCAGGATCATGACCTGAGCCGAAGGCTGACGCTTAACTGAGAGCCACCCAGGTGCCCCTGGAAATGTCATTTTTTATTGAGATATAATTGACATTTAACATATTCGTTTCAGGTGTATGACATAATAATTCGATATTTGTATTGTTAAAAAAAAAAAATTCAGCCAAGCAAATAACTTCTGAATAAGACATAGAATTCTCTTAAAGTACCTGGGAGGGAGATGGGCCCTGTTCAGTCAGAACCATGATTTTTAAGTTGCCGTTTCCTCAAGGATTAGCAATCTGATGAAGGATAAAGGAGCCTAAATTCTGCGTTTGGGAATCTGTGGTCACTCTATAATATATACGTTTTTGTCCCAGTCCCACCACTTCCACTTCCTAATCTATAAAAATGGAAATAACTGCATCTTCCTCACAGGGTTGTTATAAAGTCCTTAGACCACAATTTAAGTTATATTCCTGGTCGGCACTACAGAAGTGATCCTCATACGGGTGCATCCAGTGCTGGGGAACATGAATCTCTCTGAACTATACCTAATGTTGGTGAGCAATGTGGCTTTCATAATCCCACGGTTTTGTTGCATTTATTATCGGGGAAACGTTGGAACTCAAAGAAGGCCTGTGTTGCAATCCAGGTTCCTCCATCCTTAGCCATGACAACACCAAACGGCCTGGCGGGAGGTTGGCACTAGGCTCTGCTGGGACTCCATTGGCCTGCCCGGATTGGAGTTAGCCAATCGCCAAGCGCTCCTCGAGGGGGCGGGGCCTGCGAAGGGACCAACCAGGCCTGTGCTCAGACGGCGAGCAGTCTCGTCCCGCCTCCCGGCCACGTGGGGTTCTCTCTTCCTGCAGATCCGGTCCTGAGTACGAGCAATGGCGCCCTTCAGGGTTAAGACCCAGCCCGGACCTCACAGCCCAGGAGCCAGCAAGAAGTGTTCCCTTTCCAGGAGCTGGCTCCTTATGCACACTCAGCAGTCCTGGTGTAAGTTTAAGCACTTTCTGAAGCCATCAGTGCTTCACGTAGAGGCACGTCTGCTGGAAAAGATTTTCGGTGAGTACGCTCAAATCTTTACCACTAGGCCCCGCCTTGGTCTCCGGTGACCACCGTGAGCCATCCACTGCAGTTCTAAGGCAGTGGCTAGTGTCCTGCAAGCCATTGTCCCAGTGACCTCCTTCGCCTGTCCCCGCAAGCTCCGAGTCTTGGCCCATTCCGCCACCCCCACCCGCCTAATCCCTCGGGAATCCTCCATTCTCCACAGGTCCAAGCAGAGTCCTCCTCCCGGGATTCGAGCGGGAGTTCAAAGTCCTGCTCCAAATGAGAAAGCGCAACTCCGAGGGCAAGGTTGAAATCTTCATCATGGGGAGACGCCGGTACCGCAAGCGTGCCAAAAGGCTGATTCGCTTTTTGGCCGTGAAGCCGCGAAGGAAGCCGTGCGAAGGTAAGGAGCGTCATATGCCTAGACATTAAGTGCGCAGACCTAGACTGTGCTAAGGGAACTTTCACTTCCACCACTCCTCTCCCGCAAGCCTGGGACTCCTTCATATCCGGGGATGCTAGGATTCCTGAGTTTCCAAGGGAGTCACAGAAACCCTGGAATACGGCACTGTGGGAGACAGCTGGCTTCCTTCCAAGGAAAGAAGAGCCGTAAGGAACCTCCTACCCCAGGCCCTTCCCCGCTGTGTGCCTGCCTGATTTCCCTTTTCAGAAGCTGGGAGGGAAGCCATCTGGACCCCACTTTGTGAGATAAAACTAGAGTCAGTGATGACTTAGAATGAACGCAAAAGCACTGTAAAAATGCAGATTGCCCACCACGACTTCCCTCCAACCCCACCCAGGAGTTAGGCATATTGGCAAACTAAAACTTCTGTTCCTCAGGCTCCTCACCTATAAAATAGGTCTAGTCATAGTAGCCTACATAGAGGTTTTTTTCCCCGAGGACTAAATGAGTGAATACAATAAAGCACTTAGAATACATAGAAAATACTTGATAAATATGAGCCATCATTATTTTATTGGGTGTTCTGGGTGATTCTGATGTAGGTGGTATGCTCTAAGGTGACCACTAAGGTAGACTCAGCAGTGTTTTCTGTGGAGTCGCTTTCCCTGTGTGTTCTGTGTGTTCTCCTGGGCAGTATACTTGCTCATTCCATGCTTTCCTTCCAGGCACAATGATGCTCAGCCTGGAAACCATGAAGTCTCTTGAAAAAGAGAATGTTCATTCCAGTGCTCTCCTCTCCACCACAGTGATGAGCAGCCTGGATGAAGCCATGCAGTCACTGGAAATAAGTCAGGAGACTGTCCAGGAACCTGTTACCAAAACAGTGTGATTTTTGTGATTAGAATCTTAGTGCAAGGGGTTCAGTCTGGGTCAGGAGCCTTACCCTTAGAGCCCATTCTGTACTCTGCCTTTGTTCCTGTGGCTAAGGGGAAATAAGTATTGTTAGTGGTCTATACACCTTTTTCCTTGCTAAACAAATAGACAGTTGTTTAAAGATTCAAACGTGAGTTATAATAAAAAATAAACTTTAAAAAACATATATAGATAGAGATTAGTATTGCCAAGAAAGGCAGTCTTGCTTTGCATGCTCCAAGAAGGGAAAGAGCTAAGAATTAACAAATGGTTGGTTCTGCTTTTTCACAGTGTTTCGTACTAGGTGGGTATAGCTAGGACCTTTAATGTTCCAGGGAGCTTTTGTAGATAAGGAAGAACTTTACTGTTTATTCTTTCATTAATGCTAATTTTGAAAAAAAATGTTACATTGATATTAAACAAGCTTTATAAACCCAATTGTTAAGCGTTGAAACATTGATGACAAGCTGATTCCATTCTCTTTGGTATTTAGTTAAAAAGAAGTCTATTATGTTTCTTTGTCGTCTTTTTTAATAGCTTAAATGGCAAAACACATTAGTGAGTACCAAATTTATTATGACTAGAACAAAAGCATCTGTATGTGGTTCTTCATTATTCCTATAATCCCAAATAGAATAGCTTTCCTTTTTTTTAATTTTTATTTTTTTTACTTTATTTTATTTTTTATTTTTAAAGATTTTACCTATTCATTTGACCGAGAGACACAGCAAGAGAGGGAACACAAGCAGGGGGAGTGGGAGAGGGAGAAGCAGGCTTCCCGCTGAGCAGGGAGCCCGATGCGGGGCTCAATCCCAGGACCCCGGGATCATGACCTGAGCCGAAGGCAGACGCCTAACGACTGAGCCACCCAGGCACCCCTAGAATAGCTTTCCTGATTTAAGTAATTTTATTAGTTACTTTACTTTCTCAGAGTATTACTGTAAATAAAAGAAAAAGGATTCCATCTCTGCCCAACTGAGTTTGCATATCCTGGGTTTAGTGACCAATTACTTCTGGGTCAGATCCCTAGAATACCATTTATTGAGCATTTGGTATGGACCAGGTTCTGTTAAGTACTTTACATACATTATTTGACTTGATCTTCATAATAATCCTATGAAATCATAATCTATGAAAATAGATGTGATTATGCCCATTTGACAGATGAGGAAAGGGCAGGGTAGGAACATCAAATAATGGGTATCCTGCCTCTTTGTCACTTTTCGTGTTGATACATGTACATTCACACTACACTGTAAACTCCTCATGGCATTAGGGATGGTGTTTCAGTTTTCTTTTACCCCTGAGGCCCTAGGCACGTAGTTAACACTGGGTTATTGACTGTTACAGTCATTGTTTTATTTACCAACCAGTCGGCCCTAGTTAATGCAGATAATGGTGTTCATGAATAAAAACCAGGTCTACCACGTGGCCATTTGGCCATATATGACAACCTGCAGTTTCATTAATATAATCTGGAAAATTTACTGAATTATTTTTTTCCCCATTTCCCTTAGCAATAACATGGTACTAAAGAACTGAGGACGCAACTGGCTGGGTTTAAAAATGCCTCTGGTAGTAGGTGCTTGGGGCCCACCCAGGCAGCCCTGCTGGGAGAGGCCAGGGTTAATCACTAGCTCACAGGCTTAGGGTGAGTAAACAAAAGGTTCCAGGGAAGCTCCTCTGGCTCTAGGTCCTGTCACATAACCCTAGGAGAGAAAGGCAGGCTTCACCTTGGGCCTCAGCAAAGGCCTACCACTTGGAAGGGTAAGGCCTTGAAGACCTACCCAGGCATAAATGTGGAAAGTTTCTTTATAGTCTTCTATGTCATTCAGCTTGGCCACAGTCAGACTCGTAGGAATTAGGATTTGAGGTAGTCTCAGTCTAGGGCAGCATTCATCAGGTGCTTTGGGACCTCAGTCATCTGGAACCTGGGTCTAAGACTGGCCCCCTGCCACAGGAGTATTCTTTCTGCTCTGCCATGTCATCTTTGTAGATAACCTCAGGGTAAATAAATAACTGACCGACCTCAGGGTTCTACTCTTACCCTCTAAGTCACTCCTGGGAGTACCTGGAGGTGTGGCAGAGAAAGCTTCCAGCTGGAGCTGCCTGGGCCCCTTTTTATTGTCAATAGTCACTTACTACAGCCTTGGGACTTGCAAGTTTTTCATTTCTCTCCTTAAATGATTCAGGCTTTGCTTGATAAGAGTTTTTGTCATACTGTCTTTGTTATTCTATGTACTGACCTCGCCTGTTATTTAAAAATTTCTGTATCAAATTTGCATGGTAGCTGTTTTGGTTTTTTTTTTTAAGATTTTATTTATTTGAGAGAGAGAGAGCACATGAGAGAGGGGAGGGTTAGAGGGAGAAGCAGACTCCCCGCTGAGCAGGGAGCCTGATGTGGGACTCGATCCAGGGACTCCAGGACCATGACCTGAGCCGAAGGCAGTCGCTTAACCAACTGAGCCACCCAGGTGCCCATGGTAGCTGTTTTCTTAGGACATTTGACTCATCCATTATTGTGAGGTACTGTTGGACCATCTTTGCATTTTGTTCTTTTGTGCCTGATCATCATTGTTGCTCATCCTTCTTGTTCTTGGTATAGTTCCAGCTTTTTCTATATTCCTTTGGCCTATTCAGTTTACTAAATCTATCCTCTACCTACATAGAGAAAATGTGCATATTTATATTTGATAGAAGAAATAATGCCCAGATATTTACCTTCCTACCAACAAATTAGGTTAAACCTACCCATTTATGTTTCTTATTTGTGAATCACAATTATCTTTAAATTTGTGCATTAACTTATCACTTAGGTCATGACTAAGAGTGGGAGACTCTAAGGGCAGAAAACTTTTCCCTTCTTACCTTCTAGTTTCTTTGGTCTAATAATTAAAGTGACAAAGACAGATCAGCAGTAGAAAAAAAATTTCATATGTACAAGAGCCCTGAAGACATGAGACCCAAAGACATTCAAGCAGTGGAAGCTTATATGCCATCCTAAGCTAAGAAGAAAGGGGTAGGGGTCTCAGGCTTCAAAGGGGAAAAGACAGTTCACAGGAAAACAAGAACAAGAAGAGCAAATGTTTGGTAAACAAATGTTTGCTGAGCCTCATGCCTCATCGTAGATCAGTCTTTCTGATATAAAAAGTTATCTGTAGTAATAGCTGTCTTCCTGGTATGGGCACCTATTGAAATTCTTTTAGGCAGTGAAGGGGAGATGAAAAGCTCTTCCTGAGTCTGCTGGGCCTCAGTTGTCTTCAGCCTAAAATAATCTCTATGCCAAAGTGGCATATTCTGCTCCCCCTCAAAACTAAAAAGCTGATCGGCAGCTTTTTTTTTAGTATATGTGCTGCCGAAGCGAGCACTGATTGGCAGCTTTTAGCCCATGGGTACAGCTTGGCAACTTTGAGCTCCACTGTAAATGATCCCTTGGTTGAGGAATCTTGATGTCAGTATTGTGAGCTGGTCAGAGTCCCTGGAGGAGAATCCTGAAGTATCCTACCCTACCTGGATAGTAAAGGCTTGGCTCCAAAGTTCTGAGAGCCAATTAAGGGAAGAAGGCTAAGTACCTCAGCTTTCAGTAATCAGTAAGCAGTTGGTCACTTAATCCTTTTGTGTAAGATATGGTCTCTGCACCCTTTGTTTTACTCTCCCCAGAGAAGAAAGATAGTTTCCTGCTAGAGTGAAAGACGGGCAGCTGCCCAGTGTAACAGAGGGAGCAGGGATCCGGAGATACAGATTCTTCAGACATCTTTCCCTCAATTCTAGATGCCACCGTCCCCAGCCCCCAGCAACCTCCAGGTCCTGAGCATTTTTGAACTCTGCAACACAAGTTGGATTGACTTAGCTATTTGAGAAAGCCAAATCCTAAATCAGTTCATCTGTCCGTCTTCACCTTCCAAGACGTTGCCATTTTTTTCTTCTATCGTGTACTCCCTGTTTCCTGGGTTTAATTTTTTTTTAATCTCTTTACTGGAATCTAATGGGATTTTAAATGTAAAATTAGATACATATGTTCCATCTGCCACTTTTCCTGGAAGCTCCAGCTTGAGAACATTTTTCTTTTTCCTAAAGTATATCCTTTAAAAGTTCCATTCATGGGGCACCTGGGTGGTTCAGTCGTTAAGTGTCTGCCTTCTGGTCGGGTCATGATCCCAGGGTTCTGAGATCGAGCCCTGCGTCAGGCTCCCTGCTCCCTGGGAAGCCTGCTTCTCCCTCTCCCACTCCCCCTGCTTGTGTTCCCTCTCTCGCTGTGTCTCTCTCTGTCAAATGAATAAATAAAATCTTTAAAAAATAATAATAATAAAAGTTCCATTCATGAGGGTTTATTAGACAGCAAACTCTTATTTTTCCCCAGGAAAACACCTTCGTTCCACCCGTGTTCTTAAAAGGAGAGTTTTGCTAGGTAAACAGTCTTCAGCTGACTATTCTCTCTTAGCCATTTAAAGATCTTAGAGGGTCTGGCTGCCACTGCTAATTATGATTTCTGCTTGGTCTAATTGCTTTTCTCCCGAAAAGGTTTTATTATGCACAGAGGTGAGAGAGGGCTCAGCCCTCGGCAGCTGCTTTCCTCGTATAGCCAGGACACAGTGCCCAGCTCCCCTCTTTTCCTCTTGGCAGATGCATGTCTCCACCCTTGTCTTTTTTTTTTTTTTAAGATTTTATTTATTTATTTGACAGAGAGCGAGAGAGGGAACACAAGCAGGGGGAGTGGGAGAGGGAAAAGCAGGCTTCCCGCCGGGCAGGGAGCTGGATGCGGGGCTCAGTCCCCGGACCCTGGGATCATGACCTGAGCCGAAGGCAGGTGCTTAATGACTAAGCCACCCAGGCACCCCCCAACCCTTGTCTTGATGAGCCTCTGGGCCCACTTGTCCTTAGCTCCATGACGAGCCAGTCGTTTGTGGCCAAGCTGCACACCTCCCAGATCTTGTCCCAAGAAACTTGACATGCTTGTGGCCGTGGCAGCAGTGCCTCGGCCAGCTCATGCTGTCAGTCACCACGTGTCCCTTGTTGAGCCCTGTGGCTGCCATCGGGTAGCACAGAGCCCCATGCTGCCTGGCAAGGTGGTCTAATTTTTTTTAATCCCTGTCACGCTTATCAATATTTACCCCTCTTTATACTAGATTTCCTTTTACACTAATCTTTTTTTCTTAAGATTTTATTTGTCAGAGAGAGTACGCGCGCACAAGCAGGGGGAGCGGCAGGCAGACGGAGAAGCAGGCTCCCCGCTGAGCAGGGAGCCCGATGCGGGACATGATTCGATTTGGGACTCGATCCCAGGGCCCCAAGACCATGACCTGAGTAGAAGGCAGATGCTTTACTGACTGAGCCACCTAGGCATCCCTCTTTCTAATAGATTTTATCTGTATCTGCTCTTTGTTTCTTGGTAAGGCTTGCCAGAATTTTTCTAATTTTTTTTAAATAAACAATTTTTTAGAATAGCTTTAGATTTACAGACAAATTATGAAGATAATACAGAGAATATCCATTTATCCCACACCTAGTTTCCCCTATTCTCAACATCTATTAGTATGATATGTTTATTGCAATTGTTAAAAACAAGACAGCAGGCCCAAAATGAAGTTGCTTATGCTAAAAGATTTTATTTGAGAGAGAGCACTCGCACACGAGCCCAGCACGAGCAGGGGGAGCAGCAGAGGGACAAGCAGACTCCGCAATGAGCAGGGAGCCCATGGGGGCTCTAGGAGAGCTCATGACCTGAGCAGAAGGCAGATGCTTAACCAACTGAGCCACCCAGGCGCCCCTCAGACTTAATTACAGTTTCAGCTTTCCCAGAAATGGAATCTTAAACAAATCAATAATTGCCTGGTGGCACCCAGTTAAATAATCTGCCTGATAGTCCCTCTGCCATGCCTTAAAGGATTAACTCTAATAACCAACTTGCTTTTTTGCCTAGTATAACTTCCTTGTTCCTCTTTCCTTCTGCCCTATAAAAGTCTTTCATTTGGTACAGCTCCATGGAGTTCCTTTCTATCTGCTAGATTAGATGCTGCCTGATTTGAATCGATTTTTACTCAAACTATTAAAATTTCAATATGCTTCAGGGTTTTTTTTTTTTGCTTCAGTTTATTTTTTTTAATTTATTTATTTTTTTTTAAAGATTTTATTTATTTATTTATTTGAGAGAGAGAGAACGAGAAATAGCACGAGAGGGAAGAGGGTCAGAGGGAGAAGCAGACTCCCTGCTGAGCAGGGAGCCCGATGTGGGACTCGATCCCAGGACTCCAGGATCATGACCTGAGCCGAAGGCAGTCGCTTAACCAACTGAGCCACCCAGGCGCCCTGCTTCAGTTTATTTTTTAACAAAATTGATGAACCAGTATTGATACATTATTACTAACTGAAGTCCACATTTCATTCTGATCTTCTTAGATTTTACCAGATGTCCTTTTTGTGTTCCAGGATCCCACATTACATTTAGTTATCATTTAACCTTAGCCTCCTCTTAGCTGTTAAAGTTTTTCAGGCTTTCCTTGCTTTTAATTACCTTGACAACTTTGAGTACTGGTCAGGTATATTATTAGATGCCCCTTTATTGTAATTTGTATGATTTTTTTTCCCCTTCAAGATTAGACTGGAGGGCGCCTGGGTGGCTCAGTTGGTTAAGCGACTGCCTTCAGCTCAGGTTATGATCCTGGAGTCCCGGGATCGAGTCCCACATCGGGCTCCGTGCTCAGCACGGAGTCTGCTTCTCCCTCTGACCCTCCCTCCTCTCATGTGTTCTCTCTCTCTCATTCTTTCTCTCAAATAAATAAATAAAATCTTTAAGAAAAAAAAAAGATTAGACTGGAGTTATGGGGGAAGACCACAGAGGTAACCTGCCATTTACTCAGATCATATCAAAGGTACATACACCATCAAATGTCTTCACTTTTGACGTTGACCTTGATCACCTAGCTAAGGTAGTCTTCTCGACAGCCTTCACTGCACACACAACCCCCTTCCCATACTGTACTCATGGAAGGAAGTCACTATGAGCAGTCCACACTTTGGTAGCAAGGAGTTGTTGTGCTTGACCTCCTCAAGCGCACACATTACCTATATAAGCTATTTGGAGTTCTGCATAGATCTGTCTCTTCTCCCTCATTTATTTATTCAATCATTTATTTGCATCAGTTATGGATTCACATCTTACTAATCTTTTTTAAAAACCAGCTTTTGGTTTTGTTATTCCTATTTTGTTTTGTTTCATATTCCATTGGTTTCTGCTTTAACCATTTTATTTGCTTTGTTTCCGTAAGATTATTCTGTTTTTCTCTAATTTTTGGAACTGAATGTTTACTTCCTTTGTTTCCATTCTTTCTGATAACTGCAGTACGGAGAGGGATCTACAACTCCCGCCCCCGCCAATCCCTCCTCCATCCACTCAAGGATCTCTCTCTCTCAAGCTCTCGAGCTCTGGAACCACTGCTGGCTGGCAGCAGCCTCTTCCGCGGGGCTTAAATGTCAGACTCAGGTCTGCTCTTGGCCGCCCTTTCTCGGGATATCAGGTTCCTCCACCACTAGAGACCTTCCTGTTTTCAAAGACTGCCTATTAAGGATGTGCATCGGCATTGTAAATATCCCACTCTCTAAATTTCCATGGGCTCGTTTTGCCATAGAAAGACAACTGGTTACTTGTTACTGATCTTCTTTTTAAAGTCTTGGCAAGAACCCCCACAAGCCCTGGCAAAGGCTGTACATGGACCCTAATGGTATGGCCTCCATGACCTTTTGCGTGCTTATTACAAATTTTTCCTGTCGTTATTCAGTTATTGCTTTTAAAAGAATTGTGACATTTCCAAGTTTGGTCAATTCCTAGTTCCCAGACCTGATCCCAAAGTCAGAATCACCACTAGATGGAATGCAATCTTACCTTAATTACATTCCTGGCGGGATGCCTGGGTGGCTCAGTCATTAGGCTTCTGCCTTCTGCTCGGGTTGTGATCCCAGGGTCCTGGGATCGAGCCCCACATCGGGCTTCCTGCTCAGTGGGAAGCCTGCTTCTCCCTCTCCCACTCCCCCTGCTTGTGTTCCGTCTCTCGCTGTCTCTCTATCTGTCAGATAAATAAATAAAATCTTAAAAAAAATTTTTTTTTAAATTACATTCCTGGCTAGTTCTTTAAGGGTAAATGAAAGAGATTTTTTGCCTCCGAGATTTTAGGCAGTTTCCAAAGCAGTCCAATTTTTTTAAAAAATTTCCTGTAGATAGGGGCACCTGGGTGGCTCAGTCATTAAGCATTTGCCTTGGCTCAGGTCATGGTCCCAGGGTCCTGGGATCAAGCCCCGCATCGGGCTCCCTGCTCCGCGGGAGGCCTGCGTCTCCCTCTCCCACTCCTGCTTGTGTTCCTGCTCTCACTATTTCTCTTTCGAATAAATAAAATCTTAAAAAAAAAAAATTTCCTGTAGATAACCATATTTAAAAAGAGAAAGGGAGAAACTATTAAGCTTATCTAGTTACATGACTCAGCAAAACCTACTCAAGAAGGCAAGACTTAAGGGCGCCTGGGTGGCTCAGTTGTTAAGCGTCTGCCTTCGGCTCAGGTCATGATCCCAGGGTCCTAGGATCGAGCCCTGCATTCGGCTCCCTACTCAGCGGAGAGCCTGCTTCTCCCCCTCCCACTCCCCCCCCCCGACTTGTGTTCCCTCTCTCACTGTCTCTCTCTCTCTCTCTCTCTGTCAAATAAATAAATAAATATTAAAAAAAAAAAGTCAAGACTTACAGCCCATTTGAGTAGCCATTGAGAAATTTGTACCTACCCCCAAACTTGTCCTGCAACCAGATGATACCAGAATGTCACAGGGACTAAGAGACCCTGTTCCTTGCTTAGTTTAGTTTAGTTTTGCCTTTTGTTGTTGTTTGTTTAAGCAGTGAAGGAAGAATTTAGAACTCGGACATTAATATATCAAAGGGGACATCCAAAATAGTCCTTTATATAGTTTACATAAGATGATAATGGCAATAATTAGATATTACCCACACTGACTTCTCACTCTCTGCTCTTGAGGATTTCTCATCTTGAACTATATAAAAGTTCAGAACCGCGAAGACCTATGAACTTCTTCCCTCATTTATCCTTGAAATGATGGTCACTCACAAGATCAACTTTTTATTTATCTACTAAGGTACCCAGAGTCCTGTCTCTTCTCTTCTCTAAAGAAATATTATAAAGATGAGCATGCAGAACTTATGACAAAAAGCAGTATATAAATATTTTGAAGAACCATATGGTGCTTTCACCTTCCCACATTCCTCCTCCTGCTTGATAAAACTTGTCTAATCTCTCATGAATTGTCCAGTGTAAATCTTGCTTCTCTAGGCTCAATTAGTGGCATTTTATCAAGCCTGTCTTTGTTCATAATAAAGGAAGAAACTTCAGTCTGGCGAGCTCTGGATTGTGTCAACCCAATCATCTTTCAAGAATGAACCCAGGCTGAAGAGCTTGGGGGCAGAAAGCCCTCAGCTGTCAGCAGTGTGGGCCAGTCTCCAGTGAGGAGAGCTGCCTCAAGGAGGGATGCCTTCCCAAGGCATCCCGCATCCACTGCCCAGTAGAGGTGGAGCGTACCCTCTGCCCAATCTGCCTTCCTTTCCCTCCCTTCCCAGATGTTGATCCCTGATGAGCACCCTGCACATGGATGTGCATTACAGAGCCTGCTTCCCAGGAACCCAAACTGCAGCTCATGGGGAGGCAGGACTGCCCAGGCCTCTTGACACTCTCATTAACAGCCATTCACAGCTTCAGATCTGTCAGATAACTAGTTACCAAGTTGGTGTCACACAATTCCAGTCAAAAATAGGGGGTAAAAAAGTCAAAACTTGACATTGTCTGCCAGGCTTTTTCACTCCTTACTTCATGGCAGGATGTAAGAGTCAAAGGTTTGGAAGCAGCCATTCTCCTTGTGTCCTGGCCCCTTCCAGAAGAGTATTAGCGAGCAAAACCTGGGGTTGGGGGGTGGGGGTAGGTGTTCATAAGAATGCTGATGGGGAACAAACTGGAGCTGCTGCTCTTGAGCCACTTTTTGTGATAGAGCTAGAAAAAACAATTTAGGTGTGAATTCACTACATTTCTTATAGAATAAGGTATCATTAATCCTAAGACTTTACCTCACGGACAAAAGAGTTGATGGAAGGAGGATAAGAGAAATGCAGATTGAGGACTTCTGTTCTGAGGAGGATGAGGCAAGGACATTGGCTGAGCATTAAAAGGAAAAGAGGTGAAAACTAGTTCTGAGGAGAATAGAGGGTACCAGAAAACTCCAGGCCAACTGGGAGTGCCATTTGAGATAGATGATCTTGCAATACCACTCAAAAACCCAATAGGTCCTTCTGTGGAAAATGACAAGTTGATTTTTTTTTTTATTTTATTTATTTATTTGACAGCACAAGTAGGCAGAGCAGCAGGCAGAGGGAGAAGCAGACTCCCAGCTGAGCAGGGAGCCCGATGCAGGACTTGATCCCAGGTCCCTGAGATCATGACCTGATCTGAAGGCAGACGCTTAACCGACTGAGCCACCCAGGTGCCCCAACAAGCTGATTCTAAAAGTATTTAGAAATAAAAAGGGCTAAGAATAGCAAGACACTCCTATAGAACAAAAATAAGAAGGTAGAGCTTTTCTACTACATATCTAGACCCTTTTAGACATTTTAAGAACTGCAATAATTAAGACAGTGGGTTTTGATGTGAGAACAGACAAATACACCAATGAAACAAAGCAAAGAACTCTAAAAAATAGACTTCTGCATATATGGAGACTTGATTTACAGCAGAAAAGGCACTTCAGAGAAGTGGGGAAAGGATAGGCTTTTACATCAATGGTGCTAGAGCAACTGAACATATCATTTAAAAAGGAAATGAAAAGGGGCACCCGGCTGGCTCCGTTGGAAGAGCATGTGACTGTTGTTCTTGGGGTTGTGAGTTTGAGCCCCATGTGGGGTGTAGAGATTACTTAAATAAACACAACTTATAAAGAAATAAATGAAAAGAAGAAATGTGATCCTACCTCAAACTATACACAGAACAATTTGGAGGAAAGGGAAAGGAGATGGTTGTGGTTATGAAAAGGGCAACACAAGGGATCCTTATGGCATTGGAACTGTTCCGTACCAGGACTGTAGTGGTGGATACACAAGCCTATAGGTGAAAAAACTGTATATACATATACACATATAAACAAGTACAAATAAAATGGGAAGAGATCTATCAATATCAATATCCTGGTTCTGATATTTTATTCGTTTTTCAAAATATTACCATTGTGGAAAATTGGTAGAGTATACAAAGAATCTTTCCATATTACTCCTTAAAACTGCATGTGAGGGCGCCTGGGTGGCTCAGTTGGTTAAGCAACTGCCTTCGGCTCAGGTCATGATCCTGGAGTCCCGGGATCGAGTCCCGCATTGGGCTCCCTGCTCGGCAGGGAGTCTGCTTCTCCCTCTGACCCTCTTCTCTCTCATTCTCTCTCTCTCAAATAAATAAATAAAATCTTAAAAAAAAACCTGCATGTGAATCTACAATTATCTCAAATTTTTCAATTAAAATATAAATCCTAGATAAATTATAGGTTAAATGCAAAAGGCAAAACAATAAATTTCTATTTGATTAATGGGGCCTTAGACCCAAGGACAGGAAAAATTTACTAAACAGGACATAAAAAGCACCAGCCATAAAGGGAAAAAAAAAAAAAGATAAAGGGCATTAAAATTTAAGAATGTTTTCAAATGATACCATTAAGAACAGACTGGATGACAGAGGGACAAGAAATGGGAGGCTCACCTTTCTCTACATACCCTTTTGTATCTTCTGAATTTTGTACCACGTACATGTATTATATATTTTTGAAGCTAAATTCTTTTTAAGTACACTGTACACCCAACATGGGACTCAAACTCACCACCCTGAGATCGAGTCACATTCTCTACCAACTAAGCTGGCCAGGCACTCCTTGAAACTAAAATTTTAACTAAAATCTTTGTGAGGTCAAAGACATAATGAGTGGTTGCTAGATTTGACTATAAAAAAGCACTGAGCCTAATGATGGGTTCAGGTTTCATAGAACTACCCTGTGAAACAAGGTCCAGTTTCCTTCCAGAATCCATCAGTTACCAATATGTCTGATCTGGGATGGTTTTATTTTCCTTTTGGGATCTTAAAAATTTACTGAAACCTAAAGAAAGCATAAACATATTTCCTGGTAGGGGGTGGAGCAAGATGGCGGAGGAGTAGGAGACCTGGATTTCGTCTGGTCTCAGGAATTCAGGTGGATAGGGATCAAACCATTCTGAACACCTACGGACTCAACAGGAGATCGAAGAAAAGAATAGCAACAACTCTCTGAACAGAAAAGTGACCACTTTCTGGAAGGTAGGACGTGCAGAGAAGTGAATCCGAGGCGATATTCGGGAGGATAGACAGCGGGGGAGGGGGCCTCCGTCGGCCGCTTCTGGCAAGTGATAGAGCCGCGGAGCACAAAATCGGAACTTTTAGAAGTCGGCTCCGCTGAGGGGCGTCGCTCCAGTGGCTAAGCGGGGGGTGGAACCCTCGTGGGACAGTGTGGTCTCAGGACCCTCAGGGTCACAGAAAGACTGGGGTGCCTGAGTGTGGCAGAGCTGCCAGGTATCGGAGCGGGGAAGCCGGCTGCAGAGACGGAGCCGAGGCGCGGGCTCTCAGCTCAGGGTTGCCATAAACTGTGATCCGCGGCCCAGTCGGGGCACTGCGCCTCCAGCAGGGACCCAACAAGCGGCAGATCCGGGGAGACTCCCCTTCCTCCCCCAGGAGGAGCGGCGCGGGGCCGCACCACAGGGATCTGCTGGGTTTGGAGACTCCACACTGAGTTGGTGCCGGAGATAGAAATGCTCGGTCACAGGCCAGGTGAGCACGGAGTGCGGCCGGAGACCGGGGACACAGGAGTGATTGACTGCTTTTCTCTGGGGCTCACTGAGGAGCAGGGCACCAAGTTCTCAGCTCCTCAGGGGCGGAGATTGGGAGGCCACCATTTTCAGTGTCGTCCTCCAAAGCTGTATGGAAAACTTACAGGGAACAAAAGCTCCCGAGAGCAAACCCGAGCAGATTACTTAGCCCAGACTAGGCAAGGGCGGGGCAATTACGCCTCCGGCAAAAAACATTTGGGAACCACGGCAACAGGCCCCTCCCCCAGAAGATCAGCAAGAGCAGCCAGCCAAGACCAAGTTTACTGATCAAGGAGAACGGGAGAACTCCAGCGCTAGGGGAACACTGCACATAGAATTCATGGCTTTTTTACCATGATTCTTTAGTCTTTCAAAGTTAATTTTTTTAACTGTCTTTTTTTTTAATTTTTCTTTTTCCCTTTTTCAACCAACATCTTATCAATCCCTTTTTTAAAAAAACATTTTTATTTTTCATTTTTAGAGTCATACTCTATCCTTCATAGATAGTTACCCTTATTTTTGGCATATATATATAAGTTTTTCTCCCTTTAAATTTTGAGATACAATTTCTTCTAACAGATCAAAATATACCCTAAATCTCTAGCGTATGGCTTTGTTCTAGTCTCCTGCCTGATCACATTCTCTCCCCTTTTTCTTCTTTTTTTTTTAAATCCTCTTCTTTCTTTTTTCAAACAACTTACCTTATCAATTCCTTTTATAAAATTTTTTATAATTTTCATCTTTACAGTCATATTCTACCCCTTCATCATATCAACCCTTATTTTGTACATATATAAGTCTTTCTTTAAAATTTTGGGAGGCACTTTCTTCTAACAGACCAAAATACACCCAAAATCTAGTATGTGGCACTGACCTATGCACCAGCCTGATCATATTTGATCATATTCTGTTTTTTTTGTTTTGTTTTGTTCTATTTTTGTTTGTTTTTGTCTTTTTCTTTTTTTTCTCTTTCTTTTTTCCTTTCTTTCCCTTTCTTTTCCCCTGGTTTCAGGTCTTTTCTGATTTATTTAGAGTATATTTTCTGGGGACATTGTTAACCTATTAGCATTTTGTTCTCTCATTCATCTATTCTCCTCTGAACAAAATGACAAGATGGAAAAAATCACCTCAACAAAAAGAACAAGAGGTAGTACCATCTGCCAGGGACCTACTCAATACAGACATTAGTATGATGTCAGACCTAAAGTTCAGAATCATGATTTTAAAGATACTAGCTGGGCTTCAAAAAAGCATGGAAGTTATTAGAGAAACACTTTCTGGAGAAATAAAAGAACTAAAATCTAACCGATTCAAAATCAAAAAGGCTATTAATGAGGTGCAATCAAAAATGGGGGCACTAACTGCTAGGATAAATGAGGCAGAAGAGAGAATCAGCGATATAGAGGACCAAATGATGGAAAATAAAGAAGCTGAGAAAAAGAGTTAAATAACTACTGGATCTCGAGGGCAGAATTCGAGAGATAAGCGATACCATAAGACGAAACATTAGAATAATTGGGATCCCAGAAGAAGAAAGAGAGAGGGGGGCAGAAGGTATATTGGAGCAAATTATAACAGAGAACTTCCCAAATGTGGGGAAAGAAACAGGCATCAAGCACAGAGAACCCCTCTCAAAATCAATAAAAATAGGTCAACACCCTGACATCTAATAGTAAAACTTATGAGTCTCAGAGACAAAGAGAAAATCCTGAAAGCAGCTCGGGACAAGAGATCTGTAACCTACAATGGCAGAAACATTAGATTGGCAACAGAGCTGCCCACAGAGACCTGGCAGGCCAGAAAGGACTGGCATGATATATTCAGAGCACTAAACGAGAAAAATATGCAGCCAAGAATACTAGCTAGGCTGTCATTGAAAATAGAAGGAGAGATAAAAAGCTTCCAGGACAAACAAAAACTAAAGGAATTTGCAAACATGCAACCAGCCCTACAAGAAATATTGAAAGGGGTCTTCTAAGCAAAGAGAGAGCCTAAAAGCAGCATAAACCAGAAAGGAACACAGACAATCTACAGTAACAGTCACCTTACAGGCAATACAGTGGCACTAAATTCCTATCTTTCAATAGTTACCCTGAATGTGGGCGCCTGGGTGGCTCAGTTGGTTAAGCGACTTGCCTTTGGCTCGGGTCATGATCCTGGAGTCCCGGGATTGAGTCCCATGTCGGGCTCCCTGCTCAGCAGGGAGTCTGCTTCTCCCTCTGAACCTCTTCCCTCTCATGCTCTCTACCTCTCATTCTCTCTCTCTCAAATAAATAAAATCTTAAAAAAAAAAAATTTAAAAAAATTAAAAAAAAAATAGTTACCCTGAATGTAAATGGGCTAAATGCCCCAATCAAAAGACACAAGCTATCAGATTGGATTAAAAAACAAGACCCATTGATATGCTGTCTGCAAGAGACTCATTTTAGACCCAAAGACACCCCCAGATTGAAAGTGAGGGGGTGGAAAACCATTTACCATGCTAATGGACCCCAAAAGAAAGCTGGGGTGGCAATCCTTATATCAGACAAATTAGATTTTAAGACAAAGACTGTAATAAGAGATGAAGAAGGACACTATATCCTACTTAAGGGTCTATCCAACAAGAAGATCTACAATTGTACATATCTATGGCCCTAACATGGGAGCAGCCAATTATATAAGGCAATTAATAACAAAAGCAAAGAAACACATTGACAACAATACAATAATAGTGAGGGACTTTAACACCCCCCTCACTGAAATGGACAGATCATCTAAGCAAAAGATCAACAAGGAAATAAAGACTTTAAATGACACACTGGACCAAATGGACTTCACAGACACATTCAGAACATACCATCCCAAAACAACAGAATACACATTCTTCTCTAGTGCCCATGGAACATTCTCCAGAATAGATTACATCCTAGGTCACAAATCAGGTCTCAACCGGTACCAAAAGATGGGATTATTCCCTGCATATTTTCAGACCACAATGCTTTGAAACTAGAACTCAATCACAAGAGGAAAGTTGGAAAGAACTCAAATACATGGAGGCTAAAGAGCATCCTACTAAAGAATGAATGGGTCAACCAGGAAATTAAAGAAGAATTTAAAAAATCCATGGAAACCAATGAAAATGAAAACACAACTGTTCAAAATCTTTGGGATGCAGCAAAGGCAGTCCTAAGAGGAAAGTATATAGCAATACAAGCCTTTCTCAAGAAACAAGAAGGGTCTCAAATACACAACCTAACCCTACACCTAAAGGAGATAGAGAAAAAACAGCAAATAAAGCCTAAACCCAGCAGGAGAAGAGAAATAATAAAGATCAGAGCAGAAATCAATGAAATAGAAACCAAAAGAACAGTAGAACAGATCAACGAAACTAGGAGCTTGTTCTTTGAAAGAATTAACAAGACTGATAAACCCCTGGCCAGACTTATCAAAAAGAAAAGAGAAATGACCCAAATCAAAAAAATCATGAATGAAAGAGGAGAGATCACACCCAACACCAAATAAATTCAAACAATTATAAGAACATATTATGAGCAACTCTATGCCAGCAAATTAGATAACCTGGAAGAAATGGATGCATTCGTAGAGATGTATCAACTACCAAAACTGAACCAGGAAGAAATAGAAAACCTGAACAGACCTATAACCACTAAGGAAACTGAAGCAGTCATCAAAAATCTCCGAAAAAACAAAAGCCCCGGGCCAGATGGCTTCCCAGGGGAATTCTATCAGACATTTAAAGAAGAATTAATAACTATTCTCCTGAAACTGTTCCAAAAAATAGAAATGGAAGGAAAACTTCCAAACTCATTTTATGAGGCCACCATTACCTTGATCCCAAAATCAGACAAAGACCCCATCAAAAAGGAGAATTACAGACCAGTATCCTTGATGAACATGTATGCAAAAATTCTCACCAAAATACTAGCCAATAGGATCCAACAGTACATTAAAAGGATTATTCACCACGACCAAGTGGGATTTATCCCTGGGCTGCAAGGTTGGTTCAACGTCCGCAAATCAATCAACGTGATACAACACATTAACAAAAGAAAGAACAAGAATCATATGATCCTCTCAATAGATGCAGAAAAAGCATTTGACAAAGTACAGCATCCTTTCTTGATCAAAACTCTTCGGAGTATAGGGATAGAGGGTACATACCTCAATATCATAAAAGCCATCTATGAAAAGCCTACAGCGAATATCATTCTCAATGGGGAAAAACTGAGAGCTTTCCCCCTAAGGTCAGGAATGCGGCAGGGATGTTCACTATCACCATTGCTATTCAACATAGTACTGGAAGTCCTAGCCACAACAATCAGAAAACAAAAAGAAATAAAAGGCATCCAAATCAGCAAAGAAGAAGTCAAACTCTCACTCTTTGCCGATGATATGACACTTTATGTGGAAAACCCAAAAGACTCCACCCCAAAACTGCTAGAACTCATACAGGAATTCAGTAAGGTGGCAGGATATAAAATCAATGCACAGAAATCAGTGGCATTCCTATACACCAACAACAAGACAGAAGAGAGAGAAATTAAGGAGTCGATCCCATTTACAACTGCACCCAAAACCATAAGATACCTAGGAATAAATCTAACCAAAGAGGGAAAGAATCTGTACTCAGAAAACTATAAAATACTCATGAAAGAAATTGAGGAAGATACAAAGAAATGGAAAAACGTTCCATGCTTATGGATTGGAAGAACAAATATTGTGAAGATGTCAATGCTACCTAGAGCAATCTACACATTCAATGCAATCCCCATCAAAATACCATCCACTTTTTGCAAAGAAATGGAACAAATAATCCTAAAATTTGTATGGAACCAGAAAAGACCCCGAATAGCCAGAAGAATGTTGAAAAAGAAAAGCAAAGCTGGCGGCATCACAATTCTGGACTTCCAGCTCTATTACAAAGCTGTCATCATCAAGACAGTATGGTACTGGCACAAAAACAGACACATAGATCAATGGAACAGAATAGAGAGCCCAGAAAAGGACCCTCAACTCTATGGTCAACTCATCTTTGACAAAGCAGGAAAGAATGTCCAATGGAAAAAAGACAGTCTCTTCAACAAAAGGTGTTGGGAAAATTGGACAGCCACATGCAGAAGAATGAAACTGGACCATTTCCTTACACCACACACAAAAATAGACTCCAAATGGTTGAAAGACCTAAATGTGAGACAGGAGTCCGTCAAAATCCTAAAGGAGAACACAGGCAGCAACCTCTTCGACCTCAGCCACAGCAACTTCTTCCTAGAACATTGCCAAAGGCAAGGGAAGCAAGGGCAAAAATGAACTATTGGGATTCATTAAGATAAAAAGCTTTTGCACAGGAAAAGAAACAGTCAACAAAACCAAAAGACAACCGACAGAATGGGCGAAGAGATTTGCAAATGACATATCAGATAAAGGGCTAGTATCCAAAATCTATAAAGAACTTATCAAACTCAGGACGCCTGGGTGGCTCAGTTGGTTAAGCAACTGCCTCTGGCTCAGGCCATGATCCTGGAGTCCTAGGATCAAGTCCCGCATCGGGCTTCCTGCTCGGCAGGGAGTCTGCTTCTCCCTCTGACCCTCCCCACTCTCATGCTGTCTCTATATCTCATTCTCTCTCTCAAATAAATAAATAAAATCTTAATAAAAAATAAACTTAAAAAAAAAGAACTTCTCAAACTCAACACCCAAAGAACAAATAATCCCATCAAGAAATGGGCAGAAGACATGAACAGACATTTCTGCAAAGAAGACATCCAAATTGCCAACAGACACATGAAAAAGTGCTCAACATCAGTCACATCAGGGAAATCCAAATCAAAACCTCAATGAGATACCACCTCACACCAGTCAGAATGGCTAAAATTAACAAGTCAGGAAATGACAGATGTTGGCGGGGATGCGGAGAAAGGGGAACCCTCCTACACTGTTGGTGGGAATGCAAGCTGGTGCAGCCACTCTGGAAAACGGTATGGAGGTTCCTCAAAAAGTTGAAAATAGAGCTACCATATGATCCAGCAATTGCACTACTGGGTATTTATCCCAAAGATACAAATGTAGGGATCCAAAGGGGTACATGCACCCCAATGTTTATAGCAGCAAGGTCCACAATAGCCAAACTATGGAAAGAGCCAAGACGTCCATCAACAGATGAGTGGATAAAGAAGAGGTGGTATATATATATATATATATATATATATATACAATGGAATATTATGCAGCCATCAAAAGGAATGAGATCTTGCCATTTGCAATGACATGGATGGAACTGGAGGGTGTTATGCTGAGTGAAATAAGTCAATCAGAGAAAGACATGTATCATGACCTCACTGATATGAGGAATTCTTAATCTGAGGAAACAAACTGAGGGTTGCTGGAGTGGGGGTGGGGTGGGAGGGATGGGGTGGCTGGGTGATAGACACTGGGGAGGGTATGTGCTATGGTGAGCGCTGTGAATTGTGCAAGACTGTTGAATCACAGAACTGTACCTCTGAAACAAATAATGCAATATGTTAAGAAAAAAAAAAAGAAGAAGATAGCAGGAGGGGAAGAACGAAGGGGGGAAGATCAGAGGGGGAGACGAACCATGAGAGACGATGGACTCTGAATAACAAACTGAGGGTTCTAGAGGGGAGGAGGGTCGGGGGATGGGTTAGCCTGGTGATGGGTATTAAAGAGGGCACGCTCTGCGTGGAGCACTGGGTGTTATACACAAACAATGAATCATGGAACACTACATCACAAACTAATGATATAATGTATGGTGATTAACATAACAATAAAAAATTTAAAGGAAAAAACATTTTCTGGTAATATTATTACAACTCTGGGAAATATACATATATACAAGCACACACACACACATATATAAATAAATCGTGCCCCACTCAGGTATTAAAATAAGTATAGAGATAATTAAGAAACTAAAGTCTTGATACTAGCATTTCTCTAACTGGTTTTAATGAAACTATTATACTATTTTGTACTTACTGTAATTAAAGGGCAAGACAACATAAGAGCTTAGATCCAATTCCAACTCTGCCACTCACTGGCTGTATGACCATTGGCAAGTTGCTTAGTTTCTAAGTTTCAAGAGAATGATCGATCAGAGGACCCATATTATGGGGTTGTTTTGAATATTGATTAAGATGACACATCTAAAACAGAACATACCTAACACTTAAACTCTCAAATGCTAGCCAATGTATTTTGAAAACCTTTTGGCTCCTTGTTAAAGTTTTTAGCATTGGGGCGCCTGGGTGGCTCAGATGGTTAAGCGTCTGCCTTCAGCTCAGGTCATGATCTCAGAGTCCTGGGATCGAGCCCCGCATTGGGCTCCTGGCTCAGCAGGGAGCCTGCTTCTCCCTCTGCCTCTGCCTCTCCCCCTGCTCATGCTCTCTCTCTATCTCTGTGTCTCAAATGAATAAATAAAATCTTTAAAAAAAAAAAAAGTTTTAAAGTTTTTAGCATTTTTAGCATTTAGCAAATCTAAAATATTAGATTTGTGACTTAATCAAATTCTAGAAGTTTCATTCAAAATATTTTAAAATTTGAGCAGATAACATTTGTAAATACATACATTTTGGCTTATTAGTTATGAAGTAGTATATAAGTAGTTTTATTAGAGAAATGTTAATAGTCATTGAATAAGTAATCAGATATCAAACAGGCATATATAAGAGTAGAATGAATCTCTCCACAAAGCCCCCTGAATCCTCACCCTTCTGGCCTCCTGTTACACATGCTCCTCCACTTCCCAGGAGCTGGTCCCTCCACCAGGGCTCTGGGTTACATCCTTGTTGCTTTTACGGGGGCCCGAAGGCCTCAATTATCCCCATCTGCCTCTAGACTGTCATCCCTGCCCCACCCAACATTCTGCCCTTTTCCACAGCAAACAACAAGCTCATTGTCCATTGCCAACTATTTCTTTGTTCCCCATCTCAACACAAAGTATCCAGGTTTGGGGGTACCGGGGTGGCTCAGTCAGTTGAGCGTCTGCCTTCAGCTCAGGTCATGATCCCAGGGTCCTGGGATCAAGTCCCGAATTGGGCTCCCTGCTCAGCAGGGAGTCTGCTTGTCCCTCTCCCTCTGCCCCTCCCCTCATGCTCTCTCAGATAAATAAATAAAAATCTTAATAAAAAAAAGTATCCAGGTTTTACTACCCAGGATCTTCATCAGTTCTGCTTACCAAAAAAGTCCACTAGACATACTTCACGTGCATCTCCATTTAAGTTCTTCAACCCATTCCAACCTAGTTTCTAAGAACCTCACAGCAGCAACTGAACGGTTCTACTAAAGCTAGCACTGAGCCCTATGTACACAAACCAAGGAGAAATTCCTTGCCCTCATCTGACTGGTCTGCAGGGCAGTATCCGCAACAAACAACTCCCTCCTTTAACTCTCCACACTTACTGGTAAGAAGCCAGGCAAGAACGGAGAGATTAATCCTAGAGCAGGGGGGATTGGAGAAATATTCCAAAAAATTTCACACAGGCCCCCAAACTGTGAGAAGCTAAAACCACTTTTTGAAAACATTTTTGTCTTTCCCCCATCACAATATGGAAGGAACACGGATCAACACAAAACCAATGAAAATTATTTATTATAAAACCATTGAAATGTCTCTTAAAAATTTGAGCTTACAAAAACTCGGTGACAAAAACAGTTGCCCCACACCCATCCCCATCCCCAGTTTTCACGGCACAAAAACAAAACTGGATGGAGCCTTGGCCTCCTATCTCCAGGCCAGCACTTCTGCAAGCAATGTCATTCCAGTCCTGAGGTCGGCCACAAGCACGTCGTCTGGTTAAGGGATCCTGGACAGGCCCCAGCCTTAAACTGATCCGCGCAGAACTTAGCCATTTGGTCCGAGCTCTGGCTAAAAAAAAAAAAAAAAAAAAAAGGCACCTGTTCTCCAGCATCTTTTGTGGAGATGACCCTAGACCGGTGGTTTTCAAACTCTGGCATGCATCAGAATCACCTGGAGGGCTTGTTAAAACACAAGTTACTGAGCCCCACCTCCAGAGTTCCTGATTCTGTGGGTATGGGGTGGGCGCCAGAGTTCGCATTTTTAACAAGTTCCAGGTGACGCTGACTCTGCCAGTTGGTGGACTACGTTTTGAAATCCGCTGTCCTAGTATATCTTTGGTGGGCAGGCCCACAAAAGAGATTTGGCAAAAGATGGGTCCCCTAAAGGAGCTGCCCTGAGAACACATGGGGTACTTCTAACCCTGGAGTGCACAGAAATCCTAGATTTTCCACATTTCGGTCTAGCCAGACTCCTTCCCAACCACATCTCATTCTTCCTACTCAGACGCCAGGACCCGCACCCAGGGATTTTTAGATTTAGTGATTGTTTTCAGAACTGTCCCATACCCTCACACTAGAGAACTAAGTGAGCTAGAAAGATGCGGGAAGCGAAACCCCCGCCTGCCCAGATCCCTGGGCCAATGAAGCGTTCCGTACCAGAGCACCCTACTCATTTCGATTTTGGAGGATCCAAAGCTGAAAAGCCACGGTCGAAATCAGGAGCATCGCAAGGTACAGCTAAAGGGGCCATCCAATAATGAAGATCAGCACTCTGCAGCCGGGAGGGCATTCACCACGATTAAGGCCCCGAACCACCTACGGAACGCCGTCAGCAGCTCGCCATCCTGGCCTGTGAAGGGAAGGGGGCGCTAAGCCACCGGCACCGGCAGCCCCGGGTACCACAAGGCCAGCCGGCAGGAAGGGACCAGTTCTGAGGTTTAGGTTACGAAGGAAAGGAGCACTCGGGGTCAGAATCCACCCAGACTGTATCAATGTATAGTTTAGAGTTCCAGGAAATTTCGAGGGCCACTGGATGAAGGCCCCCACCCAGTGAAGGGAGTCACGTAGGCAGGCACCGGAGAAGTTGCGATTGGCTGGACTTGGAAGGGCAGGAGCTCCGCGCGCACTCACTAAACAACGTCGGTAACACCCATGACTCGACGTAAATGATCTCTGGGTACTGACTGTCCTGTAAGGACGGCCTCAGACTTTGGGCGCGTTGCAGCTTCGCGAGACAGCGGGGAGCTGCGACCCACATGCCGCCCGGGCCGGGATACGGAGCGCATTGGGGTCCCTGTACTGCGCGCCGAGCCCCGCCCCTTCCGCGGCCGCGCCTCCGACCCGCACCTGAACGTACAATCGTGGCAGCCAACTCGCCGACCCGCCGTTTCTTCTACCCTCGGAATGGGCATTTCCCGCTCTCAGTCACTGCCCGTGCCACTCGGTTGCCCACCCTGCCGTCTAGGGGTCCTGGAACAGTCCCCCAGGCCGGCCAAAGCTCAGAGTTTGCGAGGGTCTCTGGCCTGCGGTGCGGGCACGGGCAGCTGGCACGGCTGGGATGGGGCAACCGAGGGCGGGAAGTGCCTCGGGGCACCAAGGGACCAGCTAGCTAGGGCGTCAAGCAGAGGGAACCTGGAAAAGGGGGTAGGGAGAAAAGGCTTAAGAATGGAATCCATGACGCCTCTTAGAATGCCACCATCTTCAAAGCCTCCACGCCTTCGAGAAGGCCCTTCTCTCCCGGTTCGCGTTCTCCCGCAGCCACAGGAAGCACACCGCCCTCCGGGGAGAACTTGCAACCGCGCCTCAGATCCTGGCGGTGGGACTTAACAGCAGCGTTGACTGAGTGCCCTCAGCGGGCTGTCACTGAAATCATGACCACCTGGGGCGCGTGGGTGACTCAGACGGTTAAGCGACTGCCTTCGGCTCAGGTCATGATCCTGGAGTCCCTGGATCGAGTCTCACATCGGGCTCCCTGCTCGGCGGGGAGTCGGCTTCTCCCTCTGACCCTCCCCCCTCTCATGCTCTCTCTCTCTCTCTCTCTCAAGTAAATAAAATCATAAATAAATAAATAAATAAATAAATAAATAAATAAATAAATAAATAAA
>NW_027397084.1:26390608-26433812 GCF_003265705.2 Callorhinus ursinus
AAATAAATAAATAAATAAATAAATAAATAAATAAATAAATAAATAAAATCTTTGAAATCATGACCACCTAAGAGCAAACTGAAGTTCCAGAGACTGAAACTAGTTGGGAAAGAGGGGAATTGCACTTGGATCCAAGGCCCTGTGGCTGGAAGATCTGAGCTGTCCGTAAGATACCGGATTCCCCTACCTGGGTATTGTTTTACAGACTCAAACTTCCACCCAGAAAGCAGATGCCGGGACAAAGCAGGTCCGCTGGAACCTTCGAGGCAGGTGAGCCCGGCCCTGGGCGCCGCTTTCCCGGTCCAGACCCCCCACACACACCGGTGGGCGCCCCTCGAGGAACCCCTCCTGTGCTCTGCACCTGGGCAGCTCCCAACATTTACGGTGCCCAGCAAAGTTCGACCTCCCTCGCTTCTCCGACCCTCCCGCGCCGGGTAATCACTGGTGATCATGGGTACCGTCAGACTCAGAGCAGGATGAGGACCGAGGGCAGCGGGTCTGAGCCTCAATCCCTGGCTCTTTGGAACCATCTCAGCGTTAGGTTGCGCCAGGTTCACCAGCCTGGAGGATTTGGGTAAAATTTTTCATCTGCGTTTTTTTTTTAAAGATTTTATTCATTTTAGAGAGAGAGAATGAGAAAGAACATGAGAGGGGAGATGGTCAGAGGGTGAAGCAGACTCCCCATTGATCAGGGAGCCCGATGCGGGACTCGATTCCGGGACTCCAGGATCATAACCTGAGCCAAAGGCAGTCGGTTAAGCCACCGACTCTTGGTTTCCGCTCAGGTCCTGATCTCTTGGGGCATGGGATGGAGCCCCACGGGTTCGGGCTCAGCGGGGAGTCTGCTTGAGATTCTCTCCTTCTGCCCCTCCTCCCTTAAATAAATAAATCTTTAATAATAAACCTTCCATCAGCTTTGTGAAACACACATATGCGGTGTTTGTGTTGTGGTTGTGTAACTGCTGCAATTCCCACATAAGTGGCACCATTTCGGTGGGTCGGTCTAAGTGTTGGAGTTTTTTGCAGGGTCTGAAATAATTTCCCGGATCTTGCCTTTATCAAACACCTGGTCTTCTACTCTCCTTAGCATAGATTATTTTTCCTATTACATTCAAACAAAACTATTTCTGGGTTTCCCCCTCTGCCTTGCAAGGCAAAAGGCCTCCTCACCTTAGACAAAGTACCTCTCCTTCAATCACCAGCACACTTTTTCACTCCTTTCTTTGAGCCTTCACCTTACCTTTTCTCTTGTCTGCAACCAGGCTGTAATTTTCAGCTGTGTATGATCATTTATGTTGTGGCCCAAAAACCTGAGCTACAGCTATTGGTAGACACTGCAGCCCCTTATTTGCAAGTCTGGGTTTGGATGGCTCCTGGCACATAAGCAGGACTACTAGAAGTGCCCAAACAACCTTCACAGTTCACCACAAACCTACTAAAGAGCAGGGAAGTAAGAACAAATTGGGAAGGTAGTATATGGGATAGTAGTAGGCTGACCTTAAAGTCCTAATTCGGTCATTTACAAATTGTTTGATCTTGGGCAATTTGCTGATATGAGATTGGGTTTTCCAGCCTAAAAGAGAAAATAGTCATCTTTTCCTTGCAAGAATTAGAAAGAAAAGAAGTTCAAGTATTTGAGGACTACTAGGCATAAACTATTGCTGGTATTATTTTTACATGTCAATGTTTCATGGAAAAATGCCTGCCTTCCTACCCACCCCCCAAAATCCATTCCTCCATTGGTGAATAAGAAAGGATAGAGGCAGCCTCTACTTCTAATGTACCTGTCTTCCTGCCTTGCATTTATAATAGCTACATTTAAGATATAGCATTACTGAGCCAAAGGCACTACAGCATATTTTTAAAGACTAGCTTCTCTCCTGTTGTTGCTGCTTGACAGTACATGGACCAATGGGTCTAGGACCCAAGGTCAAAATTCAGGCAATGACAGAATTTTATAGACTCATAATTTTTCAGTTATTTCAAGATCATACACTGACCCCAAAATAAGGTAGGGCATACTAACTACAGCAAGGGATTTACTTGAGATCCACACTAGAGTCATGGAATCTGGCAGGTCTCAAATTTGCATACATAAATCTCAACAGATTCTCTAAGGTGGCACTGTCCAAGAGACCTTTCCTTTTTGCAATGATGGAAATATATATTTGTGTTGTCCAATATGGTAGCCGCTAGCCACATATGGCTATTGAGCACTTGAAATATGGCTATTGCTATAAGGAATTGAGATTTTTTTTTTAAAGATTTATTTATTTGAGGGAGGGGCAGGAGAGAGTCAGAGGGAGAGAGAGAATCCCAAGCAGACTCTCCATTGAGCGCAGAGCCCAACTCGGGGCTCAATCCCACAACCCTGAGATCACGACTTGAGCCAAAATCAAGAGTCGGATGCTTAACCAACTGAGCCACCCAGGTGCCCCAGGAACTGAGTTTTTAATTTAATCTAATTTAAATTGTCACATGTGACTAGTAGCTACTATATTAGTGCAACTCTAAGCAATTCATTACCCACCCCCTCCCAAAAAATTAATAAGCATAGATTTAGAATTTAGAAAATTTTTTCAGAAACATGTAATAATCCAAAATGAAATAACAACATATTAAATTGAAACAGAAATCCTTTCAGTGTTTCCCCCTACTGAATGAATTACAGACACAGCTTTGCAAAAGAATAACAAAATCTAAGATGAGGGGAGAGGACATTAGAATAGAAAAGCAAAGTTGGAGATGAGTTTGTCAGCTTTTCCTTTTGTTATACGTGTAACAAAGAACCAAAAACTCTCAATGACTTAAAACCACAAAGGTTTCTTTCTCAAATTTTATCTGTAAGTTGTCTTCACTCTTGGATCTAGCTAACAGGACAGCCTCCATGTAAGACATGCCAGTCATATGGCAGATAAGAAGACAGATACATGTGATAGCTCTTAAAACATCTTCACATTTCATTGGCCAAAAGATGTCAGGCTTTGCCATATGACATGAATAGAGTAGGAAGTATATATACTCCTCCCTCAGAAAGGGACACCAAGGAAGAAATAAAGAAAACAGCCTACATGTCCATCACAGAAAATGAGTGAATAGAGTTATAGAATGTATTAGAAAGCAACAAAATCTGTGGTACCTCCGTACTGTGGACTATTATTCAGCAATGAAAAGAAATGAGCTATCAAGCCACAGAAAGCTATGGAGGAAACTTAAATGCATTTTGCTAAGTGAAAGAAACCAGTCTGAAAATGTGACACCCTGTATGATTCTTACTATATAACATTCCGGAAAGGGCAAATCTATGGGACAGTAAAAAAAAAAAAAAAATCAGTAGGGGCACCTGGGGTGGCTCAGCCGTTAAGCGTCTGCCTTCGGCTCAGGTCATGATCCCAGGGACCTGGAATCGAGCCCCGCATCAGGCTCCCTGCTCCGTGGGAAGACTGCTTCTCCCTCTCTCCCTCCCCCTGCTTGTGTTCCCTCTCTCGCTGTGTCTCTCTCTGTCAAATAAATAAAATCTTAAAAAAAAAAAAATCAGTGGTTGCAAGGGGTCTGGGGAAGAGATGAATAGATGAAGTACAGGGTATTATTAGGGTACTGAAACTATTCTGTATGATAGGATAAAGGTGGATACATGACATTATTCATTGTCAAGCCATAGAACTTTACAATGTGAAGAATGGAACTTTATGCAAATTAAAAAGAAACCACTGGGGCGCCTAGGAGGCTCAGTCAGTTAAGCATCCAACTCTTGGTTTCAGCTCAGGCCATGACCTCAGGATCGTGAGATGGGGCCCTGCTTCGGCCTCAGAGCTGGGTATGGACCCTGCTTAAGATTTTCTTGATTCCCTCTCTCCATCTGCCCTACCCCCCACTTGTGCGAACTCTCTCTCTCTCTAAAAAAAAAAAGAAGAAGAAGAACTAATTTAGGAGGTTGGGGGAATCCCAGAAAAAAAATCAGACTGTGGCAAGAGAATTAAACTGTATTGCAAATGTATGAAACAAGTTGTTGAAAGGAGAAGGGAGGGAAAGGTGCTGACAGAAGTAACTTTGAAAATGAATGAAATCTATAAAACTAAAAGCAAAAGAAACTGCACATAGCAGTGTACTCTAGTTGATAAAGTTGTTTCCCATGGAGGTCCAGATTAACAGTTCTGATACTACTATACATACATACTGGACTGGAACAATTAAATAGGTGGATGGTGGGACACCTGGATGGCTCAGTGGGTTGAGCGTCTGCCTTCGGCTCAGGTCATGATCCCAGGGTCCTGGAATCGAGTCCTGCATCGGGCTCCTTGCTCAGCAGGGAGCCTGCTTCTCCCTCTGCCTGCCACTCCCCCTGCTTGTGCTCTCTCTCTCTCTGACAAATAAATAAAAATTTTATTATATATATATGTGCATATATATATTCTGAATTTTTATAAAATAAAATAAATTGGTGGATGGTGGGAATCAGGTTCCTCATTGTTGAAGTAGGAATTTACAAATAAGAAATGATCTATACTAAATAGAATGATCTATATAGTAATGGATTAGAGTTGGAGACATCAGTAAGAACTCATGTTTAATTTAATAGGTACAGATGGTTAATATAGGAATATTTGTAGATATATACTCATTAGTAAACATTTATATATTTCTTTGCTCCATCAACTGAGACGGCCTAAAAGAAATAATATGCTTGTAGCAATGAGCACATCTAGCACCTAGGTTTTGTTTTTTAATACCATTCTCCACTAAAAGGGCTCACTGGAAAATTGGCTGATTCTAGGACTGGGCAGGAAATATACAAAGTAAGCCTGGAATATCTTGAAGTGCCAGAAAATAAAGAAGTTTTAGATAGATAGATAGGTACATAGATAGATAGATAGATAGATAGATGTACATTGAAGGAACACAGGAACCAATTGAAAGAGTTCCCAATGGCCAAAGCTAGAATAATTTGAACAAAATAAATAAATAAATATTGGATTATAACCCAAAGTATAAAATAAATACCCATGAATCTATACAGATATAAATAAATGACTGCATAAAATAATAAATGCAGAACAGACAAGTCTATGCAGAAGAATATCAAATAAATTATGTGATACTCTACCCTAAACATAACTCCTCACTCCTTAAGTGTGGTGCTTGCTCACTTCCTTCCTAAGAATACAGTATGGAAGGGGAGAGGGGGCGGGCCCAGCAGAGAAGAACATCTCTACAGTAGAGAATCCTGACAAACACTGCTTGAGCCAGGTGATCAAGCTCAACATCAATAGTCATAAATCATATTGATAGTATACACCTTTGACATGATGTGATGAAAAGGGAACTTGACCTCTGTGATCTTCCTCCAAAAACCGATAACTCTAGTCTAATTGTGAGAAAAACATCACACAAATTCCAGTTTAGGGGAAGCCTAAAATACACCTGACTAGTATTCCTCAAAACTGTCAAGGTCATCAAAACCAATAAAAGTCTGCAAAAATGTCACAGTCAAGAGGAGCCTAAGAAGACAATGATAATTAAATATAACATATTCTGGATGGGATCCTGGAACAGAAAAGGTGTAGTAGTAGGCAAAAAAAAAAAAATTTAATCTGAATAAAGTATGTACTTTAATATTAAATGTGTCACTATTGGTTCATTAATTTAACAAACATAATTTATTAACAATGTATATGATACACTTAGTAGTAGGAAATATTAATAATAGCAGAAACTAGGGGGTATGTAGTATGGAACTCCACCATCTGCTCAAGTTTTCTATATAGCTAAGACTTATAAAAAATAAAATCTAAGGGCGCCTGGGTGGCTCAGTCATTAAGTGTCTGCCTTCAGCTCAGGTCATGATCCCAGGGTCCTGGGATCGAGCCCCGCATCGGGCTCCCTGCTCTGCGGGAAGCCTGCTTCTTCAGCTCTCCCACTCCCCTCTCTCACTGTGTCTCTCTCTGTCAAATAAATAAATAAAATCTCTAAAAATAAAATAAAATAAAATCTAGTAATAAAAATTAAATAGGAAATATTTATAAATGAAATATGTTTAGAACTTGCCTCAAAATCTATAGAGATAGGGAAGACGGTGAAACAAGATTATTGTTAATTGTTGAAGCTGGATAATAGATTGGGTTCATTACACTATTCCTTCTACCTCCGTTTATGTTTAAATTTTTCATAGAAAGCTTAAGAAAAAAGAATGACTTAAATCTATATGCCCAGATATAGGAAAGAAAAAAAAGCCTGAGAGTAGGTTATGAAGAAGAGCGGGTTCGGAAAAGGAATTTACTTACCATCTTATATCCTTCTGTACTGTTTATGTTTGTACATGTGTGTTTAAAAATACAACATTAATCAGATAATTTGGCACACTTCCTACAGAAGAAGAAAAGTCCACTCAAATGACCACAATTACATTTTTAGTTGATTCTCCAATCTCAAGGTAATCTTTTTAAATCTTTTACACAGAATAACAGGCTTCCTTGCAATGAGCAGACTATAAATCCCATGAATTTCCTACCTGTGTTTTAGCAGTCCAGCTGGTTTACCTAATACATGCCTGGAACAGTGTGTAATACAAACTCACTGAATTAAAAAAAAAAAAAACACCCAATTACATATTGTTTCAGAAAAAGTTTTGTTTTAAATAAAATACATCATTTTTTAAATTTTATTTTGTTATGTTAATCACCATACATTACATCATTAGTTTGTGATGTAGTGTTCCATGATTCATTGTTTGCGTATAACACCCAGTGCTCCATGCAGAACGTGCCCTCTTTAACACCCATCACCAGGCTAACCCATCCCCCCACGCCCATCCCCTCTAGAACCCTTAGTTTGTTTCTCAGAGTCCATAGTCTCTTATGGTTCATCTCCCCCTCAGATTCCCCCCTTCATTTTTCCCTTCCTACTATCTTCTTTTTTTTTTTTTTAACATATAATGTATTGTTTCAGAGGTACAGGTCTGTGATTCAACAGTCTTATGTAATACCCAGTGCTCATTACAACACATACCCTCTCCAATGTCTATCACCCAGCCACCCCATCCCTCCCACCCCCCACCACTCCAGCAACCCTCAGTTTGTTTCCTGAGATTAAGAATTCCTCATATCTGTGAGATCATATGATACATGTCTTTCTCTGATTGACTTATTTCACTTAGCATAATACCCTCCAGTTCCAGCCACGTTGTCGCAAATGGCAAGATTTCATTCCTTTTGATGGCTGCATAATATTCCTGTGTGTGTGTGTGTGTGTGTGTGTGTGTGTGTGTGTGTGTGTGTGTACCACATCTTCTTTATCCACTCATCTGTTGATGGACATCTTGGCTCTTTCCATAGTTTGGCTATTCTGGACACTGCGCTATAAACATCAGGGTGCATGTACTCCTTCGGATCACTACATTTGTATCTTTGGGTTAAATACCCAGTAGTGCAATTGCTGGGTCATAGGGTAGCTCTATTTTCAACTTCTTGAGGAACTGCCATACTGCCATACTGTTTTCCAGCTTGCATTCCCACCAACAGTGTAGGAGGGTTCCCCTTTCTCCGCATCCCCAGCTAACATCTGTCGTTTCCTGACTTGTTAATTTTAGCCATTCTGACTGGTGTGAGGTGGTATCTCATTGAGGTTTTTATCTGGATAAAATACATCATTTTTTGATGCAAAGGGAAAATAAATCTTCCTACCTGCCAGCCTAGTGTATTGCTTGATAAATTGGGATCCAGGAAGGTGGTAATGAAATCTTGGAAGACATTCTAATAACTGAAAAAGCCCCACAAAGATACATTTACAGAGAATAAAGCTGCCCAAGATAATCAAAGTGCCAGGAGTTTGGGGTGTTTTTGTTGTTGGTAGTTGGTGTTGTTCTTGATTTGCTTTTTCTGGAATTACAGCAGATGCTGTGGTAATTGCTCCCCCCCCCGCCCCCCGCAGAGCCCCTGCAGCTATTGTACCAGGAAGCTCTTCAACTAGCCAGACTCAGCAGGTTTAGGCATCCAATTATTACTAAATAATATCCTAAGTAGCAAATAAAAGGATCTTCACCAAAAAATTTTTTGAATAATATCTGTCTATAAAGTTCTCAATCTTATACCCACTGCTATTTTAAAAGAAACAATCAGGGGCACCTGGGTGGCTCAGTCAGTTGAGATCCAACTCTTGGTTTTGGCTCAGGTCATGACCTCAGGTTCATGGGATCAAGTCCTGGGTGGGGCTCTGCACTCAGTAGAGAGTCCGCTTGGGGATTCTCTCCTTTTCTTCTCCCTCTGCCCCTCCCCCTTCCTCACGCACATTCTCTCTCGCAAATAAATAAATCTTTAAAAGGAATAATCAGTTTAGGACCTGATAAAGAAAAGGAAGTGTTCTTGATCTTTGGCTACAAAGTTACCTAAACCATCTTAGACCAATTGCAGGAGAAGGCTGACTGAACACAGAACTCCCCAGACTCTGGGCGCAGTTGTGAGACTTGCCCACAAGAAGTGATAGTTATTTTGCTGCAACATGATTGATAGATAAACTTGAAAACTCTTCCCTTTCCTCATTATCCTTTAAATACTTGATGATCTGTGAGGAATTTTAAGAAGACTGCTTTTATGACTGTGTCTTAAAAATTGTAAGACAGGGCGGCTGGCCCGCTAAGTCAGTAGGGCATAAGATTCTTGATCTCAGGGTTGTGAGTTTGAGCTCTATGTTGAGGGTAGAATTTACTTTAAAAAAATAATAATAATTTAATAAAAGTTAAAAAATAAAATAAATTAAAATAAAATAATAAAAAAAATTGTAAGGCAAAGGCCACTTGACCTCTTAAATGGGACATCCAGAAATAGGGTACATAAGAATCAGCATAAATAATATTCTAGCTCTACCTAGTGGCCAACATTGGGATTAACTCCTGAAACTAGAAACTGCCAAATTCGCAGATGTGAACATTAACAAAAAGGGGGGAATGTCCATATGTTAGGTTAAAAGGGCCATAGGTAAAACAGGAATGGTCAAATGTTCAATATGGCAGTGTTTGTGTTTTTCAGCTATGCTCTTAAAAGATGCCCAAGAAGAGTTGACAGATTATCCCTGTATTATAGAATTGGCCCCCTGGGGCACCTGGGTGGCTCAGTCGTTAAGCATCTGCCTTCAGCTCAGGTCAGGATCCCAGGGTCCTGGAATCGGGCCCCGCACTGGGCTCCCTCTTCGGCGGGAGGCCAGCCTCTCCCTCTCCCACTCGCCCTGCTTGTGTTCCCTCTCTCGCTGTCTCTCTGTCAAATAAATAAATAAATAAATCTTAAGGAAAAAAAAAAAAGAATTGGTCCCCAACTAAATATAAAGAGAGAATTGGCTATTTACAATATAGAAGTATATTGACAGAAATTGTCCTTTACAGGAAACCCTTGCAAAGAAGAGGGTCTGGAATAGCAGAAAATCCTCGTAGCCAGGATTGCCAGATAAAATACAAGATGCCCAGTTTTATTTTAATTTTAGATAAACAAATAATTTTTTTATATAAGTATGTTTCAAATACCTAAAACGTAAGGAGTTCTTTTCAACAAATGACAGGTTGTGGGGAGGGGCGCATGGGCAGGATAGGAGGTGAGAGAAATGGATGAGGGTGTTAAAAGGTACAAACCTCCAATTATAAAATAAATAAGGGGGCACCTGGGTGGCTCAGTTGGTTGAACGTCTGATTCTTGATTTCAGCTCAGGTCATGATCTCAGGGTCATGGGATCAAGCCCTATGTCAGGCTCCACATTCAGCAGGGAGTCTACTTGAGATTCTCTCCCTCTCCCTCTCCCCTTCCCCCCACTCTCTCTTGCAATCATGTTCTCTCTCAAATAAATAAATCTTACAAAAATAAAATAAATAAATACTGAGGATGTAATGTACAGCATGGTGACTATAGCTAAAAATAGTGTATAGCATATTTGAAAATTGTTGAGAGTAGAGCCTAAAAGTTCTCATTACAGGAAAAATTTTGTAACTATGTGTGGTGATGGATGTTAACTAGACTTATTATGGTGATCATTTTGCAATATAAACAAATATCAACATGTTGTACACCTGAAGCTATTATATGTCAATATAACAATTTCATAGTTATAGCTCAATTTTTTAAAAATTAAAGTGATAATTCAGTGTTATCAAATTGATAGATTTGAAGAAAATACTTGAAAACTAAAAAAAAAAAAGCAAATAAACCAAAACAGGATGGGGAGCCCAACAGAAAAAGTGGACAAAGAACATATTTAGGCAATTCACAGAAAAGGAAAATAAATGACTTACAAGTATTTGAGATGATCTACCGAATTGAGAAGTGCGTATTTAAACAATAAGACTGAGGGGCGCCTGGGTGGCTCAGTTGGTAAAGCATCCGCCTTTGGCTCAGGTCACCATCCCAGGGTTCTGGGATTGAGTCCTGCATTGGGCTCCCTGCTCAATGGAGAGCCTGCTTCTCCCTCTCCCTCTGCTGCTCCCCCCTGCTTGGGCTTTCTCACTCTCTCTCTCTCAAATAAATAAATAAATAATCTTAAAAACAAACAAAAAAACTATAAGATGGAGAAAATGTCAGAGGACTGACCCTATCTAACTTCAAGACTTACTATAAAGCTACAGTAATCAAGATGGTGTGGCACTGGCCACTCCCCCAAAAAAAGACAAATAGATCAATGGAACAGAATAGAGTCCAGAAATAGATCCACACAAAGTATAGTCAACTTATTTTTGACAAAAAAGCAAAAGCAACACAATGGAGAAAAGATAGTTTTTTTAACAAATAGTTATGGAATACCTGGATAACCACATACAAAAAAAAAAAAAAAAAAAAAGCATCACATAGCTAAATAAAATGCAAAACCATAAAACTCCCAGAAGATAGCACAGGAGAAAATTTAGATGACCATGGATCTGTGATGACCTTTTTTTTAAAAATCTTTTATTGTTATGTTAATCACCATACATTACATCATTAGTTTTTGATGTAGTGTTCCATGATTCATTGTTTGTGCATAACACCCAGTGCTCCATGCAGTACGTGCCCTCTTGAATACCCATCACCAGACTAACCCATCCCCCCATGCCCCTCCACTCTAGAACCCTCAGTTTGTTTCTCAGAGTCCATAGTCTCTCATGGTTCATCTCCCGCTCCAATTTCCCCCCCTTCATTTTGCCCTTCCTGCTATCTTCTTTTTTTTTCTTAATATATATTGCATTTGTTTCAGAGGTACAGATCTGTAATTCAACAGTCTTGCACAATTCACAGCGCTCACCATAGCACATACCCTCCCCAATGTCTATCACCCAGCCACCCCAACCCTCCCACCCCCCACAACTCCAGCAACCCTCAGTTTGTTTCCTGAGATTAAGAATTCCTCATATCAGTGAGGTCATATGATACATGTCTTTCTCTGATTGACTTATTTCACTCAGCATAACACCCTCCAGTTCCATCCACGTCGTTGCAAATGGCAAGATCTCATTCCTTTTGATGGCTGCATAATATTCCATTGTATATATATATACCACTTCTTCTTTATCCATTTATCTGTCGATGGACATCTTGGCTCTTTCCATAGTTTGGCTATTGTGGACATTGCTGCTATAAACATCGGGGTGCATGTACCCCTTCGGATCCCTACATTTGTATCTTTGGGGTAAATACCCAGTAGTGCAATTGCTGGATAGCATGGTAGCTCTATTGTGATGACTTTTTATTTATTTATTTTTGTTGAGGTATAATTGACATATAACATTATATTAGTTTCAGGTATACAACATGATTCAGTATGTTGTATACATTGAAAAATAATCACCACAATAAGTCTAGTTAACATGTTACCACACATAGCACAATAAAAAAAATTTCTTTTTGTAATGAGAACTTTTAAGATCTACTTACTTAGCTTTCTTAACTTTCAAACATGTAATACGGTATTATTCATTATAGTCACCATACCATGTATAACATCCCCATGGCTTATTTATTTTATAACTAGAAGTTTGTACCTTTTGATACCTTCACCCATTTTGCTCACCCCTACCCTTCACCTTTGGTGACCACCAATCTATTCTCTGTATCTATGAGTTTGGTTTCTGTTTGTTTTGTTTTTTAGATTCCACATTCAAGTGAAATGCACAATATTTGTTTTCTCTGAGTTATTCCACTTGGCATAATACCCTCAAGGTCCATCCATGTTGTCACAAGTGGCAAGATTTCATTCTTTTTTATTGCTGAATAGTATTCCATTGTATATATTGTTGGTAACTTTTTAGATGCAATATCAATGGTACAATCCATGAAAGAAATAGTTGATAAGCTGGACATCATTATAATTTAAAACTTCTGCTCTGTGAAAGATGCTAGAAGAAAATATTTGCCAAAGACATATCTGATAAAAAGCTGTACCCAAAATACATAAAAACTCTTAAAATTCAACAATAAGAAAATTAACAACCTGATTTAAAAATGGGCAAAACAGGGCACCTGGGTGGCTCAGTGGTTAAGCGTCTGCCTTCAGCTTGGGTCATGATCTCAGGGTCCTGGGATCAAGCCCCTCACTGGGCTCCTTGCTCAGTGGGAAGTCTGCTTCTCCCTCTCCCACTCCCCCTGCTTGTGTTCCTGCTCTCGCTCTCTCTGTCAAATAAATAAATAAAATCTTTAAAAAAAAAAAAGGGCAAAACATCTGAACAGACACCTTACCAAAGAAGATATACAGATGGCAAATAAGCATGTGAAAAGATGGTTCAGATCAGTGTCATTAAGGAGTTGAAAATTAAAACAACAAAATACCATTACACACCTATGAAGGCCAAAATCAAAAACACTGAAAACAACAAATGTTAGCAAGAATGTAGAGCAACAGGAACTTTCATTCATTGCTGATGGGAATGTAAAGTGGTACAGCCACTTTGAAAGACAACTTGAAAGTTTCTTACAAAAGTGAACATACTCTTACCATATGATCCAATAATCATGCTCTTTTGTATCTACCCAAAGAAGCTGAAAACGTATGTCCACACAAAAGCCTACACATAGATATTTATAGCTTTATTCATAATTGCCAAAATTTGAAAGCAAACAGGATGTCCTTCAGTAGGTAAATGGATAAACTGTGGTATATCCAGACAATGGACTCTTAGTGCTAAAAATAAACGAGCTATCAAGCCATGAAAAGACATGGAGGAAACTTAAATGCATATTACTACACTTAATAAGCCAATCTGAAAAGGCTACATAGTGTGTGATTCCAATTATATGACATTCTCTTAAAGGCAAAACTATGAGGCAGTAGAAAGATAAGTGGCCGCCCAGAGTAAGGGGAGGGGAGGGGTGAATTGGCAGAACGCAGAGATTTTTAGGGAAGTAAAACTATTCTGTATGATACTATAATGGTGGATACACGTCATTATACTTTTGTCAAAACAACACCAAGAGTGAATCCTAATGTAAACTATAGAGTTTCTCAGTGATAAAACTGTGTCAGTGTAGGTTCATCAGTTGTAACAAATACAGCTCTCTGGTAAGGGATGTTAATAGTTAGGGAAACTCTGTGTGCGTGAGTGTGCTCACGCGTGCGCACACACACATGCATGCATGCGGCAGTGGGCTTAGGGGAATCCTCTGTCCTTTCTTCTCAATTTCACCGTGAACCAAAAACTGCTCTAAAAAATAAAGACTATTTTTTTTAAAGGGGTAGTAGGTGTGGCAACTCTCAGCCCATTGCCCACCTTGAGGTTATAAAAGGAAGCTTGATCACTGGCAGAGATTTGATAGAGGTAAGTGAGAAAATCTCAAAAGTACCACTCCGAGAGCCTGACCTGTAATCTTTAGAATTTGGTGATGAAGGGAGTGGTCCCTTGAGGCAAGACGCTGGCTGGTTACTCTAGCTCCTATGGGCAAGAAGTGTCTTCAGAAAAAAAGGGCTACACTTCCACAGAAAAAGAAGCAAAGGTATTTTGTTTCCTATAGGTTTCTCGAAGCAGAACCATCCTTAGCTGTCTTGAAGACACCAGCAAAGTGACTCAAACTAGCAGGGTGAATGTGGTGGAAGCACAGAAAGGCAAGAAAAAAAGAATTTATGTTCGAGACATAAATTAAGTGCTGTTGAGGTATTATGTGCCAGCCCCAAAAATGATTAGACAGGGTTTCCATCTTTGTGCTTTTGAGCCAATAGAAGATAAATTAGTATTCAAATAATTTCAATATAATATAATGCTGGGAAGGTTAGGTTTTATACTGTGAGACTCGATGCCACTGCAACTGAAGGGTTTAAGGTGTTAAAAATGGATCAGATTCGGTGGCAATGTAGTTGGATATAATGGAACCAAATACGGAGGCAGACAGACCAGGTAAATCACAATATCAACTGCAAGCTCAAAGTGAGTGCTAAGGGCCTGACCTCTGAAAGTGGAAGTCAGCATGGAAAAGAAAAGGCAATTCAGGCAAAATCTGAGAAAGAGGCAAAACCTGATTAAGCTTTAAGACTGACTAGATTTAGGAGATGAGGACAAGAAAAAGAGAAAACAAAACATGATAAGATTCGTTTGTTTTTTGTTTTTTTGGGGGGGTTGGTGGTAAAACAAGAAAGGAAGTTATTTCAGAAAACACAGTAAGATTCTATGCATATCAGACTAGCAAAAAAACCTGAGTATATCAAAATTTTGTGACAATGTGAAGAAACTGGAACGTGTATGCACTTTTGGTGGAAATTAAGCCTGGTGTTGACCATTCTGGTGTACAACCCAGCAGTATTTAGTGAAGTTAAGTGTGAGAAGTACGAACATAACCTACAAGCCCAGAAAGCACACCACTACTAGTTAATTGCCCGAGAAGTTTCCCCACATATCCACAAGGGGGCACGTACAAAGATGTTCGTAATAGCATTGTTTGCGGAAGTAGGAACTAAAAGCAATCTAAATGTCCATCATTAGGGTAAAAGATGAGTGGTAAGTCATCTTACCTGACATGTGACAAGCAGAAGTAAAAGGCAATTAACTAAAGATATGCCCAGATGATCTTAAGGACATGGTATTGGATTTTAAAAGTAAGCAAGAATTTGGGGCACCTGGGTGGCTCAGTCATTAAGCATCTGCCTTTGGCTTAGGTCATGATCCCAGGGTCCTGGGATCGAGCCCCTCATCGGGTTCCCTGTTCAGCCGGAAGCCTGCTTCTCCCTCTCCCACTCCCCCTGCTTGTGTTCCTGCTCTTGCTGTCTCTCTGTCAAATAAATAAAATCTTAAAAAAAAAATTAAAATAAGCAAGAATTAAATCTATAGCACAGTAACATTTGTGTACATTTTAATCATACACATACACAAAGCCATACAATATCTTTACAAGATCTTATACAAGGCACATTTGAGTAGGAACCTGGAATCAATGTGAAGATAGGGGATCGGGGGAAAAATATTCTTATCTATGAAACAAGAGAAGGGTTTATATGGACCTATGGTGCCCATGTATCTCACCTGAGAAGAATCATAGCCACAACATTTTCTGTTGAGGTTCAGGGGAAAAAAATACACAACTGACAAAGCTGCCTACACATTTGCAAGGAAGTAGACGACAACTATATAAACACACAAGGAAGGAAGAAAGAAGGGAAGAAGGTAAAAAGGAAGGAAATGCATGCAAAAGATTAACTTCCTTAAGTACAAGCAAACAAAATTCAGGGGAAAAGTGAAGGAAATTCTTGATAATGGCTTCAAGTTTTAGAAAAAAAATATACTAATGTGCTTTTTTTTCTAAAATAGAAAAATTGAAACTGAAGTTCATATGCAAGAATAGCTAGGAAAATAGAAAAGACTAGGAAAATACTGCAATGGAAGAATTATGAGTGGGGACAAGCCCCACCAGAGACTAAAATGTACTATATAACTTCATAATTTAAAAAAGTGTGGTATCACAACATGAATAAACAGACAAGTAAAACAGAATAGACAGGGGCGCCTGGGTGGCTCAGTTGGTTAAGCAACTGCCTTCGGCCCAGGTCATGATCCTGGAGTCCCGGGATCGAGTCCCACATTGGGCTCCCTGCTCAGCAGGGAGTCTGCTTCTCCCTCTGACCCTCTTCCCTCTCGTGCTCTCTCTCATTCTCTCTCTCTCAAATAAATAGAATCTTAAAAAAAAAAAAACAGAATAGACAGTCCAGAAGTAGATGCAACAACATATAGATATCTAGACTGTGATAAAATCAGATCACTGGGACAAAGATGGACTTTTCCTATCCATATATTAGAACAAGTGGATAGCCATTTGCAAAGAGAAAAAACTAGATCCATTCAAATTACAAAACAAGAATAAACTGCAAATGGATAAAAGATCTAAAAATTTTAAAAAGGTAGCTATAGGGGCACCCGGGTGGCTCAGCTGGTTAAGTGACAGACTCTTGGTTTTGGCTCAGGTTGTGATCTCAGGGTCCTGAGATTGAGCCACACATGGGCCTCCGTGCTCAGCACATAGTCTGCTTGAGATTCTCTCCCTCTCCCTCTGCCCCTCTCGCCACTTGTGTGTGCTCTCTCTCTCGCAAATATGTAAATAAAATCTTAAAAAAAAAAAGTAACTACATAAATCCTAGAGGAAAACATGACTTAATTCCCCTAAAAGTTGTATATAGAGACTAAAAATTCAGACACAATAAAAGAAAATACTGATAACTTTCACTTCATAAAAATAAGTAAAGTTGAATATCAAAAAATACCATAACATCAAAAGAAAACAGCAAAAACATTTGCAATATATATCACAAAGGTCTTACATCCCTAATATATAAAGAACTTTAAAATTCAAGGAAAAGGACCAAAAATCTGATAGAAAATGAGCAAAGGCACCAACAATTTACAAAAAAAAAAAAATTAAATAGCCTTTAAACATATGAAAAGATGTTCAACTTTACTCATAATAAATGCAAACTAAAAATACATTGAGAGGCCACTTCTTTTTTTCTTTTTCAGGAACCAGTATTTATTATCAAAGTCATATTGAATGTCAACAAGATGCCACAACTACAAAAAATTACACACTCTGCAATCTCAATGCAAACAGTCAAATGGAACCCCAGTCATTAAAAAAGTAATTCAAATTATTCCAAAAAGCAAGTGAATTTTTTATACATCCAGCCAACATATTAAAATGGTTAACAAGCAAAAATACAAATTCAGTGGTCTGGTATCAGTGTCTTTTGTTGTTGTTTTGTTTTGTTTTTAAAGATTTTATTTATTTATTTGAGACAGAGATGGGGAGAGCCCAGAGGGAGAGTGAGAAGGAGAAGCAGACTCCCCACTGAGCAGAGAGCCTGATGTGGGACTTGTCCCAAGGCCCTGAGATCATGACCTGAGTCAAAGGCAGATGCTTAACTGACTGAGTCACCCAGGCGCCTTGGTATCGATGTTTTAAAAAGGTAACTGCTTAAGCATTTCTAATGATTTGAACATCAACCTCTTGGCCAACCAGCTTCATCCCATTCATCACCCAGCAGGCTCTCTGAGCCACCTCTGGCCACTCAAACGTAACCATATCACATCCCTTGGATTTCCATTCTCCATCTTGATGTAGGCATACAGCACATGGCCACATTCCTTGAATTTATCTTTTAGCATCTTCCCTGTAAAATCAAAATGGGAGAATTCTCACAAATATCTGGCAGGCCTTCCTGGCCACCCCAGGAGCATGTGAAAGGCAATTTCTTTTCTTTTTTTTTTAATTTTAACCTTTTATTTTATTTTATTTTATTTTATTTTATTATGTTATGTTAATCACCATACATTACATCATTAGTTTTTTGGGTTTTTTTAAAGATTTTATTTATTTATTTGAGAGAGAGAGAATGAGAGAGAGCACATGAGAGGGGTTGGGGTCAGGGGGAGGAGCAGACTCCCTGCCGAGCAGGGACCCCGATGCGGGACTCGATCCAGGGACTCCAGGATCATGACCTGAGCCAAAGGCAGTCGCTTAACCAACTGAGCCACCCAGGCGCCCCATCATTAGTTTTTGATGTAGTGTTCCATGATTCATTGTTTGTGTGTCACACCCAGTGCTCCATTCAGTACGTGTGAAAGGCAATTTCTTATCCCAAAATTCAAAAGTATGATAACACACTCAGAATGTAAGGCTTTAGGGAAACACATCCTTATATATTGCTGGGGGGGGGGAGACACACAAAATGGCACCACATTTACAGAAGAGAATTTGACAAATATCTAACAAAACTACATATGCACTGACTCTCTAACTCAGCCATTCCCGCTTCTAGGAATTTACTCTGAAGATATCACATCCAGGAATACAAATATACATATGCACATGGATATTTATTGCAGCATTATTTATAATTTATAATTGTACAATATTGAAAACTACATAAATGCCCAAATATAGGAGTGGTTTAATAAACTATGTTATTGGCACACAACAGACTATTATGCAACTATATCAAAAAAAATGAGGAAGCTCTTATTTATTTTTTTTTAAGATTTTAGTTATTTATTTGAGAGAGAGAGAGAGCATGAGAGGGGGGAGGGTCAGAGGGAGAGGCAGACTCCCCGCCGAGCAGGGAGCCCGATGCGGGACTCTATCCAGGGACTCCAGGATCATGACCTGAGCCGAAGGCAGTTGCCCAACCAACTGAGCCACCCAGGTGCCCCAAAGCTCTTATTTATTACAGTGATTTCTAGAACTTACTGTTAATCTTTTAAGTGGAAAAAGAAATGTTTATTTTTTTATTTTTTTAAGATTTTATTTATTTATTTGAGAAAGAAAGAGAGCACAAGCAGGTGGAGCGGCAGGCAGAGGGAGAAGGAGAAGCAGGCTCCCTGCTGAGCAGGGAGCCCGATGTGGGACTCGATCCCAGGACCCCGGGATCATGACTTGAGCCAAAGGCAGTTGCTTAACCAACTGAGCCACCCAGGTGCCCCAAAAAGAAATGTTTAAAAGAATACACACACACCCATACACATCGATAGTGATGGGGTTCAGGGCAGGCAGACCCAAAATATGCCACTTTGGCATATTGATTATTTTGAATCAAAGCTACTTAAACAGGGGCGCCAGGGCACCTGGGTGGCTCAGTCGTTAAGCGTCTGCCTTCGGCTCGGGTCATGGTCCCAGGGTCCTGGGATCAGGCCCCGCATCGGGCTCCCTGCTCGGCGGGAAGCCTGCTTCTCCCTCTCCCACTCCCCCTACTTGTGTTTCTGCTCTCGCTGTCTCTCTTTCTGTCAAATAAATAAATAAAAATCTTTAAAAATAAATAAATAAAATAAACAGGGGTGCCTGGGTGGCTCAGATGGTTAAGCGTCTGCCTTCGGCTCAGGTCATGATCCCAGGGTCCTGGGATCCAGCCCCGGATTGGGCTCCCTACTCAGCAGGGAGTCTGCTTCTCCCTCTCCCGCCCCCCCTCCTCATGCTTTCTCTCTCTCTGTATCTCTGTGTCTCAAATGAATAAATAAAATCTTTTAAAAAGAAAAGCTACTTAAACAGCCAGTGCAAGAAGGATACTCTGACCCTCCTCTGTCCTCCTGAAAGCAGAAAATACATCTCCCAAATCTTACCCTCTCTGTAGCAGGACATACCCTTATCCCAAAGACACACCCTTATCACCAAAGACAGGGAATTCAAGAGAAAGAACACTGTATAGACCAACCCTGTGACTTTTTCACTAATTTACCACCCCAAGCACAAACTCCTTTGTCTTATCAATTCTTCACAAATTTATTGTTTTTTTTGTCTAAATAAAACATATAAAGGGCGCCTGGGTGGCTCAGTTGGTTAAGCGATTGCCTTCGGCTCAGGTCATGATCCTGGAGTCCCTGGATCGAGTCCCGCATCGGGCTCCCTGCTCAGCGGGGAGTCTGCTTCTCCCTCTGACCCTTCCCCCCCATGTGCTTTCTCTCTCTCTCATTCTCTCTCTCTCAAATAAATAAATAAAATCTTAAAAAAAAAAAAACCATATAAAGCCTACCAGTTTTGGTTAGTTCTTTGAGTCTCGTATTTCATGAGCTCCTGTATGTATGAAATTAAATATTTTTCTCCTGTTAATCTGTCTTATGTCAATTTAATTAGTAGACCAGCCAAAGAACCTAGAAGGGAAGAAGGGAAAAATTCTCCTGCCCTGCAATAGCAAGTGCACACCTAGAACACAGATCTTGGTTTCTAAATAGTATTCCCAATATTATTCCCAACTAAAAGGAAACAGGAATCCTTAGAGAATTGACTGATTCCAGGACTAGAACAGGAAAGGTACAAAATATGTCTGAAACATCTTGTTTTGCCAGAAAGTAAGCAAATACTTGGGAAAAAATGATGGGCATGAAGCTAAAAGACACATAATCATTATCAGAAGGCTCACCTGGCTAAATCTGGGATAACTGGAATTTCAAAATAAATGATAGTAATAATGGATTATGAACTGAGGCATATTACCAGATACCCGTATACAAGACACACAGCCAGCTCCCTGTAACCTCACTTGCTCTATGACATTGCTCCTTGACTTAAATGCTACTGCCTACTTCACAGATGGCTTTTTTACCGTAGCTTCCAAGGGGTGATGTTAGCACCAGTCACTAACCCTCAAGCACATTATATTAGGGTAAAGGAACCTTGGCCCCGTGGGGCCAAATTGAGGGCCATACTCACAGCATGTAGCAAGGAAAGAAAGGGGATAATATAGAACTTTGTAGATTATTTGTGTAGTTTTCTACTAATAAAGCATTCTATTATCCCACTCTTCATTCACCTTAGACTACTCTGCTACCCTCTTCCAAAACCAAAGGGCCCTATGTTGAGTCCACTTCATTCTTCCAGCCTCTCCTATCAGCTTCTGGCTCTGTGCTGGATATCATCATTTTGTATCCACTCTCCTCCCTTCTCTGCCCCACCCTGTGTCCTGGAGGGCTGATCTGCATGGATAGCTATAATATAATATAATATAATATAATATAATATAATATAATATAATGTAATAGGCGCCTGGGTGGCTCAGTCATTAGGCGTCTGCCTTCAGCTCAGGTCACGATCCCAGAGTCCTGGGATCGAGCCCCGCATCGGGCTCCCTGCTTGGCAGGAAGCCTGCTTCTCCCTCTCCCACTCCCCCTGCTTGTGTTACCTCTCTTGCTGTATCTCTCTCTGTCAAATAAATAAATAAATAAATAAATAAATAAATAAAATCTTTAAATAATAATAATAATATTTCAAAAGGACTGAATATATATTCAAATTCATCCCCTATGAATCAATAAAAAAGACAGTGCAATAGAAAAGAGCAAAAGACATAGTCATTTCAAAGAAAAGAAAAAACAAATAACTCGTAAACATATAAAAAGATGCTCAACTTTATTAGTAATCAAGGAAATGCAACTAAAACACAATGAAACTTCATTTCATATCCACCATAGTGGAAAAAAAAATTAAAAGTCTAACAAGACAAAATGGTGGCCGAACATAAACTCTCAGACACTACCTGGGGAACTACAAATTGGTATAACTATTTTGAACATTTCCCAACTCATTTTAAGAGGCCTGTGTTACCCTATTACTATAACCAAATGATAGTACCTAAATATAGATGCAAAAATTCTCAAAAAAGCTATAACCATATCAAACCCAGCAAGTTATAAAAGGAATAAAATATCACAACTAAGAAGGATAATCCCAGCAAGGCAAGGCAGGTTCAACATTCAAAAATCAATCGATGTTGAGTTCCAGTCCAAGATGGTGACATAGAAAGACCCTGACCTCACCTCCTCCACAGATACACCAACAAATCTACACCAATTTATAAAGCAATTCCTCCTGAAGAAGAACTAAGGGCTGATTAAGCAGCTTCTGCACAACAAAAGAAAGACCCATTGAGAATGGCAAGAGAAATGGTAACAAAGGGAACCCCCACCCTCCCCAGCACTGAGAACTACAGTGGGGAGGGATAGTACTGTGGGACTGTGAACAGATTTCTCCACCCTGGGGCACAGGAAAAAAAAAAAAAAAAGCCTGCAGTTTAAAAGGGCAACTATAACATAAAGAAACCAGCCCTAGAATCTTGCCAAATGTCTGGGGAGCTACTGGGACTTTCTCCAGATTACCTCGATAGTACAGACAGAAGCAGGGTCCTGGCACCATAGCTGGCCTGCCGCCTCAGCAAGCCTCAGGCCCCTAACCTGCACCAGTCCCAACCATCCCACCAAGGCAGCTCCAGCATGGAGCACACCAGAACACACCTAGTCAGGGCACACTGCAGCTCCAGACATTTTGACAAGCTGACACAGATGCACAACACCCTGGAACACTCCAGGCCCATACCACTTCCCTCCAGCTAACTTGTCAAGGCACTCCAGGAGCAAAGTACCCAGGTACCCAGCCCACACCTGCCTCAGCTCCAGCTGCCCCACGAGGGTGCCCCCTGCATGGAGCACCCTGAGACACTCCAGCTTGTACCCACTTCAGCTCCAGCCATCCCACCTGCGCAGCCCCAGAACAGAGTGCCCCAGGATTCCTAGCCCCTGCCAGCCAGTCAAAGTCACCATGTACACACAGTCTACACAGGGGATGACATGCAGAAGATCATTCCTTCAAGTTTAGAAGTAGCTGTTCTGCCTAATACATAGAAACAAACACAGAAAGTCAAACAAAATGAGGAGACAGAGGAATATGTTCCAAACAAAAGCAAGACAAAACCTCAGAGAAGGAAAAAAAAAACCTAAATGAAACAGAGATAATCTACCTGATAAAGAGCTCAAAGTAATGGAGAGAGGGAATGAATTCACTCAGTAAGAACTTCAACAAAGAGAAAGAGAAAGTATAAAAAAGGACCAATCAGCAATGAAGACTATAGTTACTAAAATAAAAAATGCACTAGAGGGAATCAACAGTAAATTAGAGGATTAGTAATCTAAAAGACAGAGTAATGGAAAGCACCAAGCTGAACAGCAAAAAGAAAAATGAATTTTTTAGGGGCGCCTGGGTGGCTCAGTCGTTAAGCGTCGGCCTTCAGCTCAGGTCATGATCCCAGGGTCCTGGGGTCAAGCCCCACATTGGGCTCCCTGCTCGGCGGGAAGTCTGCTTCTCCTTCTCCCACTCCCCCTCCTTGTGTTCCTGCTCTCGCTGTCTTTCTCTCTCTCTCTCTGTGTCAAATAAATAAATAAAATCTTTTAAAAAAAAAGAATTTTTTTAAAAAATGAGGAGGGGTACCTGGGTAGCTCAGTCAGTTAAGCTTCTGACTGGTGAGTTCCAGCCCCCGCCCCCAGCATGGAGCCTAATTTTTAAAAAAAATTTTTTAAATGAGGATAGATTAAGGAATGCTTTGGACAACATCAAGTGAACAATCATTCACATTGTAGGGGTCCCAGAAGGAGAACAGACAGAGAAAGGAGCAGAAAAATTATTTAAAGAAATAATAGTCAAAAACTTCCCTAACCTGGTGAAGGAAACAGACATCCAGGTTCAGAAAACAAAGAGAGCTCCAAAAAAGATGAACCCAGGGATGCCTGGGTGGCTCAGTCAGTTAAGCGTCTGCCTTCGGCTCAGGTCATGATCCCAGGGTCCTGGGATTGAGCCCCGCATCGGGCTCCCTGCTCCATGGGAAGCCTGCTTCTCCCTCTGCCTGCCGCTCCCCCACTTGTGCTCTCTCTCTCTCACAAATAAATAAAGTCTTAAAAAAAAAAAAAGATAAACCCAAAGAGGTCCACACCACAACATTTAATAATCGAAATGTCAAAAATGAAAGATAAAAATTCCTCACCTAGAACTATGAAATTAAAAGCTCTCAAAGTACGTATGAAAATCTGCATTAAATAAGCATGCCATGTGACTTTATGCTTACTGAAGTTTTTGAAGAGGTACTTGATATTAGAATGACAGATTTTAAATTCCTTAAGGCTGCTTAATACAGGTACCAATTTAGAATGACATATGTGTATGGTGGGGGTGGGAATGATGGAAGGAGTAAGAGGAGTGCTAAAAGTTGATAGACCTAACAGTCTGCAAACTGGTGTCTTGAGAATTGCTTGGGGTGGGGGGAGACCCTTCCCCCCCAAAACATACACATATGCTTGTTGGAATTGGGTCCAGGAACCCAAAATAAGTGAGAATTGAGAACCCTCATTCCCTCTCAACTGATTTAGAAATGGAGGTAGAATCAGATTAAGCAAATTAATTTATTTTAAGCCAATGGCTCTCAAGCTTAGTGGCTTGTTAAACCACAGGTTGCTAGGCCCCACACCAGAATTTCTGGTTGAGTAGGCCTGAGGTGGATCTAAAATATGTTTCTAACAAGTTCTCAGGTGATGCGGCTACTACTGACCAATGACCTCCTTCCACTTGGATTTTCTCATTGGTAAAGTGGGCAATAGTAATGTTCTATGGATTAATGAAAATCAAGATATGGAAGTGCTTTTTCATTACATGTGTTCCAAAGTATTATAATCTTGTTGAATGGAGTAAAATGATTTATTAAATCAATCTAGACAAATTTTCTCCAGTGTTACAAAATATATCACCCAGGGTGAAAAAGCCAAAAAGTTAATCCAAAGTAATCATTTTTAAAGTCAGGTTATGGGAGTGAGAAGGAGCCATCCTAGGCAATTCATATCTTCTCACCACCCACATGTCCCCTGCTCCGTGGGCCCATCCCACCCACAAAGCCACCATCCTGAACACAGGGGATGGCTCTGGCCACCAGCATTAGATTATCCCCTACCCTTCACCACAAATGAACCTGGGACCCTCTCCCTCAAACTCTCCTAATGCCTCAAAAAGAAAGGAATTATCAATCTGTTCCCCCTTTTTGTTCCTTTCTTCAGACCCAAAGCCCTGATTCACTCTAGTTTCTTTGTGGTACTCGTCCCTCTTTAAAGTCCCACGGCTGTGGTAGTTCAGGCTAGGAGTCCTTGAAGGTTAGACATTTTCCTATTTTCCTTTTTCAGCAACACAACTGATCACTATTTAATTTGGCAGTTTGATAAAGTTAAGTCCTAGATATCCCCAGTGCAATGACAATAACCATGCTTTCTATTAAAGTTAGGGGGGAAAAAATCCCATGAAATTAGGTCCAGCTTTTAGGGTAATCTGGTGCTTCCAAAACTGCTGCAGATTCCAAAACATGGCTACAGGACCTGCTAGAGCGGCCTCTCTCTCTGGACACGCTCTCCCAAATTCTACGTGCCAAACAGAGAAAACCTCTTATTTCTGATTAACCATACACTTTAATGTTTCAGATTTCATTCAGGTAATTGGTTTTCTGAAAAGATTTCCTGAAATCCTGAAAATGCTCCCTGGCCACATCGTCATTTTTGTTTTCTCTCTAGAGCAAGGTTTTTGGGAGGGGGCAAAGCAGACACTCAATAAAAAGTTTCTGGATTAAAGGAACTGATGGGAGCAGTGGGGAGGCAAGGCAGAGGGATTAGAGAGGAATCAGGATGTAAACTGAAATCCCAGCTGGAGAGGAGATAGGAAATCAGTTTCTGTGTGGTTCTGAGGGACTAGAGCTTCTTAGACAAACTCACCGCCGGCTTAAAACCCCGGGGCACTTCCCCTGCTCTTAGCGTGGTCTGCGAGGCCCTGGGAGGACCAGCCTTCCTCCCTTTCCGGCCTTGCCTCCCGTCTGCTCCGCCTTCCTCCCGCCCCAGCCACGCGGCCCTAGCGCCGGTTCCCGACGTTTCCCTTCCACCTGGCCAGGCTGACTGCTGACAGCTAACTTGGCTCTCACCCAGAATTGACTTCCCTGGGGAACCTTCCCTGACCCCCGTGCCCAGATCCAGTCTCAAGCACCCTCAAGCTCCTCCAAACACTTGGCAGCCCGGAGTCCCATTCCCCACGACGCCCTGGGTACCGGGTGTCCTGGCCGCGCCTCCCTGGGAGCACACGGTGGGAGGAAGCCCTGCCTGGGCAATCCGGGCCAGGACCAGCCGGGTGCGTCTACACCCACTCGGAATCGCTCCCTTCCCCACTCCATGCAGAGTCTCATGTGACCCTCAAATTTTATATACATATTTAAATGTGAATATATGAATCCTGAGGGGGTGTGATTGATGTGCCTCGGTTTTCCGAATCTGTGAAGTGGTAATATTGAAAGAATTAGGTGAGTCACTAAATACAAGAGCCTGGTGGAGTTCCTGGCAGGCCTGAGGCTCAGTCACCGTCAGCTATTGTTAACCACATTTTGGCCAGAGGATTTCACTAGATTGGGTTTTGCTTTTGTTTATCAATTGTTTTGTAAGCAATCCAGGCTTTCCTTAACTACGCCCTAAATTTACCTCCCTTCTAAATCTGGTCAGCGCTAACCTCTGCCCTTCTGTAGGGCAGACCTCCATTTCCATGACAATGAAAGCTGTTTTGCTTCTCTTAATCCTGTACTTACCTTTGGTGGAAAACAGGCGAAAAGCTTAAAACTCAAGGCGGACAAAAAAAAGCAGCCACCCCAAGACAACTTTTTTTTTTTTAATCTTCGGGTTATTCCAGAACTTTTCCCATGAATTTTCTCCAAGTTTTGTGTTTTCTTTTGTAAGGCTGAAAAATCTTCAGTCCAGGGCATGCATGGAATTTATGGCATATGCTTAAATTTCCAAATTTTGCTACTTTGACACAGATTAACCTAAAGCTGTTTTCTGCACTTGGAAGCACAAACATTCACTGCCAACTGATTGAAGGGTGCACTAGCTGAGGACAACTTGCGGGAGCCACAACCGCTGGTCCATGAAGCAGACTGAAGAAGTACGGAACTCAGGAAGACTACACCTAATCGATCAGCAAAAAAAGTTTGCCAATCATCTCTGGGTGAGCTTGTGGAGAAACATGTAATCTCATATATTGCTGCTGGGTTCAAAATTATTTCAACCCCTGCGGAAGGCAGTTTGGCAATAGCGAGCAAACTTATGTATATGATTTCCTCTCTGGACCAGCAATTTTCCCTCTATTTATAGGCCTACATAGAGTACTTGCACACCTGCAAAACAATGACCTTGAAGGTATTCACCACAGCTATGGAAAGCCAAAGATTGGGAACAACCCAAAAATTCTTTGGTAGGGAAGCAATTAAATGGAATCATGCCCAACTATAAGGGAGGGAAAGAATCTACATTTATGATTGTAACTGTATTTTAAAAAAACTCTGGAATGGAAGAGTACACAAGAAAATAAAGCTTTTTATTTTTGGAAAGTAGAAATATGTGCATAAATGAATAGTTATGAGGATAATTTTTTTATAATCCTATAATGGATAGGAGACTTTTCTATTATTTTGGTATTCCGATCCATATGAATGTAGTATCTATTAAAAATTTATAAGTAAATGTAAATATTAGTGTTACTTAAGAAAATGCTGTTTATTCCAATATAGCAACAAGTATTCTCCACTTTTCTGTCTCATTATATTGCATATCAGCTCGTGGTCTATTAAGCTTACAAGCGTATAAAACTACTACACTGATGGGGTTCCTGGGTGGCTCAGTCGTTAAGCGTCTGTCTTCGGCTCAGGTCATGATCCCAGGATGCTGGGATGGAGCCCCCGCATCAGGGCTCCCTGCTTGGCGGGAGGCCTGCTTCTCCCTCTCCCCCTGCTTGTGTTCCCTCTCTGTCTCTGTCAAATAAATAAAATCTTAAAAAAACAAAAACAAAAACTACTACACTAAGAAGGTACTGACATTTCTATGTTTTGGAAAATACTTGCTTTTCATTTTACACATGTCAACCTATTATAGTTATTTTTAAAAAGAATTCAGGTCGGGGCGCCTGGGTGGCTCAGTCGGTTTTAAATGTATGCCTTTGGCTCAAGTCATGATCCCAGGGTCCTGGGATAGAGCCCCTCATCGGTCTCCTTGCTCAGTGGGGGAGCCTGCTTCTCCCTCTGCCTGCAGCTCCCCCTGCTTGTGTTCTCTCTCTGACAAATAAATATATAAAATCTTAAAAAAAAAAAAATCAAGGTCAGTTCCAGACAATATCACATTTCCCCTAAAATTGACTGGGCTTTGATCAAAGCTGCATCTCAAAATCAAACTCCTATGCCTTTTATTTTATTTTTTTAAGATTTTATTTATTTGACAGAGAGAGACACGGAGAGGGAACACAAGCAGGGGGAGTGAGAGAGGGAGAAGCAGGCTTCCCGCCAAGCAGCGAGCCCGATGTGGGCTCAACCCCAAGACTCTGGGATCATGACCTGAGCCGAAGGCAGACGCTTAACGACTAAGCCACCCAGGCACCCCCTCCTATGCCTTTTAACCCTAGCCATGTGTGCTCTTGGACCTTTTTCTAGCTTTGAAGGTTTTATTTAAGGGTTAAGCTCAAGGGCCACCTTGGCTGTGATGTTATCACCAATACTTCAAACATCAAGGAGCTATTTATTTAAAATTTTATTTTAATTAGCAAACCTGGGAGGGGGAGCCACATTAGAACTCAGAGACAAAGGTGGAGACCCAAAAATCAGCTGGTTTTTCCTTGTCAGGCTGGAGGAGAATTTCAACCAGACCACATCCATTCCAGCTCTGGAGACAGTTTACTCTTTAAATCCTGATTCCAGGTACGTTGGTTGCAAACTGGCTTCACTTCATCCAAGGACCTAGCTCTAGGGCTTTCATGGCATCCTCAAGTTTGAGCATCCCTGCACCAGAAAGCAACAAGTGTGCATGAGGGGAGAGGGTAAGAGCCCCTGGACAGTTCTCAGCCTCTTTCAAGGTTCCTTTCTGGGACTTTCCAGCCTGGCATTCTGCACCTGGGATTCTTGGGAATGTCAGAAGGTGGGGCCGCTGAGCCCATTCCAATATCCCCCAAGAAGCTAGAGGGAGTGTTGGGAGGGAGGGTAAGAACTGGGATCAGGTCTCAGGTAACACTTCCCTATGAAGCCAGGCCGCCTCTCATCCTGGTCTCACTCCAGGGTCTCTAGAACCAACAGACGGTATTACAGCATCTCAGGGGCAGCCCAGATATGGAGGGGCGCCCCTGGTGAAGCTGAGGTGCGGGTGTTGGTTGCGGTGAGAAGAGAGGGAGAGAGTAGAGAAGGGCTACAGGAGAGGGAGTAAAACCACCCACGCGTCCCCAGGCCAAAGGACCTCGTCCCCAGGCCTCTCACCTCGTTCCTGTCGCTGGCGGTGCCATTCGGCCATGGACTGGAGCATCCACCTGGCCCTGAGCTTATACAAGTAAGAGCCATAAACCACGATCTCGGTGAGGTCCGAGGATTCCAGAACCTTTAGCTCGAGCATGACTTTGCTCACTTGCTCGATGTACGGGATTCGAGATCCAGCTGGGCCTGTTTGGGGAAGAATATGAGCGCTTAGGCCCACGGAGAGAGACCAAGACGCCCGAGCCAGGGCACCCAGGTCAGGATTGGGCTCACTCACCAAACATAGCTTCCAAGAGCTGCGTCTGGACCTGCAACACCTCGGGATCTTTCAAGTCTTCGGGAGCTTTCACCCACGGTGGAATATCTTTTCGTTTTGGTAGCGTCCCCATCTGGACTGCCTCAAAACTTACCACACTCCAACCTAAGCTAGGCCTGAGCCGCCCCGGCCACCGCGCGGAGAGGTGAGCACCGGAGAGGGCCCCGCCCACGACAAGCCCCGCCCACGACAAGCCCCGCCCCCTGCCTGGCGGTCCGTTCTCCCACTCAGAACGCTCCGCTGGCCCGCCTGCGCTTTGGTCTTGCGCGTGACCATCTCCGTCACTTTACCCTCTCCCCAGTGCCGGTGGGCCTGGCGTCTCCGAGTTTATAAGGGTTTCCACCTGTATTGACTCGTTTCTTCCACACCGGAATCTCTTGGCCTTGGGAGTGCATGGGGCGAGGGCAACGTCAACTCTTACCCTGGGAACAAGTGATTGGACCTGAACCCCGGAAAGACGAAAATCCAAGGCTTGAGGGCGTGAGGACCACCGGGGAGCTGCGAAATCAAGTTCCTGTCTCCCACGTTCCAAAGGAGGGTCCCACTTCCCTTGGGCCTAAGGGAGCTAAACCCAGCGGCTTCACTTCACGGAGACCCCCTACAACTTCCGGGGACTCGGGAGTAATTCCTGCCATTTAACAAAGGAGAAAAGGAAATTCAGAAAGTCCTTATCTGCAAGGCACGTGATGGGGTCACTAAAGTGCCCGTACTGTTCGCCCTCCTTGAAGCCCCAAAGTCTGGGACTTTTCAGTCTATTCCAATTTCAGAACTCATGAGTGCCCCACCTGGACACTTGGGCCCAAACTGTATAGGCCAGACTTTTTTTTTAAGATTTATTTATTTATTTGAGAGAGAGCCAGCGAGCATGGGTAAGGGCCCAGGGAGAAAGAATCCTCGAGCTGACTCCCTGAGGAGCATGGAGGCTGATGCTGGGCTCACCCCAGGACCCTGAGATCATGCCCTGAGCGGAAATAGAGTCAGCCACTTAACTGACTGAGCTACCCAGGCACCCCTGTATAGGCTAGGCTTCTGCTTCTAAGCAGTTTTATTCATTTAGAAAACATATTGCTTGAAGTGATGCACTAGATTCATACGATGAGAGTGTGATTTCAATGTTTTATAGCTTCATAGATGTGGAAATGAAGATGACTTTTCCCAAGACCATGTTCTGATAACTTCCAATCCCATCAGCTGACTATTATGACTATCTCTTAAGGCAGACTTCTTCACATTCAGTCAAAGAACTGTGGGTTCTTGGGGCACCTGGGTGGCTCAGTCAGTTGAGCATCCACCTCTTGATTTCAGCTCAGGTCATGATCTCCGGGTTGTCAGCACAAGTCCTGCATTGGGTTCCATGAGTGTGGAGCCTACTTAAAAAAAAAAAAAAAAAAAAAAAATCTACAACTGTATGTGAATCTACAATTATCCAAAATAAAGAAGTTTAATTTAAAAAAATGAAGTCAGAATTTAAAAATTTCAAAATCTGTCTGAATTTCAGTTGCCATCTTGGGACCCCTTTCTAGCTCCCATATACCATTGTGTTCTGTTGGTAATGAAAGCTGGATAGTTAAGAGACTTAAAGAGAACATTGTGGTACAAAATGATTTATATTATGTTCTCACATAAAGATCTTTTCCTGCTTAATGCCATTCACATTAAAGTCTACTAGATATTATTTAAACACTGTCACTCCAGGTTTATTTCTTTCTTATTGTCTTAATTCATTTGCTTTTCTTTTCTTAGAGAATGATTATGTCCTTTTGCATTGAGTGTCTCTATTAAGTAGCAACTTATTGGATATTTTAATCCACTCAGTTTTAATTTTGGCTGAAAACTTTTAAATCATCTGAGTGTGTTATTAGGCTAGGCTTTTCCATCCTCTAAACACTCCCTACCCCCCAACACTTGTCACTAGCTATAAAAGTAAATACTTTCTTGACTAAAGAAGGTGGGTTGGGAGTGATGCAGGGGATGGAAAGGTGACAGATATCTTCCAAAAAGCTGAAATCAGAGTTTTCCTGGGAGTAGCATTCCAGAGCAGCTGGTGGCTCCTTTTACCTTCAAAAGAATTAGTTTTGATGATTTACTTTTCAGACCTATAACATACTATACGGACACTGGAGCCAGATGCATCCATATTGACAATTACTACTTGTATTATTTCAAGTGGGATGTGTGTGTGATGATAAAAAGCTTTCTTTAGAGTGGACTTTGGTGTTTTTGAATCTCGACCATAAGAGGAGATACAAAGCAGGAATAGAAAGACCTAAAATAGAACAAAAGATGCAATTAGAAATACTCTTTTTTGTTGTTTTTTTTTTGTTAGTATAGGGAAATTTTATTTCTATGGTAGCAGCATTTATTTTGGTTATGGAAAAATAACACTATTTTAAAGCCAAGGTAATGAAGCAGAAATATATTTTTTTCTCATATGTCCATACTCAAATATCACATATGTTTTCAAGACATTCTTAAATTAACAAGGAACAAATGCAGAATCCAAGTAGTATCTGTCAACAGAAGAGTTGTATTAAAGCTACATTATCAGCCCTAGAAATCAGAAAATTCAAAATGATCCCTTGCAGTGATTCTCAACTTTACTGTGCATCAGAATCACCTGGATTGTGGAAAAAGCACCTTCAGGAGACTGAAGGCAAATCAACCAGTTAAACAAGCCCTTGGTCTCAGAATAAATACCAAAGGGCCTGAAGATACAAACTCCGTTCCTCAGAGAGGAGCAAAGACAAAATACACCATGGTATGAGATCAGGCTTTCACTTACTGTGTTACTTCTCCGAGCCTCAGATTCAGGAATAATAATGTTACTCTCAAAATTGTTCTACAAATTAGATCAGATAGTGTGTGATAAGTGCTTCCCTAACTCATTCATCAGCTATTATCATTATTTTATCATTATCATCATCATCATCATCATCTTATACAGAGGGCATCCTCCCCCAGCCCCCATTCTGACTCCCACATAGCTATTAATATTTATTTTAAAAATAAGCATTAAGGGCACCTGGGTGGCTCAGCTGGTTAAGTGGCTCGGGTCATGATCCCGGGGGCCTGGAATGAAGCCCCATGTCAAGTTCCCTACTCGGTGGGGAGCCTGCTTCTCCCTCTCCTCCCCACTCTTGCTCTGTCTTGCTATCTCTGTCTCTCTCTCTCAAATATAAAAATAAAATATTTTTTAAAAATAAAAAATAGGGCGCCTGGGTGGCTCAGTTGGTTAAGCGACTGCCTTCGACTCAGGTCAGGATCCTGGAGTCCCGGGATCGAGTCCCACATCGGGCTTCCTGCTCAGCAGGGAGTCTGCTTCTCCCTCCGACCCTCTTCCCTCTCGTGCTCTCTATCTCTCATTCTCTCTCTCTCACGTAAATAAATAAAATCTTAAAAAAAAATAAAAAATAAAAATAAAAACTAACTCACTGATTTCAAGCTCATGGACTACAAGTACCATTTTTATATTGATACCATTTTTACTAGCTTCAACCATTCACTTATATTAAGATTTCAGTACATGATTGAAATGACAATTTTTCTATCTAAACTAAGATGATAAAGTCAAAGAAAAAAGGGAACTAAAACTTAAAAAGTATGTGTTGCTTCTAAAGCATCAGTAACTAGATGAATGAACTGCTTTTCAAAGTGACCCATTTTAGACAATCTCTGATGTTTCCTGTATTTTCTCAATCTCAAGTTATTCATAGATGGAAATATGGCAATAAAATACCTATAATCTTCATCACTTCCTATGTTCAATATACTATACAGTAATGTTACATGGTTAAAGTTTTGGCCGTTTATGTAACTATCTTAATATCTTAAATATCTGAGGTTTTAATATTCTGAAACTATAAACCTAAGCTATAGAGGTACACAGGTTAGGAAAGCATTTCTCAACCTCAGCAAAATTGACATTTTGTGTTGGATAATTCTTTTTTGTGGAGGGCTGTCCTGTGCATGGTAGGATATAAGTAGGCATCTCTGGCCTCTACCACTACACACCAGGAGCAACCTTTTCCACTCCCCCATTTTGACAACCAAAAATGTCTCCAGATGTTGCCAAATGTCTTTTGGGAGTCAGAATTACCTCTCCCCCTGCCATCAAGAACTGCCAAGCTAGGGGCTCCTGGGTGGCTCGGTCATTAAGCATTTGCCTTCGGCTCAGGTCATGATCCCAGGGTCTTGGGATTGAGCCCCACATCAGGCTCCCTGCTCAGCGGGAAGCCTGCTTCTCCCTCTCCCACTCCCCCTGCTTGTGTTCCCTCTCTCTCTGTGTCTCTGTCAAGTAAATAAATAAAATCTTAAAAAAAAAAAACGAAACACCGCCAAGCTAGAATTTTACATAGAAATAACTGTAAACTCAGTGCACAGATTATACAAGATTCTATGCAATTTTACTAATTCAAAGAGTACAGCACATTAGTTTTTGCAATACTATTTATGCTAGGGCACATAGTTTTTATGTAATGTACTATTTAAGTATACAGTTACCCACACATATCTTTTTCCAATTGAAAACACTGACATTAAACAGGAAAAAAAAAACATAGTTAATCTCGCAACCATTTTTATATTACCCAATACAAAGAAAAACCTATGGTTTACAAACATTTGCTAAATGGAGACCAAAAGAAATCACTGCAAGTGCCCTTCCTTCTGAATTTGAAGTCTCTCTTTCTCTACTTGTAAGTGTTCTTTTTCAATCTGCAGCTTCTCTGATTCAAACTTCAAGAACTGGGGCACCTGGGTGGCTCAGCTGGTTAAGCAACTGCCTTCGGCTCGGGTCATGGTCCTGGAGTTCCAGGATCAGGTCCCGTGTCGGGCTCCCTGCTCAGTGGGGAGTCTGCTTCTCCCTCTGACCCTCCCTCCTCTCATGTGCTCTCTATCTCTCCCTCATTCTCTCTCTCAAATAAATAAATAAAATATTTAAAAAAAAAAACTTCAAGAACTGTAACCTTTTTCCAGTTGTAAGCGTTCTCTCTCAAGTTTTAATTCTCTGTTTCTATGTCCTGTGGTTGAAGTATGGACTTTTGTCCTTGGCCAAGTTCATTTTCCAAAGAGGGGTTGTCAGAGTTGACAATCTGTAGCCTCAACTTCTTTCATTCTGTGGCCACTCCTTGTCGATCTCTAGGCGTTCCTTTTCTACCTGCAGCCTTTCAGCCTCAATATGCAGGCGTCGTTTTTCCAACTCCAGTTTCTGTTTCTCTATGTTGATCAGCAAATATGCAGACCTAAATGGTTCAGAGTAAAAAAGTCATCGATGTGGGGGAAATCAGGAAGTTCATTTTCCCTCCTGGAATCTGGTATGACTGATGACAACACTTCTTCCTCCTCAATCTCAAAATCGGGGCTCTGGGGATCTCTCTCTTTCTCTTGCACCTTAACCTCAGTTAAGGATCCACTTGCATCCCTAAAATCTGCCACATTTTGCCAATCAAAATCTGTATCATTTCAGAATCCAGTCTTTTCATCTATCTCTTCGGTGACAGTCATCTAAATCAGATGTGGGAGGGAGACATCCTGAACCAGCCCGCTTAATGTTCTTTTTTTTTTTTTTTTAAAGATTTTATTTATTTATTTGACAGAGAGAGGGAACACAAGCAGGGGGAGTGGGAGAGGGAGAAGCAAGCCTCCCGCCGAGCAGGGAGCCCGATGCGGGGCTCCATCCCAGGACCCTGGGATCACGACCTGAGCCAAAGGCAGACGCCCAACGACTGAGCCACCCAGGCGCCCCCAGCATAATGTTCTTGTTCGCTTCATCTTCTTCCTCTTCATAGGTGCCCGCCAGTCAAGGTCAAGGTGCCTTCTTTTCACTTCCCTCCCTGTCCTCTGTTCTCCTTCTCCTACGGCATTGACACCCTGCTGAATCTCCTCCGAAGCCAGCGGCTTCATCATGTTGTTATATTGAGCTGCTTGGAAAAAATTACTTCTTTTCTTTTTGCAATTTCTTGCAAAAGGGTCTGAGTTTCTTGAACATTAAAACTGCTTTTCCTTTTCTTTTTCAACTGCTTCATTTTCCTACTTAAATGCAGAGTTTTTACAGTAAGGAAAGAGGTGAAAAGTTGAGAAATGCTACAAAGAGCAAGAATCAAAGGCAATCTCTTGTTGGCACTTTGTTTATATCAGAGTTTTTGGATGCCTGGGTGGCTCAGTCAGTTAAGTGTCTGCCTTCAGCTCAGGTCATGATCCCAGGGTCCTGGGATCAAGTCCTGCAACAGGCTTCTTGCTCAGCGGGAGCCTGTTTCTCCCTCTGCCTGCCGCTCCCCCTGCTTGTGCTCTCTCTCTCTCTGACAAATAACATCTTTTTTAAAAAATAAATCAGAGTTTTCCACTCATCTAGTAACACGGGCAGGTTGGATCATTCCTATGTTGCAGCACACTTCAAGGAATTACTGAAGTGAAAACTTGGCTTTTTCCTTCCTCTAACATTTGCTCTGCCTCTATGAGGATCTGGGAGATGGTAGCCCACTTGCTCCAAAGGTCGTATGTTCAATACATAACACTGTGAGTAATCCTTGTAAAGATGATATAGCACCATTGGCATATTATACCTGGGCAATTTTTTTCAGGGACGAACACTTGAGACTGAAGTTCCTGAGACCCCGTAGCACCTCTGCCAGACTGCCTTTAAGGGGGGTCAGAAATACTCGAGAAGAGAAAAAAAAAGAAATAAGAAAAGAACATAATTCCTTGGGTAAGTTAACCAACTGAAATTACCTTTTATCCTTCAGTCATCTTTATAGCACCTAACTGTGTGCTACTGAGGGTATACACCCTTTTTTTTTTTTAAGGTTTTTTATTTATTTCTTTGACAGAGAGAGACACAGCGAGAAAGGGAACACAAGCAGGGGGAGTGGGAGAGGGAGAAAGGCTTCCTGCTGAGCAGGGAGCCCGATGTGGGACTTGATCCCAGGACCCTGGGATCGTGACCTGAGCCGAAGGCAGACGCTTAACAGACTGAACCACCCAGGCACCCCTACACCTGACTTTGACATCCCATTTCCATCACCTTTCCCCAACTGTCCACAAGAGCAGGGACTCAATAAAGGCTGTATAAGTTTGATCATTCTTCTTGTATTTATTTGAATTGATCAAGAATGTTTCACTTACGTTTTAAGATGTAAACCAATGTAGGGACACCTGGGTGGCTCAGTTGTTAAGCGTCTGCCTTCGGCTCAGGTCATGATCCCAGGGTCCTGGGATGGAGCCCTGCATCGGGCTCCCTGCTCTGCGGGAAGCCTGCTTCTCCCTCTCCCTGTCCCCCTACTGTGTTCCCTCTCTCACTGTGTCTCTCTCTGTCAAATAAATAAATAAAATCTTTAAAAAAAAATAAGATGTAAACCAATGTAAATGTTATTTTTCATCATTAGTCACCACCTAGTTCCATTTATTAAATATTTTCTAACTTATTGTTTAATGCTGTCTACTTAATCACTTATGGGTACATTTTTGCATATAATTGAACTTTTTATAAGTTCTCTGCTCTTTCCCATAGCTGGAAATTTCTGGGTTTTTTTTTTCTTTTTTCACCAACGTCACCACACAATTCAAGGTTCTGGCATTCTAAATATGAGGCCATTGTAGAAAGAACTATTGCTTTATAATGTGTTTTTAAACTTGGAGGCTTAAGTTTATCTCACTTAGAACTTTCTGCTTCTGGGGCGCCTGGGTGGCTCAGTCATTAAGCGTCTGCCTTCGGCTCAGGTCATGATCCCAGGGTCCTGGGATCGAGCCCCACATCGGGCTCCCTGCTCCGCGGGAAGCCTGCTTCTCCCTCTCCCACTCCCCCTGCTTGTGTTCCCTCTCTCACTGTGTCTCTCTCTGTCAAATAAGTAAAAAAATCTTTAAAAAAAAAATAACTTTCTGCCTCTTTCTACTATACCAGGTATCACCTGGAAATGCCTAGTCATTGCAGTTTCTTCTCTAGAACAATCACTGGTAACTGTACAGGAACTTCATTATCATCCTCTAGTTTCCACAGACTCACATAAAAACATGCTTTTACCATTAAAAGATATACACACACACATTCCTTCTGTGTGTCTGTCTGTCTGTCTATCCCTCTCTCAGGAGAAGTCAAGCCTTTGACAGAACTGGGTACTTGGTAAGGACTAAAGTCCTAGCTCTTCCTAAATTTCCCTCATGCCCAAGTCCTCACTTCCAGCCTAAAAACCACCAGCCATATAGAAGAAATTAAAACTATTCATTCACTCATCAAAGAGTAAGTGCCTACAGTATGACAGACATTTTGAAAGATGCTGGGTACACTCCTGAAAGACAATCTCTGCCCCCAAAAGGAGAAGAAAAACAAAAGAAGCAATTGTAATATGGTGTCACAAGTACCAGGATGGGGTAAGCATGAGGATATAGTTAGAGAACAAAAGAAAGTCCTCAAGTCCTCAAGGAGTTTATCAATCAAGGTTCACCAAAGAAACGGAACCAGACACACACACACAAAGAGATTTATATCAAGGAAGTGGCTTATGGGACTGTGTAGCTGGCAAGTCTGCAATTTGTAGGGCAGGCTGGCAGGGATGATAAAGTTTTGAGTGGTGATAGTTCCAGAACATTGTGAATACATTTAATGCCACTGAATTGTACATGTTACAAATGGTTGAAAGGCTAGGGACAGGAGCTGATGTGACAGAATTCCTTCTTCCCTAGGGAAACCTGCTGGATTTTGTGATGTCTCCACCCCCTCTAGGCTAGCCCTCTGTTAAGAGTAGGGAAAAACCCCGCATCCTGCCCGTGCAGTACAAACTTAACGAAGAAGTGTTTTCTTCCAATCTCAAACAATAAGGGAAAATAATCTATTAGAATAAAAATAATAGAGCCTAAAGGCTGTGGAAAAGAAATGGAGGGGTGGACTGGGGCGCCTGGTTGGCTCAGTTGGTTGGGCATCTGCCTTTGGCTCAGGTCACGATCCCAGGGTCCTTGGATTGAGTCCCGCATCAGGCTCCTTGCTCAGCAGGGAGCCTGCTTCTCCCTCTGCCTGTGGCTGTCCCTGCTTGTGCTCTTTCTCTCTCTCACACACATAAATAAATAAAATCTTTAAACAACAACAACAAAAAAAAAAACGTTAAAAAAAAAAAAGGAAAGAAATGGAGGGGCAGAAAGAAAAGTCACTGGCCATACTCTTGCGGCAGAAGCATTAAGATGAGGCAAGCTAGGTCCAAATGAGCCCAGCCGTGTCCCCACCTCAGGGGCCACCTCAGACTTTGGGATCCTGCTCCTGGTCTGTGATCTGCTCAACTCCAACTACGGGGCCAGTATAGACTTGGGGATGTGGTTGGAGTTAGAGTGAGCTCTGGCAGCACCTCTTCCTCAGGGCCTACTGTAGCATCTAGAAGGAAAGGAGAAAAGCACCCCATTTCCCTCCCATGTGTACAATAATCACCTAATGCGGGGTAGAGGGTAGGATCCAGGGCAGTTGCCCAGAATCTGGGGTCTATCACAAAAACCTAGCTGGGCCAATTTGGCCCTGTGTGGTGCAAGCTCAAGGGCTGGGGTGGGAGGTATCCAGGCTGCGGTGGGTCAATTCCTGCCCCTCTCTCCCTTCACTTCACTACCTGTGGGAGCCATTCCCTCCCTTGTCCCACTCTGTGCCAGAAGCTGGCTGTGAGGGCCTGCCATGTTTTTGTTTTTTTTTTAAGATTTTATTTATTTGCTAGAGAGAGAGAGAGAGCACAGAAGTAGGAGTGGCAAGCAGAGGAAGAAGCAGGCTCCCAGCGGAGCAGGGAGCCCAACGTGGGGCTCGACCCCAGGACCGCGGGATCATGACCTGAGCCGAAGGCAGTTGCTTAACCAACTGAACCACCCAGGTGCCCCCGAGGGCCTGCCATGTTAATGATCATGAATATGTTGGCCTATGGGGGCGGGGGAAGGAGCGGATGAGACTGCACTAGGGTTCTCAAGAAAAAGTTCTACTCATATCTCCCTCAGTGAATGTTGGATGTAAACAAACATACATGCTCAGAGCTTCCAATTAGTTTTTTACTAGACAAACAAAAACAACATAGGGCAGATGAAAAAGAAAAGAAAAAGAAGAATAGCAGTCCAGAAGGCCAACTTTTAAATAACAGGAGTTCTAGAAAGAGGTAAGAGGAAACACAAGGAAAAAAAAGTTTAATAAAATAATTGAAGAATATCTACCAAAGATTAAGATCAGAATGGCCTAAACGTCTCAAAAGCATCACTGGAAGCTAGCAGATAATTAAGTGAAGCATGAAATTTTGAGGGAAAAATTATTTCAATCAAGAATTCTAAGACCAGGGGAGCCTGGGTGGCTCAGTCATTGAGCATTTGCCTTCGGCTCAGGTCATGATCCCAGGGTCCTGGGATCCAGCCCCGCATTGGGCTCCCCGCTCAGCGGGAAGCCTGCTTCACCCTCTGCCACTCCCCCTGCTTGTGTTCCCTCTCTCACTGTGTCTCTCTCTGTCAAATAAATAAATAAAATCTTAAAAAAAAAAAAAGAATTCTAAGACCAAATGTTCAATCTACTGTGTGGATGGAATAAAAATATTTTCCAACATGCAAGGCCTCAAAATATTCATTCTTCCTCAGAAAGCAATAGATTTCCTCTATCAAAATGAAAGGAAGTCTCTCTCTGAAGAGAAGTAAAATAATGAAACCATTGCCTCAAATACCATGAACTTGGTGAGAGAACCTCTGGGTTCTCTCAGGCTGAATGCAGCCCAGGGTAAGCCCACTGTAAACTACCACCAAGAGTCCAAATTCCTTACCCCTTACCTGATGTCTCTCACTACCTTCCCCAAACTCATTCACTCCCCAGACACAGAAACACTCCCAAGCATTTGTCTAAGGCAGGTAGTAAAGAGCAATGAAAAGGGTTAAACTTTTTACTACTGAAAACACCTTTTTAAAGCTAATTTTTTAACCCAAATGAGACTCCAAAACTGAAGGGACAATGAACAATAATGAAATAACTGTGTATGTTATATATGTAATTTTAAAGTCCTGTAGAAAAGGCAATCTATCTGTCAAAACAATCAGAGAGCCTTTGAAAATTATAGGAACATTATAGCTAGAAAACTGATAGCTATGAAGTTTCTAAGTGAACTTCTAAACTCTAAACCACCTTTCCCTTGGTTTCATGAATTTTATTTCAAAATTTCACTTGAAGCTTATTCTGTTGTTGTGGACTACTGCTCTTAAGTTCCACCTGAAAAAATATATTTCTCATTTTAATAAACCTAGCACATTAGGCATCAGTATCTCCTGCCACAATTGCCTTCAATGCTTCCACTTCATGTTTTGGTCTCCTTACCAGCTTGCAAGTCTCTATGTCTTCGTTTGGCCTGAACTAATTGTGCCCACAACTCTGCCTCTAATTTTCTCCTTCCTTCCTGGAATTCTGCTACCTCATCCTCAGCTTCCTGCAAGCTAATCAGAAACAAAGTAGGAAAGATAACTATAGTAAAAACCATGAGTTTTACATAAGAGATTCCTTTTAAACAAAATTATTAATACTATGGTTTTAATTCTCAAATATTTCTATACCTAACTCTAAAACTTCAATGAAGTAAAAGATCTCTACACATGCATTCCACACGCATACACATAAATGACAATAACATGCATAGAACCCTAAGTATCTTCTTACGCCCACTAAGAAACAATATATTATCCTATATCATCAAAGAGATTACAGACTAGAGATTTTCATGGAAATACCTCTTGGATTGGATTCTTGTTGGCAACACTGATGGGACCTTAAAACTCAATTTAGAGTTGCTATGTTAGTGAGTCCATAACCTCCAGAGGGGACAGTTATGAAGCCCAGATCCCTGGGTGTCAGTTATACACACACTCAATCATTCTGCCTACCCACAGAAGTTTATAACTCCATCCTGTGATCCTTTGAATGGATTTTGCCCTTTTTTTGCTCTCAATTCATATTCTGCTTAGTTCTCAAGACTTTTGATGTTGTCACACACCTACAAATTTCTCACTCACTTCTTTGGCCTACAGAACTCCCATGGAGGATACAAGGATGAGCCTGAGTTCTGGGGATCTCTCACTGCTGGGTCTGGGCATGACACACCAACTACTTATTCAAGAGCAATACAGCTTTATCTTCCTGAGTAGCAGTCAATGGGTAATGCTTTAAGATGGACAAAAAAACCAAGACACAGAAATACTGTATTACTTAGAGAATTAAAAAAAGTTTCAATGGATTCCCCTGTGACGCCCAAAGCACATAGACCATATACTGCTGGGTGTGCTCAGCTGTCTCTGGCAGGTTAAGGAAGAAGCTGGAAATGTGATGGCCTCTGGGGAGGCAACTCGGTGGTCAGGGTTCAGGAGGAAATGGAACTTACTTTAGCCCTTGAATACCTTTTTTACTCCTTAAGCTTTGACTTTTCCCATGTATTTCATTAGGTTTTCCATGAAAAAGTCATCCCAACCCCTCAAGAATGCTGGTCCCCTTAGAACCGCTGGAAAGCACGTGTGTCTCCGCACAGACTAGTTCGCTTCTCTTAAAAGGTGTTGTCCTGACGCTGGATCCTCCCTACCTCTCTGCCGCTGCCCTCACCTCCCAGAGGCCAGCTTTCCAGACAGAGTTCCCACGCGGGCGCTCCGCCTCGGGGTCCCAGAGCCTGGGAAAAGGGCGGGTCCCGAGCAATGGCCCCTCCTAGAGCGCCCAGGTGCTCGACTCAGTGCACTCGGGCGATCTCGGGAAGAAGCCCCAGCAGCGAAGCTTGGGAGGCGAGGGCTGGAATCCAATGAAAAGGGCGCGGACGGGGAGGGGCTTGCCAAAAGCCCTTGAAATGAGGCCCTGGCCTCGCCGCAACTGCGGCAGCTGGTCCCAACCTCGGCCTTCGGGTTGGCAGCCGCACAGCCGCTACCAGCAAGGCCTGCTGCAGCATGGCCACTCCCAGGCGGTTTCCGACGCTCGTGCAGCTGGAGCAGCGAGAAGGGACGCTATTCACGGTGCTCGGTAACCTCACCAAGCAGCCCTACTGGTTCCACTCCGAGTACCTGAAGAGTCCGAAGGCAGTTCACCTCGAGGCCTGGCTGGTGGAAGCGATCTTCGGTGAGTGGGTGAGAGGGGTGCCAATGCGGTCTTTCCCTCTCCTCTCCCCAGGGCAAGCCTCTCCACTGGCCCTAGCCGCAATCCAGCGCTGCCTCCTCCCGCAGCCTTCTCCCAAATCCCACCCCTCACAGCCTCTTTGCTTCCTGCGCAGGCCGGGGAGGAGAGCACATCCCACACGTCGAGTGTGTGTCGCAGACCCTGCTTCACGTTAATCGGTGGGACCCCGAGGGCGAGGCTGAGATCTTGATATTTGGTCGGCCTTATTACCAGAAAGATGTATCCAAGATGATCATGAATTTGGCTGACTACCACCGCCAACTCCGGGCACAAAGTACGGAACCAGATAAATAGGGGCACCCTGGGCAGGCCAGGGTTCCTTGGGAGGGATCCTGATTGATGCTTTCTGGATGAAACCGAGCAGCGGTCTCATCCTCTCAGTCCGTCCAGGAGAGAGATTTCTTCTTGCAAGGGGATCTAGAAGGCCAAATTGACCTCAAATTCCAGACCCCAACCCCCCAGCCCATACGCATGAATCCTTTTGTGGAAAGAATATGGGGACACGGGTAAAGTCTCCACACTGTTCTTCTTCCAGGCTCAGAGAAGGTCCCTGCCCAGGACGCAGCTACCCAGCGGTCCCCCCAGGCTGCCCGAGAGGCCGCAACCCAGCGGTCCCCTGACGTTGCCCGGGAGACGGCGACCCAGAGCTCCCCGAAGACTGCCCGGGAGGCGGCGACCCAGAAGTTCCCCGACACTGCCCGCGAGGCGGCGACCCAGCGGTCCCCGAAGGCGGCCCGCGAGGC
>NW_027397084.1:26433822-26459051 GCF_003265705.2 Callorhinus ursinus
CAGCGGTCCCCCGAGGCTGCCCGGGAGGCGGCGACCCAGCGGTCCCCGGACGCTACCCAGGGCCTGGTTACCAGGTCATAAAAGCACTCGGGGCCTGGGAGCAGGAGCCAGGCAAAGATAAAGTGGAAGACCTTACTGCAGCTCTATTCATCTAAGTCCTGCTTCCTTATGCAGAAGCTGGGGAAAGAATGGTGTGGGTAGTTATTGGTCCCCGCCCCCATGTTAAAAGTTTGCAAACACACACACACAAAAAAAAAAGTTTGCAAACACTGATCTAAAGAGTTCTAATAAAGAATTGAAGTTCCCTAATAAATAATTGAATTTCTCTAGCGTCTATTAATTGGCAGGTAAAAGGGGAGGGAGAGGCCTTTTCTCCAGCAGCCAGTATCTGCCCTAGGCTGCTCTCTACCTAGATGCAGGTGAGACCTCTTGGTTTTCTAGCAGCCCGAGGCAGCACTCTTCCCAGCCACCGGCTGGTGCTTCCCTCGTGCTCTTTAACCGCAAGAATCTGGTTTTGCCGGTTAAGAGACTTCTCCAGCCCATCGAGTCCGTCCTCGATTTAAAACTTAAAGCGTGTGGTGTTTTTACCCTAGTTGATGTGGGATGAGAAAACTTGGTTCCAACCCGATCCACGTGGCTGGATATATCGTGGCACCGGAAGCAGCCCCCGACTTCCCAGCTCCTACACCTGACGACGAGGAAGGGGGAAATTGGGAGAAGGAGCCAGGACTCCCCTGCTGTTGTCCTCAAGTCTTGCGGGGGTCATCCCACCTTCAGCGAGGTTTGCTGCAAGTGAGACACCAGCAGTGCTGGTGATTCTTCCCTTAGTAACCGCAGCAGCGGGGAGTCCTGGCGCGGGATGATGGCTAGTCCTCTTTGCCACTTTTTTCTTTTTAACTGAAATATATTTGACATATAACGTGTAAATTTAAGCTGTACATGTTAATTTGATATATTTACATATTATAATGATTGCCTTTGTAGTGATAATTAGCAGCTCTATCATTTTGGCTTCCTGCTCTACTCCTGGCAGCTGGAACTCCAGTGCCAGACTCGCAGAAGGAAGCAAACTGTTAACAGCTGGGTGCTAAGATAAAGAACCAACATGCAGCAATGTTTGGTTATGAAAATTTTCATTTAAAAAGTTCAAGGTAACTGGGGCACCTGGGTGGCTCAGTTGGTTAAAGGTATGCCTTAGACTGAGGTCATGATCTCCAGGAACTTGGATCAAGCCCCCCACCTCCGGCTCCCTGCCTAGCAGGGGGTCGGGGGGTGATCTGCTCCTTCTCCCTGCCCCCCCTCTTGCTCTCTCTCTCTCAAATAAATGAAATCTTTTTAAAAAATTCAAGGAAATCTAAAGACCAAGGGAGTGGAGTATATCATGTACCCTTTAGTCACCACTAACAGATGACCGCTCCAGTTTTAAATAAGCACTTAGAAATAAAATGCAAAGCTGAATTTATAGTAGTTTATTAATTATTTTTAGAAGAAGCAAAGAAAAGCCTAGGTAGAGTGAACTTCAAACATTTAAGACTCAAAAACAATACAGACTCAGTTTCAGTTGAAGCCACATCAGAGTAGAATGAAGACTCGATGTTGACTCTTTCCTTCTAAGTAGTACCCATATGACCACAACGTCAGATTTTCTCCTTTACAAGAAAGATTACTGGCAGCAGATACAAGCCATAGGAGTCCATGACTATTCTGAAATTGAGACAAAAATATCCTATACATACCCACAGAGACTTGTCTGAGATGATTTTGTGAAAGAAGAAAATGGTAAGTTGGAGATTAGAACCAAGAAAAGAAGGGAGGTTGAACTTGAAATAAAAGCATTTAGGTGTGATGACACTTATGTAAAATTCTCTATGCATATCGGGGCGCCTGGGTGGCTCATTCATTAAGTGTCTGCCTTCAGCTCAGGTCATGATCCCGGGGTCCTGGGATCGAGCCCCGCATGGAGCCCCGCATCGGGCTCCCTGCTCCGCGGGAAGCCTGCTTCTCCCTCCCCCAGTCCCCCTGTTTGTGTTCCCTCTCTCGTTGTGTCTCTGTCAAATAAATAAAACCTGTAAAAAAAAAATTCTCTATGCATATCAAGTGTTGGTTTTTTAAAAATCTATTATTTAATCCAGAAGGGCAATATCAGAGTAAATAAAGAACAAATGTTCAATGAAAAAAAGGAAGAAACCTATTAGACTCCTCTCAAAGCAGGGCATGAAGCAGTGCCACCTGAGTTTTCACCCAGTTCAAGGTTCCCAGAGCTCCCCATCTGCTCTTTTCAACCTATTCTCTTACAGGAAAACACTTTGAACAGTTTCACTAGTACTTTTACATAATTGCACATACTTTTTTTTCTTTCAGCAACTTGATTTTCCTAAGAGTACACTTTAATTTAACCCCTTCCTTGCTACTGGTTGATTAGTTTCCCAAATTTCTCAATTACAAACTGCTGCACTGATTTTTCTACTTGTGTCTTCATGTCTATGTTGAAATTTTTTTAAAGATTTTATTTATTTGATAGAGACAGTGAGTGAGAGCACGAGTTGGGGTGGGGGGAGAGTGGAGGCAGGAGAGAAGCAGCAGACTCCGGGCCCCACGTGAGGCTTGATCCCAGTACCCTGAGATCACAACCTGAGCTGAATGCAGACACTTAACCAACTGAGTCACCTAGGCGCCCTTATGTTGGAATATTCCTATAGAAGTCTTCGTAGAAATAGAACTGCTGGGTTAAAGAATGAGCACCTTTAAAATTGAGATCATTCGCTTGATCCCAGCTCAGGTCTTGATCTTGATCTTATTTATTTATAAATAAAATTAAATTGTTATATTGCCAAACTGCCCTACAAAATGACCATACCGATTTATTTTCCCACTACAAGATATGAAAGTTATTTTCACTATATTTACCCAAATTTAATGTTACCAATTTTATGTACGCATGTGTCACTTTTCTGTTTTTTTCAATACCTATCCCACTGTTTTAACTATGTAACTTTATAGAATGTTTTAATATTTGAAAGGACAAGCTTACTCTCACTGTTCAATTTGCAGTCTTGGTCATTTGTTTTCCAGATGAAGCAACTTATTTATTTTTTAATTTTAGTTAATATATAGTGCAATGTTGGTTTCAGAATTCAGTGATTCGTTACTTACATAAAACATCCAGTGCTCATCCCAGCAAGTGCCCTCCTTAATACCCATCATCCATCTGGCCCATCCCCCATCCCCACCTCCTACCTCCATCAACCCTCAACCCTATTGTTCTCTATCATTAAGAGTCTCTTATGGTTTGTTTCCTTCTCTCTCTCTTTCTCCTTCCCGCCCTTCTCATATGTTTATCAGTTTTGTTTCTTAAATTCCACATGCGAGTGAGATCATATGGTATTCGTGTTCCTCTGACTAATGTAGTGTGTTTAGCATAACACACTCTAGCTCCATCCATGTTGTTGCAAATAGCAAGATTTCAGTCTGATGGCTGGGTAATAGTCCATTCTGTATAAATACCACATCTTCTTTATCCATTCATCTGTCAGTGGACATTTGGGCTCTCTCCATAGTTTGGCTGTTGTTGATAATGTTGCTATAAATATTGGGGTGCATGTAGCCCTTCAAATCTGTATTTTTGTATCCTTTGGGTAAATACCTAGTAGTGCAATAGCTGGATCATAGGTAGTTCTATTTTTAACTTTTTGAGGAAACTCCATACTGTTTTCCAGAGTGGCTGCACCAGCTTGCATTCCCACCAACAGTGCAAGAGGTTTCCCCTTTCTCTGCATCCTCACCAATACCTGTTGTTTCTTGTGTTGTTAATTTAGCCATTCTGACACATGTGAGGTGATATCTCATTGTAGATTTTATTTGCATTTTCCTGATGATGGGTGATGTTAAGCATCTTTTCATGTGTCTGTTGGCCATTTGTATGTATGTCTTCTTTGGAGAAATGTCTGTTCATGTCTTCTGCCCACTTCTTGACTGGATTATTTGTTTTTGGGGTATTGAGTTTGAGAAGTTCTTTACAGATTTTGGATACAAACCCTTTATCAGAAATGTCATTTGCAAATACCTTCTCCCATTCCGTGGGCTGCCTTTGAGTTTTGTTGACTGTTTCCTTCTCTGTGGAGCTTTTTATCTTGATGAAGTCCCAACAGTTCATTTTTGCTTTTATCTCCCTTGCCTCAGGCACATGTCTAGTAAGAAGTTGCTAAGGCCAAAGTCAAAGAGGTTGCTGCCTGTATTCTCTGGGATTTTGATGGTTTCCTGTCTCACATTTAGGTCTTTCATTCGTTTCAAATTTATTTTTGTGTATGGTGTAAGAAAGTGGTCCAGTTTCATCTGCATGTTGCTGTCCAGTTTTCCCTACACCATTTGTTGAAGAGACTATCTTTTGCCATTGGATATTCTTTCCTGCAGATGAAGCAACTTACTAAAAAACAGAAAATTGGTTGAGGGAAAAGACATATACTTCCAAAATACTGGGTTTGTTCTATTAAGGTACACTCATTTCTTTCTTTTAAACTATATGCACATTGTATTTGCATGAAAGAGTATATTTTAGGTGGTGAATTAGAAGGGAAGATTGTTTGGAAACTGAGACCCAAGGCAGTCAGTGAAAAGGTTGTCAAGGAACAAAAGCAAAACTACAGAAGTCTGGAAACAATGACATTTGTTTGTACATTTTGCAGGTAAACCTATTGAGGGCCAGTAAAGAGATCCGTCTGTACAGTTTTTGAATAGGCTGACTAGAGACATCAAAGAAAAAAGTTCATTGTTGATAGAATCCGTAGAAAACTTTTGAGGTTAGCTGTGGATCACACATGGTAGCCTATCGCAAGATCTTCCTGCAGCTCCACTTGAGTTAAGCCAGGTTGGCACTACTTATCAGAATCTCTCAATTTCACACTTTTGATCAAAACAATGCCTTTTTAAACATCACTAAGAGTGGGACAAACAAAACATGTGCCTCCTGATTTATCTAGTATTGTTGCTAAAAATACATAATCTAGAGCTCACATGAGGAAACATCAAAAACAAAAGGATTTATAAGCGAGAGAAAGAGAAAACTGCAGACTGAGAACAGTGAATCCTACTCACACATTTTGGGGGCAGGATAAACTGGTTGACAGCAAGTAGTTTAGCCTGGACAGTGTCTCCGAGTGAACTCACTAAAGGTATAAAAGAATACAATTTCAGTTGTTTATGGATTCTCTGGAAAACCTTGAGAATTTAGCTGTGGAGCATATGTAACAGGCTATCTCTGTTATATCTGCCTATATACTTCTGTTAGTAATTTAAACTTAGTAAATATATAGCTTCACTATTTACCTCATCAGAATTTTTCACTAGACAGGCAGGAAAAATCTTAGGTACAACCTTCCCAGATCCTTCTGAAGCACCTGTATAACCAGGCTTTAAGAAGAACTCTCACCTTACAGTATCACCCCCTAAAAAAGTGGTTGTGACTATAATTGTAACTGCATTAGTTTTTTATTTTTTTAAAGATTTTTATTTATTTGAGAGAGAGCGTGTGCACACAAGCAGCGGGGAGGGACAGAGGGAGAGGGAGAAGCAGACTCCCCACTGAGCAGGGAGCCCGATGCAGGGTTCGATCCCAGGACCCTGAGATCATGAACTGCGCCGAAGGCAGACACTTAACTGAGCCACCCAGGCGCCCCTGCATTTTTAGATTAATCTGAGAACTGACCACATCTATCAACACTTGCACTTTGCTATCTGAGAAGGTAGCGTCTCTATTTATTCAGTCGTTATTCCTTCCTCCTTCCTTCCCTCTCCTCCAAGTGTTGTCATTGATTTTAGGCTTTGTCCTTTTTATGTTTAGTCACAGATATGTCAGTTAAAGGAATAAAGTTTCTCATTTTCTCAGAAATAATTTTTCGTTAATCTGAAGTAGAATAAATTGGGACTTTATAACCCCTAAGGCAACAAGTAAAAAATTTTTAAAAAGTTATTTAAATGGCATATCAAAATTTATTTATATAACACAAGATGGAGGAAAAAACCAAAGACATAGGAAACAAATACCAAAATGGCAGACCAGACATAAATCCAATCATATTGATAATCATATTAAATTTAAGTAGACTAAATCCTCCAGTCAAAACTCAGAGGTATTCCAACTAGAGAAGCCAGACTCAAAAGGCTATATTTTATATTATTCTATTTATACCAAATGTTCAGAGAAGGCAACTTTGCAGAGACAGAAAGTAGATTGAGGCTAGAGACAGTGATAATTGACTACAAAGGGGAACAAGGGAATTTTCTGGAGTGAAGGAAATGTTCAAAAACTGCTCTGTGGTGATGGTGGAACAACTCACAAATTTACTAAAGAAAACTGAGTTGTTCATTCAAAATTTTATAGTATGTAAATTGTAACCAATTAAACAACTAATTTTTTTTTAAGATTCTATTTATTTATTTGACAGAGAGAGACACAGCGAGAGAGGGAACACAAGCAGGGGGAATGGGAGAGGGAGAAGCAGGCTTCCCACTGAGCAGGGAGCCTGATGTGGGACTCGATCCCAGGACTCTGGGATCATGACCTGAGCCAAAGGCAGACGCTTAATAACTGAGCCACCCAGGCGCCCCAACAACTAAATTTTTTTTAAATTGAGTGCAATAGCACTAATACCCAAATTCTCCAAAATGAAAATTCTGACAATTGACAAAGATGTAGAGCAATTCAAAATCTCATACATTGCTAGAAGGAATGTAAATTGGTTCAATCACCTTGGCAATTTGAACTTGTGCACATCCTATAACCCAGCAATTCCAATACTAGATATATACTCAATAGAAATGCATATACGCATGCACCAAGTCATGTATAAGAACTTTCAAGAGTAGCACTCTTCATTATAAGCCCAAACAGGAAACAACCAAAATGTACATAGAATAGAAAACTAAATTATGGTTTACTCATACAACACTCGTAATATGGCTAAATCTTACAGTAATTCCATTTATATTTAAGTCAAAATAGTAGTTATCCCTGGGGAGGGTGCAAATGGAGGCTACTGGAGTACCGGTAGTTTCTTCTCTGGGTGCTGGCTAAATGGATGTGTTCCCTTTATACCGTCTGATGGATCTTTTCACACTTTGAATGTGTGTGTTTTTGTATGAATGCTATGTATCCATAAAATGTTTACTAAAATAATAGAAAAAATAAAATAGAAAAATATTTGGAGTAATGGAAAGCTACTTGAAGGTAACACGGGCAGTGAGATTTTTGAGTAATTATTTTAATACTTTATATATTGCCCTATTTTTTAAAAATATTGAGCATGTAAGTACATTTACCATCAGAAAAGTCAATAATGGGACTACTAGGTGGCTCAGATGGTTAAACATCTGCCTTCGGCTCAGGTCATGATCCCAGAGTCCTGGGATGGAGTCCCACATGCATGCAAGGGGCTCCTTGCTCAGCGGGGAGCCTGCTTCTCCCTCTGCCTGCTACCCCCACTGCGTGTACTCTCTCTTTGACCAATAAATAAAATCTTAAAAAGAAAGAAAGAAAAGTCAATAATGCTGAGATGGTGTTCTGAACAAAAGATTCACAACAGCTGTGTTTCAGCTTTGAAAAGGAAAGAAAACTTTATTATTATTATAAAACCTAATAGAAACAGGAGAGGAAAGGAATCTACACATGGATGAAGGTAATAGTAGGCAATGAGTGCCTAAAGTTACATCAAACTGGGTACTTAACAACATCCAACCTCAACAGCAAGGGAACCCGGTGGAAACAGGTTGGAGTCCCAATTGAGAGGCCTGCATGGAGCATCCTCCCCTCAGGTGAGACTTCCAACTGACCATCCCCATAAGGGCCATATTTACAGGGCAAATAACAGGGTTTGAAATGAAACATTTGTTCACCTATGTGCAGTTTGGATCGAACCTGCTTGGCCTTGGCATTTCTGGCCTAAGGCACCTCAGGGGTGATGGGGCCAGGGCAGAGCCCCAGCACAGACAGACATGGGTACAGTCAAAGGGGAGGACCCAGGTGATGGTGCTGGAGAGCCATGATCTTTGAGTCTCTATGGGATGAGGATCAAATTGCATATATTAGTGGGAGAAAGTTTCTGTTGACATAGATAAAGAATAACAAAGTCAAAAGAGAAAAACCAAGTGTTGGGTTTGGAGCTGTCACACGTGAACAGAACAAAGCAAAAAACAGTTATTTAAAAAAAGAAAAGTGAATGCTATTTTTATTTTGGATGTGGTACCAATAAATAGCTCTATTCTAACAACTTGTTAGAAAAAAGTCTTATCCCTCAATAGAAGAACAAATACTGTTCATTCTTTACAGTTAAGAGGTTTATTCCAATTCCTCTTAAAAAGATATAAAAACTTGGGGTGCCTGGGTGGCTCAGTCGTTAAGCATCTGCCTTCGGCTCAGGTCATGATCTCAGGGTCCTGGGATCAAGCCCCGCATGGGGCTCCCTGCTCAGCAGGAGGCCTGCTTCTCCCTCTCCCACTCCCCCTGCTTGTGTTCCCTCTCTCACTGCATCTCTCTCTGTCAAATAAATAAAATCTTTAAAAAAAGAAAAACTATGAGAAATGAGTCTAAATTTGGGTGTGGAAAAAAAGAGCCAGTGGAAAAGTATAAAGGATTTGGATCCTGGAATCAATGTTCTGGTTCAAATCTCACCCATCCATCCCCACATCCTAGCTCTGTAACCTTAGCAAGCTAATCATGGCTTATTTAGGTACTTGGCACAGGGCCTGGTATGTGATACAAATTCAAATAACTAGCTAATATTACCACCAAATTCTGAAAAGTAGAATGACAGCGCTACTCTTTTTATTAAAAAGTTATGAAGGGGGACACCTGAGTGGCTCAGTTGGTTAAGCATCTAGACGCCTTTGGCTCAGGTCATGATCACAGGGTCCTGGGATCGAGTCTTGCATTGGGCTCCCTGCTCAGGGGGTGAGCCTGCTTCTCCTTCTGCCTCTGCCCCTCCCCTGCTTGTGCGCTCTCTCTCTCTCTCAAATAAATCGAGTCCCACATCGGGCTCCTTGCTCAGCAAGGAGGCTGCTTCTCCCTCTGCCTGCCACTCCCACTGCTTGTGCACTTGCTCTCTCTGACAAATAAATAAAATCTTTTTTTTTAAAGATTTTATTTATTTGAGAGAGAGAGAGAAACAGCATGCCAGGGGAGAGGGTCAGAGGGAGAAGCAGACTTCCCAATGAGCCAGAAGCCTAATGTGAGACTCGATCCCAGGACTCTGGGATCATGACCTGAGCCAAAGGCAGTCGCCTAACCAACTGGCACCCCCAAATAAATAAAATCTTAAAGAAAAAAGTTATGAAGGTAGTAAAAATGCTGTATCAGCACATGGTGAAAGGGAACACAGAAAAACCATACTAAATGTTTTAGTTTGCTAGGGCTGCCATAACAAAGTAACAGACCGGGAGGCTGAAACAACAGATATTTATTTTCTCAAAGATCTGGAGGCTGGAAGTGTCATCATAGTTGGTTTCTTCTGAGGCCTCTCCCCTTCGCCGGCAGATGGCTGCCGTCTTGCTGTCTCCTCACATGATCTTCTCCATGCACCCACCTATCTGTGTGCATATTTCCTCTTCCCATAAAGACCCCAGTCATATTTGAGAAGGGCCCAGCCATAGGACCTTATTTCATTTTAATTCCCTCTTTAAAGGCCTCTCCAAATACAGTCACATTCTGAGGTACTAGGGGTTAGGGTTTCAACATGTTAGTGCATATAAAGGATGAAAAATGTGCAGGATAATTTAGTAATTTAATTCTGGATAATTTTTAGAAAATTAGAATGTTTTAAGCATAACCCTCTGCCTCCAAATAGCAGTAAAACAATGTTCAATGGCTTTGTGGATTTCCCACTAGAAATAACCTGTAGGAATATTTTGTCAAATTTCTGCAGAAGGAGAAAAAGCAGGAGTACCTAAGCTTAAAAGTAAGGGGTTGGGAGGAGGGGGAAATCACACAGAAAACATAATTAGTTTAACTATATAAAATGAAAATTTCTCATATACAAAAAATTTGAGAAGGGGTAGAAAATACCGGTTATAACGGACTATTATTTGTTACAAAAGCTTGTACAGATAATAAAAATCTATATCTTCAAAGTTTAAAGAATATAGGAATGAATAAAGAAAAATGTAAAAGGATTTTATAAAAATGTGAAGCAAAATAGGAAAATGTTCAATATCACTTGTAATCAAAGCAGCACATTTTAAGACTTGTGCAGGGCACCTGGGTGGCTCAGTTGGTTAAGGCTCCAACTCTTGATATCGGGTCGTGATCTCAGGGTAGCGGGATCCAGCCCCAATTCTGTCTCTGCGCAACTCAAGTCTCCTTGGGATTCATTCTCTCTCCCTCTGCACCACCCCCACCTGTGCACACGCTCTAAACAAATAAGTAAAATCTTTAAAAGACTTGTTCATGTGTGTTTACAACCCTTGCAAACAGACAGAATCCATTACGCATAGGGGTGAAGAAACTTCATGAGTTAAATCAATTCCAACCCTGTGCTGAAGCCATAGAGCTCTTGACAACCTCTCTCCCAAGAATCCGGCTTCCTGAAAGTGGAGACAGCAAGAGGTTGGGGCTGTTTTGCACAAATTGGTCATAGCATGGTAATGAGTAATGGAAAAACAGCCCAGTTCATGCAGGGCACCTGTGCAGGCCTCAGAGGAAAATGAAACAGCTGGCTTGGTGGCAGGATGCCTTCCAACAGCCAAGCTGTCAAGGACCCTGGCTGCTCTCTGGTAAATCACAATGCTAACAGAATACATAACTGATTGCCTCAGCTTTTGTGTTGGAGCACCCACCCATGTGCAGGGAGGAAGCCTCCACTCCAAGAAGAAAATGCACATTAGGTGCTACCCAGAGGCCAAACCACCAACTTTAAAGTGAGAGCCTCAGAGGAGAAGCACTGGCATTACCTATGAGCTTATTAGAAATGCAAATTCATGGGCCTGTGCTTCAGGGCCTGACTCTGGCCATAAAATCATAAAAGGGTTAGTAGATTCAAAATGATAGAGGCAAAGGAAAAAACAAAAATAAAACCACTACCTATCAGCCTTTTACCCACCCCTCACATCAAGGCATGAATGAACAGAATCAATCTTTTATATATTTGCTTAATTTTAAGTGAGCAAAGATCTTTAAGCCATTGGACAAAAAGGAAATTCATTTACTAGAATGGCACTACAAACTCACTTTTGCATCAGAATAATCAAAGCACTATCCATCAAGACACAGGAAAAAAAAGAATGCAGAGATTTATGGATACTTGCTTCTCTCCAACTTTAGTAGTAGAAGCAGGACTGTTTCTCACAATGCTCCTGAAAATACTTATGCAACAGGATGCTGGGGGGCCTGGGGACCTGATGCACACGCCTTCAAGAACTCCTCAAGTTGTTTCATCTTCTCAGCTGGATAAGGAAAAATGCTTTCTGTTCCAAACTACTCCATCATTGAAGGGAGTGAGGGAGGAGGGGAGGTGCTAGCAGCATCACTTCTCAGGTAGAGTCTCTGAACCTGAGATGTGGAAACAGTGGTGAAACCAAGCTGAGGCTGCATGGGCAGTGAATGTGTTAGATCTGTTTACGTTCCCAAGGTCCCACTTGGGACTCCTCTTACAAAGGGATGCCCAGGGGCTGCATGCAGAACACTGCAGTTAGGAAACTGCAAAAAGTTTTGGTAAGGTAATAAAGGCTGGAAGAAAGCCTGGTACAGCCAGGTGGTTCACTGGTGGCTCCCTCCACATGCAGGTTTTTAGAGACCCTCACCTCGGGCACGATGTTTCTGGTGCCAGGATGCCAGGCTCAGGAGCACGCTCTTCACCCGGTTTTGTACACCGGGCCGTCCGAAGATGGTGATTTCAACCAAGTCCCCAGAGTTAACTATGTCCACCGTCAGCAGGACTTGGCTCATCCACTCCATTTCTGGAATTATGGCTCGGTCTGGGCCTAAACAGGAAAAGAGAGACTCTGAGGGGAAGCATGGTCGAAGGTGAGTAGGAGCTAAATTTGAAGGGAATTTTGGCCGGAGAAGGGAAGAGCTGGAAGGTGGGCATCATGGCATCAAAGGTGGCCTGCAAATCCGGCAGAAACTGTTGAGAGTTGCTCTGCGGGGTCTCTCTCCTCTTGGACTGGAGGGGAGTCATACCACTAGCACCCCTGGGGTGGCTCACCGAAGATCGAGTCAGCCAGCCATGCCTCCAGGTAAAACACCAGTGGGTCTCTCAGTTCCTGCACAGGAAACCACCACGGCCGGGTGCGAATCCGCGGTGGTGGAAGTGGTGACCTGAGCAGCCTGTCCAGGGACTGGGCGGGCGTCCATTCATCTCCCTGGGCCTTAGCAACACCTGCGTCGTCGACCATACTAGGTCCAGCAGCCCAAGCAGAGCAACGTCCAGGGAGCGCCAGCGCAACTCCAGTAAGGGGCGAAGGCTGTGCCCCCTTTTACGGTTTCCGGCCAGCCCCGCCTCTTCCTGCGACTCCTCGCCATCCGTTCCGGGTGAGTCGACCTAATTAACACTGGGCGCCCTTCGCTGGTGGCGTTGGGGAGCCAGCCACGCGGGCTTCGTCCCGGATCCTGAACTAGCATTTATTTGAGCTTCAGCTGGCTCTCAGAGGCTATCCGTGATCGTCTCCGCTGAGCCAGGTAGCACTTAGCCTCAAAGGTCCCTACCCCAGCACACAGCTGATTGATAGCGTGGTTTGGATTGGCGGCCCCGTTGACCCGGACTCACTTTCCGTGCCTGGATTAAGGTTTCTGCGGTACCTTCCAGAGGTAGGTGGATCAGGCTCAGGGCAGGCTCGTCGAATCTACATTTTCTTCCTTCTGCTCCCTGTGTCTCCCAACTCTCCGTTTGGTTAGTACTTCAAAATACTTCAAGCAAGTGTGTCGTGTTTTAAAATATAAACGTCAGAGGTGGTCATTATAGAACACGTAGGGACTCTAGACAAATCCCGTTTATTTCCAACATCCTAAAACTAGTGTGGATGCACATTTCTTCCCAATGTTCTTAATTTTAGCTAAAAATTTAAATTAGTAAAGATTTCACACAAAGTTATATAACCAATACCTATGTGACAACCCCACCATCGCCCCATTTAACAAGATGTTAACATTTTCCCACATTTGCCTCGCTTCTCTCTTCTTTAAAATAGATAGCACTTAAATCTTTCCTTTCCTTCCCCACAAGAGATCATTGTCCTGAAGCTGGTGTGTATTATCCCATGCATGTTCTACTTTTTCTAGTACATTTCTAGAATTCTTGTTTGGTAGTTGTTCTAGAATAGATAGCATATGCTGTGCAAACTATATTTTGTTCTTACAATTAGCTATGATGTGTTTGTTTTAAAAATCTTCTAATGGTCACCAAAACAAATTGTGTAATATATGGTGATTAACATAACAATAAAAAATTTAAAAAAATCTTCTAATGGAAAATTTTGATCATTTACAGAAGGCTGATAGTATTAATATCCTGAATTCCCTCATCCACATCATCCAGGCTTCAAAGGTTATCAGATAATCTCTACAAGAGGAGATACTGACTCTAACTTCAGTGGATATTTTTATTTCAATTTAATTTTAAAAATCAACATAATATATGCACATTGTAAAACAAAAGTTCTCAAGGGTGTAAAATAATATATGAAAGTTCTCCCTTTCAAGTATTCTCCCTCATTCTCTTACTAATCTTTTTCCAATTGTATGTATTGTGAATGTCTTCTTTTAGTTTAAATTGTTTTTTCACGTTAAGGTGTCTTTTGTTAAATAAAAATTTTAATTTCAATATAGTCAAGACTTCTAAGTCTTTATAGTAAGTGCATTCTGTGTCTTGCTTAAGAAATCCTTCTCGGGGGGCGCTTGGGTGGCTCAGTCGTTAAGCATCTGCCTTTGGCTCAGGTCATGATCCCAGGGTCCTGGGATCGAGCCCCTCGTTGGGCTCCCTGCTCAGCGGGAAGCCTGCTTCCCCCCTCCGACTCCCCCTGCTTGTGTTCCTGCTCTCCCTCTCTCTCTCTCTGTCAAATAAAATCTTTAAAAAAAGAAAGAAATCCTTCTCTGCCCTGAGGTCTAAAGACACTCCCATACTTTTTACTAAGTATTCTGAAGTTTCTAAGTATGTAAATCCTTGAACCATCTGGGGTTAATTTTTTAAACTTGGCATAAGGGATATAATTTCATCGTTTCATAAATTGATAATTTTTTCCTTCAGCCATTCTCTTGAGGATGCATCCAACCTGAGGCCACTTCCAATGATCTTGAAAATTTTCAGACTCCTACATATAACATGAGTTAGCCACAAGGCTGGTTTGTAGTGATTAATTATTAGATCAAGAGAAAGGCAAGATCTAGACATGTTCCTTTGCCATTCCCATCTAGATGGCAAAGTTTATTTCTGATTTAGTTTTATTTTGGAAGTGTAGCTATTAGGGGTCTTAGCTTTGTGCAGAAACTCTATATTAAGTTTCATACATCTAGCAAGCCTTGGGTTTTATTTGCTGACCTCATGCCAGCTTCAAACGGAATTTTTTGAAATTTAGCAGAATCTGCCAAGATGAATCATTCTATTACCTCCAAGGCCTCTTAATTTAACTTTGACAGGGACAGGGCATGATTTGAATACTCCAATATTTTCTAGCTCTGTGGCTGAGTGCAAGTTATTTAAGCTCTCTGCACCCCATAAAGTAAAAAAATACTACCCAGAAGACGTCAGCAGACCACATGCTTTTACTTTCTTTGCTTAGCCCTGGAGGAACCAGTCTGAGGAGCTTTGGGTTCAGACAATAAAGCATGTGAGTGAATTGATTCTCATTGAGAAACTTTGTTCTTCATAACTTCACTTCTTATAATCTTCAATCTTAAGAAATCTCTGTACAATGAAAAATGTTACAAAGCCTAATGAAAACATAACACTGATTTTTTGCATCAAATAGCATCAAAATATATGTTACGGAGAGGAAAAATGGTTAAAATGAGGAAAATAAACTAGTAAAGAGATATTTAACAAATCACAAACAAGGAGAAATCATGCAGAAAAAGAATATAATAAAGGCCTCATAGTTCTGAATATAGGACAGTTTTCTAATGTTTAGGAGCATTTACAAACAGTAATTATACACTAGTTCCCTCGGATGGATGGATGGATGGATAGGTAAGGAGACATTATACCACACTACTAAATAATACTCAAATAAAGTAAGAAATGAAAATCATCACTGATAGGCTATTTAGAATATAAGACTAATTTACAAAGTACATTTCGAAAAACATTATGGAAAATGTACATTCAGAAAAATCTAGTTTTCAGTCCCCTCTTGTTAATCCTGTCTTCTCCTCCCCAACAACTATTATTCATTTTTTGGATTATCCTTCCATTGCAACAAATGTAGATACAAGTATCTGGGAATTTTTGCTTTTTACTTTTTTGTAATATTACATGTATTTTATTGTACTCCTTTCCCACCAACTTTTTATTTTGAAAAAACGTTTGGGAAACCTATGGGAAAATTGTAAGAATATTAAATTTACATTCTATACTTTTCAGTTTCACTAGTTAACATTTTCTGTCATTTATCTTATCTCTACCTTCACGTAGTTTTTCATGAACTTTATAAGTTGCAAACACCATGACACTCTACCCCAAGTATTTCAACATTATCTCCTAAGAACAAAGACATTCTCCTACCTAACCATATAATTATTCAATCCAGGAAATACAACATTGATTCAATACTGTTGTCTATTATACAGTCCAATTTCAATGTCCCCAATTTTTCCAACACTGTACTTTATAGCTAATTTAAAAAAATCTACAGTCCAATCAAGGAGCATGCACTCCATTTATTATCATGTCTCTAGTCTCTTAATCTAGAGTCATTCTCTGTTGTTTAATCTTTAATGACACTGACATTTTAAAAATATTTTAAATTTTGTATTGTGAAAAATTCTAAACATATACAAAAGTATATCTGGCCATTGTTCATTCATATATTCAGTCTCTCAGTTCCCACTTTTGGCCATTCTTTCATTTTTTTTTAAGACTTTATTTATTTATTTGACAGAGAGACACAGCGAGAAAGGGAAAACAAGCAGGGGGAGTGGGAGAGGGAGAAGCAGGCTTCCCGCGGAGCAGGGAGCCCAATGCGGGGCTCGATCCCAGGACCCTGGGATCATGACCTGAGCTGAAGACAGACGCTTAAAGACTGAGCCATCCAGGTGCCCCCTTTCATTTTTTTTTTTTAAGATTTTTTTTTTTTTTTTTGAGAGAGCATGAGCGGGGGTAGGATCAGAGGGAGAGGGAGAAGCGACTCCCCGCTGAGCAAGGAGCCTGATGCGGGATCATGACCTGAGCCGAAGGCAGACACTTAACCAGCTGAGCCACCCAGGCACCCCATTCTCTCATTTTTGAGGGGTTGACCAGTTCAGAGAAAACTAGAGATCACTGTTTGGAAAGCCTTCCGTTGTCTTCATAATCAACTGTACTGCAAGATCTTGTTGCCTTTTTTTTTTCTTGTTGCCTTTTTTATTCATGGATCATCTTGGAGATCATCTGGTGAGAGAGTGTGTAGAAGCACAGAACCCTGGTAGAATCTTTTGACACCAAAAGAAAATTCAGAAAACTTTACATGGGACAAATATTTTGAGTGGGAAACAGACTGTTGGAAAATAGGGAGACTTCCAAACCAAAAGTAGCTTGAAACGGTTTATAAAGCATGAATGAAGTACCTTGTTTTGTGTTATGATTGGCTACGAGAAACATACATTCCTTTTAGGATAGTAGTACTACATAAGCTTACCTGTTTGTACCTGATTAGCTAGGAAGCTACCAGGTTATCTCACATGAAAAAAAAAGCTTAGGTTTTGTTTCAGGGAAATCAGGATAGTTTTAAGTTTTGGTGACGTGACGAAGAGTGTTTGATGTAGAGGTATATTTAAACTGTGGCCTCCTTTAACAAACGCAATATATCTGCAGGGCCATTATGACAAAAACAAAAACAATCAGTGATCCCTATGAAATACTTTGGAATCAGGAATCCTAATTGTCCCACCCAGGCCAAGAGAATGAATCCTGTAGACCATGAGCTTGTCCGGATCCCTCATGCAAAATTACATGAAATGACTTTTTGCAGTTAGTGATAACCTAGGGAAGGAGGCTGTCAGGAGCTCAGCTTAACAGGGAGAGAGAACTGAGCTGCCGGGTGACGGAGTAGCCAACTAAAGCCACAAGCCAAAAAGGAAAGAGTTAAGCCTTTAGTCACTTACTGCAATTGTACGAGCAAGAGGCTAGAAGCAGAGGAAGCGCTGCCTCCCTCTGTTGCATTTTCCCTCCCGGAGGGTGGCCAGTACATAAACACGGACATAGGTGTCTCACAGTTGAGGGAAAACAAAAAGCTCTGGCAGTTTTATGGATCCTGAGGTGGTGGGGGCAGAGGAGGAAGGGAAGAAGGAAGGGCTCAGGGTGGGAAAGTACTAGCTACTGAGTAGGCGGGGAAAAATTTCTTCATGGTTTCCTCCTCCTCCCTCTCACTTCCCCTTCAACTCCTACTGAAAAAGATCTCTGACCAAGACCTTGGATAGAAACCTAGGAATGTAAATATTCAAAAGAGCTTGATGGGTCTGGAAGGGCCCAAGTCCTTGACTGCAACTCGCTGCAGAGACTGCAATGCATTGGCTGCACATTCTCAGAAAGGAATCTTTTATCAGTTGACTTCTTTTGGTGGAATATATTCTTCTCTTCCTGGTAGGTAAATTTCTTGACAGTTTGCATGCCCAAAAATGTTTTAACATTCTGCATGTCCATAGTTTAGTTGGGTTATATTCTGAATTTTAAATAATTTTCCTTTACAATTTTTAAAGCAATTCTGCATTGTCTTCTGGCCTCTAACACTGCTAGAGAACTGAGATGCCATTCTGGTTTTCATTCCTTTTTTTAGGACTATCTTTTTGAGCAGGTTTTGGTCCATAGCAAAACTGAGCTGTGAGTTCCCATATACCACTTTCCACCTTCACACAACACAGCATCCCCACTAGCAACATCTTGCATTGTTAACATTTGTTAACCATCAGTGACCCTACAATGACGTATCACCCAAAGTCCATGGTTTACATTAGTATTCACTCTTGTCCATCCTATGGGTTTTAACAAATGTATGATATCCACCATTACAATATTACACAGAATAGGTTCCATTCTTTTTGCATGTCATTTTCTTTTCTGTCTCTGTCTATAGGTGTTTTGGACCTTTTCTTTGTCCTTTAGTGTCCTGATGAAGTGTAATTTTTTCTGTGTAATTTTCTTTTATCCATTGTGTTGATCAGTGTGCCTTCAGTGTACCTTCTCTTTCAGTTCTGGGAAGTTTTTTGAACTTTTTTTTTTTTTAAGATTTTATTTATTTGAGAGAGAGAAAGAGAGCATGAGCAGGGGAGGGGCAAAGGGAGAGGGAGAAGCAGGCTCCCCACTGAGCACGGAGCCCAATGCGGGGCTCTCCCAGAACCCTGAGATCTTGACCTGAGCAAAAGTCACTTAACCGACTGAGCCATCCAGGTGCCCCTTTTTGAACTATTTCTTTTGACAGTTTCCTCCTCAACATTTTCTCTATTATTTTCTGAAACCTCTGTTAATTGACTGCTACATTTTATAATGGATCTTCTAGACTCTTCCCATATTTTTCTTACACTCTCTTTCCTATTTGATAAACCTCTTTTAGTCTTTGAATATTCTTTTTATATTCTGTTATTTCATGAATTTAATGTCTTCTCTAATCTTTCAGATGATATTAATGCCTTTTCAAGTTTTCTTCTGTTTACTACATTGTTTCTGTTTTCAGATTTCTTTTTATCTTTTTCTCTTTCACATTAGAGATTTTCTTGGAACATTGCTCATTATGTATGGCTGTTCCTGTTTAAAAAACCTGATTGGCAGCTTTATGATCAGGGGTTTACTCAAGAGCTTCATTGTAAAATAAGCTGTCTCAATAGTTTGTAAACTTTAACTACAGCAAAATCACCTGGAGGGCAAGTTAAAACACACATTACTGCCCCACCACCAACTCCTTATCTCCAGAGTGGGGAGTCCTTCCTAAGGCTTGCCCCTCACATAGGAAACTCGGTGGGCAAGTCCCTCCTCCTCACTATCAGGGTTTTGTGTTTGTGTTTTCTTGAACTAATGAATTTCACCTGAGAGGAATTATCCACTTTTCTGCCTGGAAGGTGCAAACCTCTGTCCCAGGATTATGTGAGTCAAATAGGGACAGAGGAGTTGTATTAATCTCCTTATTTGCTTTTGCACCTCTTTACTCTTCTAGCATCTGTTGGCCCAGAGTCCAGAACCTTTCTGGATCTATACCAGTCTCAAATAGGCCTTCAATCAGTGTTGGGAACAGAATGGTAGAAGGAGGGCAATGCTTCTGCCTCTTACATAGACTTTCAACTAATTCTTCCTCCCTCATCCTCACTTTGAGAGGTACTTTGTGTCTCTGTGATTCTACAAAAAAAAAAATACCTCCTTTTCAAGGAGGAGTTGGGGGGGGAGGAGGAGGAAAAGAGAGAGAAAGAAAGGAAGAGAGTAGTTTCAGATACATATGAAGTTATCATTGAAAAGCCCAATTATCTTTTGTACTTTGTTCATCAGGAATAATCATAGTATATTTTATGATATAAATCTAAATCAAAAGGTCCTAGAGGTTTGTCAGTATCCTTTCTGTTCATCATATGTTGACTACAATCTTTTAGGATTGTGTTACCATTACGATTCCGTTTCTTCCATTCTGATATCGCTGATTAACATAATGCCATTTTCCAGATGTATTTAGCCTTATTCTCATGGCAGAGATAAATCAACTACAGTCTTTTTTTTCAAGGTTTTATTTATATAGTTGAGAGAAAGTGAGCAAGAGAGGAGAGAACACAAGCCAGGGGAGGGGCAGAGGGAGAGGGAGGAACAGACTCCCAGCTGAGCCAGGAGCCCAGTGGGGACTGGATGGCCTGGACCCCAGGACGCTGGGATCATGACCTGAGCCAAAGGCCAACACTTAACCGGCTGAGCCACCCAGGCGCCCCAATCAACTACAGTCTTTTTTTTAATTTTTTTAAAAGATTTTATTTATTTATTTGAGAGAGAGAGAATGAAAGATAGAGAGCACGAGAGGGAAGAGGGTCAGAGGGAGAAGCAGACTCCCCGCCAAGCAGGGAGCCCGATGCGGGACTCGATCCCAGGACTCCAGGATCATGACCTGAGCCAAAGGCAGTTGCTTAACCAACGGAGCCACCCAGGCGCCCTCAACTACAGTCTTAAACCAGCCCTGGTGGGACATTTTAAAGACATATCCAAAGAAGTTTCTAGTGATGTCCTCCTTGCTGACAACATAATCCAGTAAAAACTGTAAAAATGAAAGAACCTGGAGCCAAAACATCAAGACCCCCTTAAACATCTCCAAATGGTTTTTACTATGCTTCCCGCAGCACTAGGATTTAATGTTTAGTCATTACATGTCTATTTTTAGGACATATCAAAGCTTTTCCCAAAAAAATTAGGGGGGTGTGTGTGTGTGAAGATGCTTGACTGTGTTTCCTGCCTAGGAAATCCTGAGTTCTATCTCCAGTGATAGAGACACTAGAACCATTATGAAGGGGCTTTGTAAGATATTACATTTTACTCATGATCTCCCTGTCCATCCCAGCTTCACTCTTCAGGCATGATAGAGAAGATAAACAGAGGGGCGCCTGGGTGGCTCAATCATTAAGCGTCTACCTTCGGCTCAGGTCATGATCCCAGGGTCCTGGGATCCAGCCCCACATCGGGCTCCCTGCTCGGCGGGAGGCCTGCTTCTCCCTCTCCCACTCCCCCTGCTTGTGTTCCCTCTTTCGCTGTGTGTCTCTCTCTGTCAAATAAATAAATAAAATTAAAAAAAGAAAAAGAAAGGATAAACAGAACCTTCAAACCTAAGCTAGGCAAACTTTCAGAAAATTCCAAATTTCTTTGGTATAAATTGTTAATGATAAGGACAACTCCCTCAGGAGCTCACTGATTTTCTCCCTATGAACTGATAACCAGGCTTTCCTTTGTGTCTGGAAAGACTGCCCCTAATCTCAATGTTTACCGTATTTAGGCTAACATAACTAAATATTACAAGTACACATTGTGACACTCAGTAGGTACCAGAAGCATTTCTACAACGTCCTCTCAAACAGCCACTTCACAATTTAAATCCTCTTCTAAAAGAGACATCAGAGATCCAAAGACCTTACCACACACCATTAATAACTACCACAACAGTAAAACTCCAGTGTTGATCCTTGAATCCATGTCTCTCAATTTAAATATATTTACCACCCTCAAATCACTGGAAGATTGGATCAGCTGGAGACCTCAAACTGGGAATTCTTAGCAATCCTTCAGAAGCAGATGATGGCATATAGGTGACCCCTTTCATCTAAAAAGGCTAGATGTGGTGACATTGATTGCAGTTCTTTGACACATTAGCAGTTTCTTCATGGAACCCACATGCCGGCTCATTTTATGAACATAACTGCATCCTGTGATTCAACAACTTTACTCCTAAATCTACTACAACATGAGTAAGTTAAAGAATACTGTATGATTCCATTTATATAAAGTTCAAAAACATGCAAGAGAAAGAAAGGTCCAAAGGACTCTGGTAATATTCTTTCATTTGCTCTGGATGGTATTTACAGCAGTGCTACTTTGAAAATTCATTGAGCTTCAGCCTCGTGATTTATACATGTAAGCAGGTAAATTAAAGTTATTTTTTAAAAAGTTTAGAGATCTAGTGATCAAGTACAATTAGCATGTAGTCAGGGTGCTTGGGTGGCTCAGTTGTTAAGCGTATGCCTTCGGTTCAGGTCATGATCCCAGCGTCCTGGGATCAAGCCCCGCATTGGGCTCCCTGCTCAGCGAGAAGCTTGCTTCTCCCTCTCCCACTCCCCCTGCTTGTGTTCCCTCTCTCGCTGTCTCTCTCTGTTAAATAAATAAATAAAATCTTTTAAAAAAATTAAAAAACCAATTAGCATGTAGTCTTAATAAATTCTGACTTATCTATAAAGTTGAAACTTTATTGCACAGAGGCCACATAACAGAGTTAAGTGCCTAGAACACAAGCGATAGCAGTGATCAAAAAAAGGAGAAAAGTAGACCCAGGTTTACAAACAAGATTTGGAAATCTGTCTGTTGGATTTCAGTCTTAAGTCTGAGTTCTGCCTTCAGGTATTGGACAACTTCACTCTGGATATGTAGGGTAAATATAGCCTGTGGGAAGAGCTGAAGGCCAAAACCACACGTTGGCACATCTGGCCATTGAAAATCATTAAAGAAAACGGGTCTTAGGGGAGGGAGGCAAGGTGAGAAAGTGAACTCTCACTTGTCAAAGGGTGCAGTGGTCCAGTAAAACAGCAGAATGTACTTCGAAGAAGGCTAAGGGTGAGCATGGGCTGAGGAATTTGGGGTTGCCACTGCAGACTTCTCGGTAGCCTGGGTGTTCCAGGAAAGAGGGCAAATAGCACCTGAGGCCAGGGAAGGTTTTGACTTTTTTCGGGGCAAGATTTTCTTTGGCCCACCACTCAAGAGATTAATGGAAAGACTTGGGTCAAGTTGATCAGAAATAGGTGGCTCAATTAGTGCTGAAGAAAACCTGGAAGGACACCTGTAATTGTGAAGTAAAAGAAACCATCTATATGAAACGATATGCCCAGTACATTTCTTAAGGGTTATGGGAATGTTAAGGGAATTGTGTCAACTGCCTCTGTTTTCTTGATCAAGTAGTTTGTAAAATCACCTATGAGCTGGGGGGAGGGGCATGATCCTATTAGTGAGGTAAATGTAACACAAGCTGAAGGAAGGAAGTAATAAAGATTAAGAGTGAAAAATCTATGAACTAGAAAACAGAAAAAGTCAATAAAAAGTGGGTCCCTTTGCAAAGAAAAACAAGATTAACAAAGAATAAAATTTAAATTACTAAAATCAGGTAGGGGATGGGTTAGACGGGTGATGGGTATTAAGGAGAGCACTTGTGATGAGTACTAGGTGTTGTATGTAAGTGATGATCACTGAATTCCAGCCCTGAAACCAATTACACTGTATGTTAACTGGAATTTAAATAAAAATTTGAAAAGAAAAAATATTAAAAAAAACCCAATAAATTACTAAAATCAGAAAGAAGGGATGTTATCACTGACCTTACAGAAATAAAAAGAATTATAAGGGAATACTATGAACAAGTATATGCCAACAAATTAAGTAACCTGGATGAAATGGAAAAAGTCCTAGAAAACTACAAACTGCTGGGGCACCTGGCTGGCTCAGTTGGTAGAGCATGTGACTAGATCTCAGGGTCGTGAGTGTGAGCCCCACATTGGGCACAGAGATTACTTAAAAATAATTAAAATACAAACTGCTGATACAGACTCAGGATAAGCAAAATCTGTTTGGGTTTTTTTAAAGATTTTATTTATTTATTTGTTAGAAAGAGAGAATGCACACGAGCAGGGGGAGCAGCAGGCAGAGGGAGAAGCAGGCTCCCTGCTGAGCAAGGAGCCCAATGTAGGACTCAAGGGATCATGACCTGAGCCAAAGGCAGACGCTCAACTGACCGACTGAGCCACCCAGGCACCCCGAAATCTGAATAAACCTATAACAAGAGACCAAATTAGTAATGGAAAAAAAATAAACTTCACTCAAAGAAAAGACCAAGTTCAGATTATTTTACTAGTGAATTCTACCAAATATTTAAAAGAGAATCCATACTGACCGATAATTAAGCAAACTCTTAAAAAAAAAAAAAAAAAAAGAAGATGAAGGAATGCTTCCCAACTCATTCTACGAGGCCAGCATTACCCTGGTACCATAATCAAAAATCTCACAAGAGGGGTGCCTGGGTGGCTCAGTTGGTTAAGCATCTGCCTTTGGCTCAGGTCGTGATCCCAGGGTCCTGGGATCAAGCCCCACATCGGGCTCCCTGCTCCACGGGAGGCCTGCTTCTCCCTCTCCCACTCCCCCTGCTTGTGTTCCCTCTCTCACTGTGTCTCTCTCTGTCAAATAAATAAATAAAATCTTAAAAAAAAAAAACTCACAAGAAAACTATAGACCAATATACTTCATGAATATAGATGCAAACATCTTCAACAGGAAACTAGCAAATCAAATAAATCCAGCAACATTGAAAAATTATACACCACGAGCAAGTGAGATTTATCTCAAAAGTCAATTAATGTAGGGGCAACTGGCTGACTCAGTCAGAGGAGCGTGAAGCTCCTGATCTCCAGGTCTTAAGTTCAAGCCCCACATTGGAAGTAGAGATTACTTAAATAAATAAAAACATTTTTCAAAAGTCAATTAATGTAATATACAATGTTAATAGAATAAAGAACAAATGATCATCTCAACAGATGCAGAAAATGTATTTGACAAAATCCAACAGCCATTCACGATAAGAATACTACTAGGAATAGAAAGGAACTTCCTCGGACGCCTGGGTGGCTCAGTTGGTTAAGCGACTGCCTTCAACTCAGGTCAGGATGCTGGAGTCCCGGGATCGAGTCCCACATCAGGCTCCCTGCTCAGCAAGGAGTCTGCTTCTCCCTCTGATCCTCTTCTCTCTCGTGCTCTCTATCTCTCATTCTCTCTCTCTCTCTTAAATAAATAAAATCTTTAAAAAAAAAAAAAGAAAGGAACTTCCTCAACCTAATAAAAGCCATTATCAAAAAACCCACAGCTAGGGGCGCCTGGGTGGCTCAGTTGGTTAAGCGACTGCCTTTGGCTCAGGTCATGATCCTGGAGTCCCGGGATTGAGTCCCACATCGGGCTCCCTGCTCAGCAGGGAGTCTGCTTCTCCCTCTGACCCTCCCCTGTCTCATGCTCTCTCTCTCTATCTCATTCTCTCTCTCAAATAAATAAATAAAATCTTTAAAAAAAAAAAAAAACCCACAGCTAGCATCATATATCATAAGTAATGGTGAAACACTGATTTTTTCCCCCCAAAGATCGGGAACAAGGTAATGATAGCTACTCTGACTTTTATTTAACATTGTATTGGAAGTTCTAGCCAGTGCAATCAGGCAACAAAAAGAAAGAAAAGGCATGCATACCGGAAAAGTAAGACTGTCTTTGCTCACAAACAAAAAGATTTTATATTGTAGGAAATCCTAAGGAATACACACACACACACACACACACACACACACACACACACACACACACACACAC